>NC_056733.1:462046466-462303966 GCF_019279795.1 Protopterus annectens | reverse complement strand
TTATTGCGGTGGTGCAGCAGTAGCATTGTTGCCTCACAGCAAGAGGTTCTCCCGTTCGACTCTCGGGTGGAGCACCTTCTGTGTGGAGTGTGCATGTCCTTCCCGCGGTCAAGTGGCATTCAAAAGACATGCGTAGAATGGGCGTGCCTTCGCTGAAGGTTGGGCATCAAGCTGGCAACTTGGCATCCGTAAAAAATTTACTGCCAATCATTAGCGGACCAGAGTTCCGCTGTGATGACCCCTAACCGGGAAAAGCTGAAAGAAGAAGAACATTACCTGTTCTACAACATAATGTTGTCTACAATATTTAATTTTGGATTGTGCGTATTGCCTGTTTTTTTTTTTTGCTTAATATTTAATCAGCCTAATTCCTTAGTGGAAATAATTGTAATATTGATTTGCTGTGCTACTCTATTCTCTAGAAACTGTATTTATCTGATTGCTTTCTGGATACCAAATTTTGTGTATCTGCTTGTTAACTACTAGGGCCCTGAGTCTATTAATTTCTGTTCTGAGATGACCTAGTGAAATAGTGCTGCTTTATGATGTTATTCACTGCATTTAACTATTACAATATTAGTAAGTGATTAATACTTGGTCTTGTTGCTCACTGTTTTTAGCTATTACAACAATAGTAAGTGTCTAATACTGGCTCTTGTATATCACCTACATGTGGTTAGATATGACTAAACATTATTATGAGCCTGTTGGCATCTAGACTTATAGTATTCCTAAGCTTTGTGTTGCTTTTCTTAGTAAGAGTTAATGTGTAAAGTGAATTTTATGAATATATTTGCCTAACTTCCTAAACTATCTTTGTCTAATTGCTGCATGCATAGCTGTCTTGTTTACTTAATTTGCTTTTTTTCTCCTCTCTAAACCTACCCAGCTTTCAACCTCTTAACCTGCTGTTGACTGGTGGAAATACCTGCTTGCCCTATAAGGACTCCTCCCAAAACAAAAGAAAGCCTTCTCATCTGCAAGGAAGTTACAATCATGCATTCAAAACCCTTCCATCTATAGAAACAGAGAAAGTATGTTTCTCCTCTCATACAGGCTCTGAAGCTGAATTGTATATTTTTAAAAGAATACAAAGAAGTATCTGTAGTCCAGTTTGCTGTGTGAAACCTCCCTCCAAAGCTAGTTACCCAGCAGCCATACCCCCTCCTACCCCATAATAAGCTTCTCTGCTTTAACACTGTTTACTCCAGCTGTGTCCTACTTCTTCTTTTCCTCTATTTTAGTGATGCCTGTAGTTTTAACGTTTGACCACTAGGTGGCTCTCTACACCAGGCTGTGTAATTTCTCCTCCCTCTCCTCTCACTTGTATTACTTACAGTCCCACCCTGCACCTTCTTCAGTGTATCTGACTCTGCTCTATCTTGTCCCTCTCCTTCCTTCTGTAGTCTTTAGCCCAGCCCTTTATACCTTGCCACTGTTTATCTTAAACATGTGCTATCTCTTACCTGGAACTTCTAACTGCTCCACTATAATCTGCTGGTCACAGACTGACTCTGGGACTTCTTCCTTCACTTGCTCTAACCTGCTCCGTTCACCCTGTGGGCTCAATCCGCTCCTCTACCCTACCCCAAATTCCACCCACCCCAATACATCTGTACTTATACCTCCTTGGCCACACCCCATTCTGTGTCAACCTATAGACTACCCTATCTTGTTACATACTTAACAGTTAACTCCTAATTACTTAGTATCTCCCTTTATCTAATCCTCTCTATACAACCTCACCCATTACCCTTCCTTACTACTCAAATTTTCATCCCAATGCCTCAGCTTTCCTTTTACCTTAACATGCTTATCACTGCCATACCTAAACTCTTTTACTTGTTCCGCTTTCTTGTAATTCTTCCCTCTCTACTTATATTGCACGTCCTCACCAGTTATGAATACCTAAACCATACTAGTTTTCAACATCCCTCAAAACAAACAACTCCTCTCTCTCCCTTTCATCTCCACCAGTTCATTGTAACACATTTTCATCATCCTACCTTCTACCTCAGCTTCATAGATTAACCCACATTAGGTCTCTCCAACTGAGTAAACCATACTGTAATTTTTCCAAACTCTTAAAACACTCACATACACCACAGCAACACCTACTTCTACATGGTGACATTCATCCTAATCCAGGACCAAAAAACACCATCCCAGATTCCCAACCTTTCCACACTACCTCTGAAACCCCAATTAGTGACCCCAACTCTCTTCTCAAAGCTCACCTCAACATATGTAGCTTAAACATAGGTTTATATTCTTTTGACATCCTATGTCTAAGAGAAACTTGGCTCAAGCCAGTAACTAGCGACAATGATATAATACCACCTGGATATAATATCCTGAGATGAGATCGTCTAAACAAAAAAGGTGGAGGGGTAGCAATATTGTATAAATCTGAATTACAAATTACAACATTGGATACTCAACTTCCCACTCCTAACAATGCTAAAATCTTAATCACTAAGTTCCAGATTAATTCAAATAAATCCTTATACATTATTTGGGCTTATATCCCTCCAGGTAATAACATTAATACTCTTGAAAATTCACTTAGCTGGTTGTCTACATCCTTCCCACAAGAAACCATACTCCTTGGAGATTTTAATATCGACTGGTACTGCTGTACTTCTGCCAACCCTACTACTCACATAAACCCTTATGGCTTCTATCAAACCATCACCTTTCCTACCAGAACCCACAAACCTAGCAATAAAAAAAGTACCTTATGCTGGAAATTAGTTAGTAGTAATCCTCTCCTATATAAAAAACAGGTATATTGCCTGATGATATTAGTGACCACTCTCTTACCTTTATAACTAGAGAAAAGACCACTATTCCCAATCAAACTACCTTTAGGACTACCCAGAACAAGAAAAATCTAAACCCAGACACCTACCTAGCTGAGCTCAAAGCTTGCAACTGGTCACCTCCTAAAACATCTACCTCTTGATGACGACCGCCATGCCCCTTCTCATACAGTCAGAACTAGGAACAAACCTGCTCATTGGCTCACCAAAGAGACCAGGCACAAAATGCTACAGAGAAATAAGATTTGGTCCAAATGGAGATATACAAAAGACCCTACGGACCATAAAAACTTCAGACAGCTTAGAAACACTACTAAAAAACAAGAAGTTATGTACTCACCATAACGTTCGATGTATGTAGTCCATCTCGCCTCACATTCTTACCCGTGGGTTCGGAGCCGAATATCGGCTCCAACTTGGCCAAACTTTTCTAGCTTGAAGTCTTCTAATGGCTGGGCTAAGAAGGTATCCCATGTTGCACTGCTCCATTTCCCCAGATCTTAGTTTGCTGCGAACACCACACTCATACCTCATGCATAACAACATCCAAGAAAAAGGAATAAACCAAAGGTGAAGAGAGCTCTAAAAAACAGCCCTAACCTCCAGATCCTACAGGAAAGGGGAAGGTGGGAGGGTAAGTAAGAATGTGAGGTGAGAATGTTATGGTGAGTACATAACTCCTTGATGTTATGTAGACCAATCTTGCCCACATTCTTACCCGTGGGACAGCGTCCCCAGCACCTACTTCCTGGGTGGTTCAGAGGAAGATACTCCTGTGTACTGTGGAACCAAAGGAAAACCTGCACCTAGATACCACATCCAGCTTGTAATGAGTAACAAGGGTGTGTGGAGAAGTCCAGGTAGCTGCAGCACAAATATCATCCATAGATAATCTGGCCTGATAAGCTGTAGAAGTGGATACAGCCCGAGTAGAGTGAGCCTTGACTGGAAATGGCAGGTCTTTACCCCCTGAGGAATAAGTAAAAGAGATGCAATTTGATATCCATCTGGATAGGGTGATCTTGGAGACAGGGGACTAAATTCTGTTTTCCAAAAAAAGAGACAAACCGTTGATCAGATTTTCGGATATCTTTGGTTCTGTGCAGATAGAAATGTAACTGCCTGTGTGTACATACAATTGATGAAATCTAAATTCTGCCTTGTTTGAAAAATGGGGAAAGAACACTGGCAACTCAATAGATTGATTAAGATTAGATATGGACGCCACTTTAGGAAGAAAAGAAGGGTTTGGTCTAAGAGAAACCCTGTCTTTATGAAAGATCAAGTAGGGAGGTTTAATAGAAAGAGCCTGAATTTCTGAAACACGTCTAGCTGATGTGATGGCTATTAAAAAGGCAGTTTTCCAGGTCAAGAATTTTAAGTCACAGGTAGCTGCAGGATCAAAGGGTGGAGAAGTAAGGGTTTGCAGAACAAAATTTAGATCCCAGGGCATGACAGGTTCTGAAACAGGAGGACGGAGTAACTGGGTACCTTTCAGGAAAGCCTTACAGAGTCTGTGAGCCATTAGACTAGGTTCATTAGCAACATGAAAGTTAGAAATTGCTGCCAATTGAACTTTAATGGTAGCGGACGCTGAGCCCTGCTGAAAAAGCGTAGACAAAAACTCCAAGACAGAGGCAATTGGAGCTGTGTAAGGGTCAATTCCTTGGGTACGAGCCCAAATAGAAAACTTCTTCCATTTGCTGGAATAAATCTTGCTAGTAGAGGGCTTATGAGAGGAAGATAAAATATGAACTACCTCTGGTGAAAAATGATGAAGCCTAACTAACGACGGAAATGGAGTAGCCAGGCTGTCAACTGGAGGATCCGCAGAGAGGGGTGGAACTGTCCCGACATGTGTGTTAGTAAGTGTGGTTGAGGGTCCAGAGTCCAAGGTGTGTCCACAATGTAGGGATGGAGAAAGGGGAACCAGACTTGACGAGGCCAGTGTGGAGCAATCAGAATCATTCTGCTTCCCAAGGCTATAGCTTTCCGAATCACTTTTGATAGCAAGGGAAACGGAGGGAAAGCATAAAGCAGACTGGCGGGCCAATCGTGGACTAGAGCGTCCCTGGGCGACTCCACCTGTGGTGGGGGGGGAATCAGCATGAAGTAGCTGCTGCATTTGGTATTGAGGGGGCTGGAAAAAAGGTCGCAGCAAGGGAGACCCCCATCTGCTGAAGATTTGTTCTGCCACTAGACGATTCAGGGACCAATAAGGCATCAGAATAGCTCTGCTTAGCCTGTCTGCTATCATGTTGGACTTCCCCGAAATGTGCGTTGCCACCAGAAACCGTTGGGAAGATACTGCCACACTTGCATGACCTCTCTGCACAGGGGATATGATCTGGTTCCTCCCTGTTTGTACAGATACCACACCACTGACATATTGTCCGAGTGTATTGCAATAGTCCCGAGAGGCAGAAAGCTCTGAAGTGCCTGCAACGCAAGTAGCACCGCTCTCATCTCTAGGATGTTGATATGCAGATCTATCTCATGATCTTGCCACGTGCCTTGGACTGTCCTGCCGAGATAATGCCCCCCCATCCCATCTGGGAGGCATCCATGGTCACTGTGGCAACCGGGGGAAGTGGAACGAAGGGTTTCCCCTTGTCCAGATTGCTGGTGCAAAGCCACCAACTGAGATCCTGTTTGCATCTGTCCGTGAGCAAAATAGTGTGAGAAAGTGGAAGTTTCTGGAGAGACCATTGAGCGAAGAGGAGCCATTGAAGGAGCCTCATGTGCAGTCTCGCTAGGGGGACTAACATGATTGTTGCTGCCATAGTCCCCAGCAGCTGGAGAACCCATCTTGCCTTTGCTTTCTTCAGGGGGTAACAGGGCGTGCAAGTGTTGCTGTAAGACTCTGATTCTTTCCTGCGGTAGAAAGGCTTGTATTTGAACAGTGTCTAGCTCTGCACCTATAAAAATGACACGCTGTGAGGGCAACAAGGCAGATTTTTTCCCAGTTCAATGTTATGCCTAACTGTTGACAGAGTGATGGTAGCATCCCTGGTTTGGATTAGTAGATGCCTGGTGGGGTCGGTGAGGAGCCAGTCGTCCAGATATGGAAACACTTGGAATCCTTGATGTCTCAAGTGAGCTGTCACCACTGCCATACACTTGGTGAACACCCTGGGGGCTGTGGTGAGACCAAAGGGCAGGGCTCGAAACTGAAAATGACTGGCTCCCAGCCGGAAGCATAGGTGACTCCTGGATGCCCTGTTCATTTTGATGTGGTAGTAGGCATGAGGTCTATGGAGCACATCCATACTTCCTTTCCCAAGAACAGGAGAATTGACTGTAGAGTGACCATATGGAACTTGGACTTTTGTACATAGTTGTTTAGTTGACTGAGATCTAATATGGGTCTCAGGTCCCCTGTTCTTTTTGGCACCAAAAAGAATCATGAGTAAGCCCTAATTCGATCTGGTCTGAGGGGACATGCTGGATGGCTCCTTTCTCTAGCAGCTTTGAAACCTTTGAAGCTGCGTGATCCCTTTGACTGGGTGGAACATCCGGGATTTTCCTGACTGGATGGGGATCTGACGAAAAGGGGAGGACATAACCTCCGGAAATTATTCGTAATACCCATCGGTCCTGAGTGATGCTTTGCCAGGCTTCTGGGTATAACGATATTCTGCCACCGACTGGCTCTGGAAAAGCACAGTCTGGTATCCCATCAGGAACGACGGTAGGGAGAGCCGCAAAAGGAATCACGGTCTCCCGAAATGCGGGGGCTCCCTCTGCCTCTAAGGCAGCGTCTCCCTGAATAACCCCCGCCCCCTCTGCCGACAGGGGCTCACCCTGTGCACCGGGAAAGAATCTCTGTGATTTTTTTGAACCACATCTTCCCCCCCTCTGGGCTTTGGGGTAAGGCCTAGAGGGAAGGGAAAAATGGACCCCTATAGCAGAGTCTTTCCCTCTTGCTCACACCTGGTGAGGGTGTCTTTCATCTTGGTTCCGAACAAAGAAGAACCATCAAAGGGGGCATCAGTGAAAGAAGACTTGAAGGCCTCCGCGAAATGACAAAGGCGCATCCAGGCTTGCCTCCTAAGGGCGACTCCTGAACTTGCTGCCCTACTCGCTCCCTCGGCTGCGTATGAAATGAGCCACATGGAGGAGTTAACGATGGAGTTGAAGGTAGAGACCTGGGCATTAACTGTCTGGGCCACTGCCTCAGGAACGTTACCCGTGAGAGTATCTCCTAACTCCTTGATGAGATCTCTATGGAGCCGAGTAAAATGAGACAGGTAGCTCAGCGACTGTAAGGTAAAGGTTGTTGATGAGAGGGTACGCTTTCCATACTGGTCCATGGTCCTAAACTCCTTGTTAGGGGGATAGACAGAGGAAGAAGTCTCAGCTACTTCCTTCTGAGTGGCCGCCACCACCATGGCATCCACAGGGACCCCTTTGGATAAAAACTCCTTACCTGGGGGAGCAGACAGAAATTTATTGGGTCTCCTGGGTACGGGTTCCACAGAATTAGGGTTCTCCCACACCCTCTGACAAATTAAATCCAGGAGCTCAAAGGGTGGGGACACCCAGGAGGCGGAGGGCTGGGCACCAAAGGCCTTAAGGAAGACTGACTCCTCCTCGGAGGGGGCTTTGGACGGCCAGTCACCTCTTTGTTTCAATATCTCTAGGATGTTGGAGAAAGAAACATTGTCAGAAGATGACTTGGGGGACCCCTCCGATTCCTCGAGGTCGGTATCTGAGGTGAGAGACTCATCCTGGGAGTCTATGTGCTTCCTCTTGCACGTTTTCTTCCTGGGGGGCTCCTCAGGCAAAAACTCTGAGGGGCCCTCAGAAACTTGGGGACCAATCATGGGGGTATCCCTAGGCCTTGGAGCTTTGCTGTCTACTGATAGGTGGTGATCAGAGGCTCTCACCGGAGTGGTAGGGGACAGAATGACCGTCCTGCATGATGTGGCTGAAGATCTGACCAGCGCACTCCACATGGCCTCAAAAGCTGGGCCCCCTGAATCCGAGGACCAGCCAGCCTCCAAGATCATGATAGGAGCCGGGGTTCCACGAGCCGAGGCACCGAGAGGGAGACTCAAAACCGAAAGGTGTCCCGAGGTGTCCCCCTCGGGCCCGACCGGGGAATTCAGAGTCCTGAACCCCGTGGACGGAGCAGACAGGGTCGGAGCTGACATCGGCAACGATAAGCCCGGAGGGGCCATCGGCACTGACCTAGGAACATCACACGGAGCGGAACATTCTGGCTCCAACGACAGAGATGCGCTCGGAGGAGGAATCGAAGAAGATAACGGAACAGGCTCCGGAGCCGACTGGGACAGAGCGGAGAACAATTTAGCCAAAACCGGTGACTGCAGGAGCCTCTGCACCACCCTATTGACATCCACATCTGAAAGTGTCCTGAAGGATTTGGATGACAGGGAGGGAGATCTGGATCTCCTCTCACGAGACACTGGTCTAGTACCGGGCGATCGGCTCCGAAGAGATTCCAATATAACTGGAGCCGATGCCGGTTCCATCAACACCGACACTTCCTGCGGCCCCGAGGACAGTGGAGCCAAGGAGGTCGAAGCTAGTATCATCACTTTCTCCGGTGGCTCCGAGGAGACTGACGGAGCCGGAGATCTCTTTTTTGACTTAGTGGATTTTGACTTTGAGCTGGAAGCAGAATCCATGGCCTATTCGAACAAGGGTTTTAAGAGTCTCTTCAGGATTAATTTATTCTTTCTTTCTTGGAGCACCCTGGGACCAAAAGCATGGCAGAAGCTACAGGACTCCTGCAGGTGGATTGCTCCCAGACAATAAACACATACTGAATGTCCATCGGTGATGGATATCTTGTAACCACACTTAGAGCACTTTTTAAAACCCGAAGGTTTGTGCTCCTTGGAATCCTTAGACATCTTGAAATAATAACCAAGCCCAACCAATGAGAAGTCACTGCTTGACTGGAAAAACACCACTACAGGCACACAAAAAACACCACACTAAGCGCGGGAACTTAGCTGAACAAAAATCTCCACAAACTACGAACAGACAAAGTCAAAGGGACACACACTAGGATGACTAGGACTAACAAACCTCTAACTAAAATGGTTGTTTTGCCAAATGGACACTAAAACCTCTAATTTAAATGGTTTTAGAAGCCAAGAACGAAAACAGAGACAACAGACAAGTAAGGGGGCGGACTAGGTCCTCTAACTGAAACGGGCCTAGCCCGCTGGAACAGCTAGCAGGATACCACAACAAACAATCACACAACAATTAAGCTCAAAAAACACTAAGGAAATAGCTATTAAAATAGCTTTTGTTTTCAGCAAAATCTCGCAAGAAGAATTAGAAAAAAGGGTACTTAGCCACAGCCAACAGCGAGACCACGTCCGAGCTACACGAGCGGCAAACGAGATCTGGGGATATGGAGCAGTGCAACATGGGATACCTTCTTAGCCCAGCCAATAGAAGACTTCGAGCTAGAAAAGTTTGGCCGAGTCAGCTCCGAACCCACGGGGTAAGAATGTGGGCGAGATTGGACTACATAACATCTAATTATTCTTGACAAAAAGAAAGTATTACCATAAACTCCAACAAACCTAATTGCATAATCCACAAAACTTCTGGTCAGGCATTAACAGGTTACTTCATCCTGGTCACTCCAAAACTCCTACCCCATCTAGCTTGACTCAGAACACTCCCATCCAAATCGCAGATACATTTAACAAATTTTTCTCTGAATCAGTCAAATCACTAGCAAATACCTTATCTCCAGCTAGCACCACTACACCACCCTCAATAGCTAATAATCCTCCTGAATTTGCTCTACAACCAGTGCCAACATCACTCGTCCATACGCTTCTTCAAAAACTTAAAACCTTGTACTCCATCAGCTGACTTCCTCCCAGCCAAATATCTGCAAATGGCAGCTGGTGTACTGGCCTACCCTACTTCCATCTTAATAAACAGAACTATTACAGAATGTACCATCCCTTCCCTCTGGAAAGTCTCACATATAATTCCATTGCATAAGGGTGGTAACTCAACTGAACTCACTAACTTTCGACCTATTGCCATACTCTCTCCTTTAACAAATATCATGGAGAAATGTATCCACCAGCAGCTGCTTGAGCATCTCCTACAAAACAAGCTACTGGCTGACTGCCAGCATGGCTTTAGGCCATTCCACAGCACTACAACTGCTCTCTTCTCCTTCTCTGACTGTAGTAATAAAATCGTAATAACAACTTGCTTTCCTCTGCTCTCTTTATAGACCTCTCTAAAGACTTTGACATGGTTAATCATCAATTAATGTTAGATACACTACAATCACTTTCCTTAGATACTCAGGCACTCAAATGGTTTAAGTCTTATTTAGGTAACAGACAACAGGTAGTCCTCTGGGACAATAAATTATATACTCCACTCCCAATTACTCTGGGTGTCCCGCAAGGCTCCATTCTGGGATCTCTCCTCTTTTCTGTTTTCATTAATGATCTGAAAACTACCCTCCCTCAAACCACCTGCATACAATATGCTGACAACTCAACATTAATCTGTGCCGCAGCCTCTTCAACTGAACTCCAGTCCAGTACCCATAGAGTACTTACCTTAGTTGAAAACTGGTTCCATCAACGCTGTCTCCTCCTTAACCCAAAAAAACTAAACTATTACTGTTCACTCCCACACAGAAGTCTACCCCTATTAATTTCACAATTACATCAGATAATAGCACTGTAATAGCACCCGACACAACCACCAAACTCTTAAGTGTAACAATTGATCATAATTTTAACTATGACACTCATATAAAGTTAACCATCAAAGCAGTTAATAGAAAACTTGGTTTCCTCTACAGGCTTAAACCCTTTCTTACACCCTCTGCCAGGACTACTATTGCTCAAACCCATCTAATCTTCACCCTACTCTACGCCTCCATTTATACCAACCTATCTCAAACTAATCTAAACAAAATGGCAACCTCCTATAACAACATTGCCAGATTTGCCACTGGTTCCCCTTTTAGAACTCACCACTGCCAAAATCTGAAACATCTAGGATGGCTGGAATTTCAAAACCAGGTTCTCCTTCAGCAACTTACTATCACTCACAAGGTCCTGTACCATCCCAATAATACTTCTGTACTCTGTAATCTTATTAGTTCTTATATTAATCTCAAACCTCTACGCTCAGCAAATAAATTAATAGTAGCCACCTAGCCACCCTTATACCCAATAACAAGTCTGGAAACACTTGGAACAGACTTCCAAATGATCTAGTTTCCCTTACATCTACTCCACTGATTAAGAACCAACTAAGAGTCTTCCTTAAATCCCAGTGGTTATGTACATGTTCTACACCAGACTGACACCCTCTCCCCTTGCTAAAATACCTCTAAAAATACCTCAACACCTATATCCATTTCTTATTTCCTTCACTATTTGTTTAGGACGCTCTACAATTTTTTTCTAGTTTTAATTCAGTATTTTCTGTACCCTGTCAAACTACTATTACATGCCACGCCCTGTGTGCATCTATGTATATAAGATGCTTGTTACATGCCATGCCCTGTGTGCATCTATGTATATAAGATGTTTGTTACATGCCATGCCCTGTGTGCATCTATGTATACAAGAGGTTTGTAACATGTCATGCCCTGTGTACATCTATGTATATAAAATGTTTGTTACATGCCATGCCCTGTGTGCATCTATGTAGATAAGATATTTGTTACATGCCAAGCCCTGTGTGCATCTATGTATATAAGATGTTTGTTGCATGCCATGCCCTGTGTACATCTATGTATATAAAATGTTTGATAGATACTAGCTATTCATTTTTTTTTGCTTTCCATGTCTAACCCACTGCTCTAAATCTGCTATACCTATTCTTCTATAGTTATATCAACTGTTCTAAATCTCTTTACACCAACTCTAATATGATTATTTTTTTCTCGCTCTTTTTCTTATATTGTTTTTTCCTCTCTCACCTACTAACTTAAATTAAATCTATGGTAAAGTGTTTTTTTTTTTTTTTTTTTTAAATTAATATATTGTTATAATGTTTTTCTTTAAGTAGATGCTTTGTATCTTTATTCGCTTTATTTATACTGTTTTGGAGCTTTTCTCCCCGGGCCTCTACTGAAAATGGACATATATCCAGTTAGACTAGCCCAGTCAACAAATGTAAAATAAATAAATAAAAATAAATAAATAAAAGAAGCCCTGTGGGCCAAGCAAGCACCAGAGTACAAAAGAAACAAAGCCGAGAACAAGAAACAGAGTGGTACACTGAACGAAAATGCCGATAAAAACAACAAATATACCAAACCCAAACACGGCAACGGGCAAGATAAAATAAAACTTTAATTCATAAAAAAGAAGCGCTTTCACAGTGTATCAAACCACTTCATCAGACTGACTACTTAAAATACATACTACATTCAAATAGCTACCGAAGGTAGATCAGTTAACACCATGAATATCCATTAATTAAAACTTCTTAAAGGAACAGTCATAAAAGCATAGACAGTATAACACTGTGAAAAATGAACACAAATAACATGATTTCAACTATAAAAATATTACGTAATATAGAGAAAAATCATTAAAACAAGTAGTGTTAAGTGGTCTTGCTTTTAAAAATGATTTCAGTTAAACAACCTAATTTAACCCCGGTGCTTTGTCTGCACTAAATGACAGAATCCATTTTGCTCAACAGATTCTGTATCCCCTCCTCTTAGACTCTCAAAAATTATCTCAAGCACCAAAAATCTAAAACTATGATCAGCACCATGATTCATTATGTGCCCTACAAGGGCATTAGTATCTTTTTTATTCCTAATGTCTCTCTGATGCTCTAAAATTCTATCCTTTAATTGTCTGTTACTCATACCTATATAGAAGGCAGGACACTTAATAACTAAAATAGACAATATTTCGAGTCTTACAATCAGCATAGAAGTCTGTTTCTATCTGAAAATTCATATGTGGATGCACATATTTCATCGCTGTATAAATATACTTACAAGCTGCACAATTTCTACATTTAAAAGTGCCTTTTCTAATTGATGCGGTTGTCTTCCTAGAGGCAGATGCATTATAACATAAGTGCCTCTTCAATGATTTATTATTTTTAAAAGAAAAATGTGGCACTCTATCTATAACATTTCTCAGTTCTTCTACAGTATCTAAAATGTCCCAGTTTTTCTTAATTATATCACAGACCCTGTAAATGTCTGAAGAATATGTTAGGGGGAATCTAAGTACCTCTGTTCCTCCATATGTTCTAGCATCTTCACTAGTATAGATTTCTGAAAAATAGGGCCTGCCTTTACCCCCTCTTTCTTTCAAAGCATCTGTGACATCTGTTAACATCCTTCTCATGATAACCTCTATCTAAGAAATCCTTTTTCAGAGACTCAAGAGCTATTATTAACTGTTGGTCATCTTTATGAAGTTTCATAACTCTAAACACTTGCCCCTTAATCAAGTTTCAAGGAATATGCCTGGGATGCATACTACTCATATAATAAATTATTCCTTTGAGTAGGTTTTCTGTAAATGTTTGCCACTATATGGGCAAAATCTGATTTCTTGACCATAATATCTAAAAACTCAATCTCTTCCCAGGAATACTTAAACGTGAACCTTAAGAAGCCTGTGGACTGATGCAGGTGTTCAATGAATTGGGCTAAGGTTTCAACTGATCCATTCCATAAAAGGAGGATATAATCCACAAGTCTAGCATACCATAAAATGTGGTCAGAGAATTATAGGTTCATAGGTAGGTACTAGGCTATCAGCCCTGGGGCCTATACAAGGCCAGCCAAAAAGGTACCCTGGCTTTTGCCACCCAAGAAAATTATTTTCCTGTGCCACTGTCGAGCAGAGCCACAGAGGTTATCCCCGGGGTGAATTTCCTATTTCCCATCCAATCATCAAGATTTTTCTTGAAGAGTGTTAATGAGGAGCTTTGTTTGATATAGATAGGTAGTTTATTCCAGAGTGTGGGAAGTCTCTGGGACAGGAATCTATCCCTCTGGCATGTTCTGTTTATTGTGGTGACATGGTTTAGGTCCCTAGAGCATGTAGCTCGGAGGGATTGGGATTTCTTTAAGTGGAGCATGTCCAACAGCTCTGGGTTTGACATAGCTTTGTATGTTAGGCAGAGATCACCTCTGAGTAGGCGATATGCGACGGAGTAAAGCTGGAGTTTTTTGAGATGGTCTGCGTAGGGCATCTGTTTGAGGCTGGTAATCCTCTTTGTGAGGTATTTCAGCTTGTAACAATGCATCATTCTCCCACTGTACTAAGGCTAGGTTGGCATAGCTATTCGCACAGGCTGTGCCCATAGTTATGCCAACCTTCTGTACATAAAATTGTTCTTCAAATAGAAGAACGTTATTTTCAAGTACAAGTCTGTAAAAAGCTTTTAGTATCTTTGAGAACTGTCTCACAACCATCTAAAATAGAATGTAAATTATTCTCAATAAAAATTGAGTGTGGCTCCGTAACCCAACCTTTCCCAGATACTATTGGGCACATTGGTGGAGTTAGTACATTTTTATGTATCTTCAGCAGACCATAAATTATAGGTACTAGAGGTTGTTTAACTTCAAAATACTCAAAAAGTTTCTCATCAATCATAACAGTCATAAGCATATTAAAAAGAAAAAAAGGATACTTTTTCAACAATGACATTAACAACAGGTTTAGAAATGCATGCATAAGTAACATCATCACATAACAATTTGACTATCTGTACTCTGTAACATTCCCTGTCCAGTATTACTATTCCTCCACCTTTGTCAGCTGGTCTGATCTCCATGGACTTCATATTTTTAAGTTCAGTTAGTGCAACACGCTCTTCATAGGTTAAATTATAGTACATGACATTCTGTTTACACTCAAAATCTTTTCTTATTGATTTCTCTCAAATTTCTATAAACATATTCATCTTTCCATTCGGTGGTGGAATAAAGGTGCTGGGTTTCTTAAAAAAAGTTAGCATCACTGCTATTACTATTACGAAAAAGAAGTTAGGCACTCACCATAACGTTCCATGTTTGTTGTCCTTTATTTCTCCTTCCTTCTTGCTGTTTGGGTTCGGAGCCAATCCTTGGCTCTGACTCGGCCATATACTATAGCTTGAGAGCATTTACTGGAGGCTCAAGGCTAGTCCCCATCTCAGCATGCCTAGCAGTAGTTACCCAGATCTCTTTTGTGATAATCCAACACTAGACCATATAAATAGACAAGCGATATACTTTACTTTACATATCCAATGACATATAAAAGGTGTGACCCCTCCACAAAAGTAATGTTAGTAGACTGAGACTAACCATAATGTATGGTATAAAGGAAACCCAGCCAGTATAGCCAATAGAGCAAGGGATTCCTCTCGATCCTCCAGGAATGGGGAAGGAAGGTGGGACGCAAGAAGGAAGGCAAGATCAAGGACAACAAACATGGAAAATTATGGTGAGTACATAACGTCTTTATGTTATGTTGTCCATATCTCGCCTTCATTCTTGCAGTTTGGGACAGCGTCCCCAGCACCTGATTCTTGGGTGGCTCACTGGAAAAAAACTCTTCAGGACTGTAGAACGAAAGGATGCCCAGTTCCGGGAGGCCACATCTACTTTGTAATGAGTGATTATGAGGATTAGACCATGTAGCTGCTGCACAGATTGAATCCAAAGGCAATCTAGCTTGAAAGGCAATAGAGGTAGACAAGGCCCTTGTTGAGTGCCCTTTAATCTTCCCTGGAAGTTTTTGTTTACGCAACTTGCAGAAATGTTTTATAGTGTCTGAAAGCCACTTTGATAAAGTCACCTTTGAGACTGCACAACCTCTTAATGTCCCCAAAGGATATGAACAATTGGTCAGATTTTCTAAAGTCCTTGGTCCTGTGTAAATAGAAACATAACTGTCTATGAACGTCCAATTGATGAAGCTTATACTCTGTCTTGTTGCCATAATCAGGGAACAACACAGGAAGCTCTATGGATTGATTCAAATTGTAGTCAGAACATACCTTTGGTAAGAAGGAGAGGTTGGTTCCGAGAGAAACCCGATCTTTATGGAAAATCAAGTACAGGGGACGAATAGATAAGGCCTGTAATTCTGAAATCCTTCTAGCTGAGGTAATTGCAACCAAGAAAAGGGCCTTCCAAGTCAGGAAATTTGAGCGGACAAGAAGCAGATGGTTCATAGGGAGTAAGAATCAGAGCATCTAAGACTAAATTTAGATTCCAGGGGGGAGAGGTTCTCTTATCGAAGGTCTTAATAGGGTAGTATCTCTTAGGAATGCCTTGCATAGCCTATGGGATATGATATTGGAACCCATTTCTCCCATATGGAAATTAGAAATGGCAGCTAACTGAACTCTGATAGTAGCTGCAGCTGCTCCTTGGTCAAAGGTTTCAGCAAGAAATTCAAGAATCTTTGAAATGCGAGCAGTAAAGGGATCAACCTGATTTTTGCCTGCCTAACAAGAGAACCTCTTCCATTTACTAGCATAAAGTCTCCTAGTAGTGGGCTTATGGGAGGAAATCAAAATGCTGCTGGAGAAACATTGGGAAGCCTTGCTAAGACTGGAAGTGAAGAAACCAAGCTGTGAGCTTGAGAGTTTGAATGGAAGGACGGACAGCCCCCGACTGATGCCTCAAAAGATCTGGCACTGGGTCCAGGATCCAAGGCTCCCTTGCAGGTGAGGCCAAAGGAATGGGAACCATATTGGACGAGGCCAGTAAGAGGCAACGAGGATTAACTTGCAACCCAATGACTGTGCTTTCTGAAGAACCTTGGGGGATCAGGGGAAAAGGTGGAAAAACGTAAAGCAGTCCCGGGGGCCAATCGTGAGCAAGTGCATTCCTGGGTGACTGTCCCGGTGGTGGGATTAGGGCAAAGTAGCTGCTGCATTTATTAAGGGGGATGGCAAACAGATCGCAGCATGGCTGGCCCCATTTGGGAAAAATCAAGTCCGCAACTTCCTGGTTCAGGGATCACTCGTGGAGCATCAGGATAACCCAGCTGAGACTGTCTGGTATCACGTTGGATTTTCCCTGGGATGTGCATTGCAACCAGAAAGCGCTGGGAAGACATTGCCCATTGCCAAACTCATAGAGCATCTTGATACAAGGTGTAAGATCTGGTTCCACCCCATTTGTTGATGTACCATACTACCGACATATTGTCTGTCTGAATTGCTATAGTCCCTATAGGTAGAGAGTCCTGAAGTGCTTACCCCCCCCTCTCTGGGAAGCATATGTGGTCACTGTGGCTACAGGTTGGGGGGTTAGAAACGGCCTGCCTATTGTCAGCATAGAGTAGTGAAGCCACCACTCCAGATCCCTTTTGCAGGATTCCGTGATCAGAATCTGATGCGACATGGGTAAATAATGGAATGACCATTGTGCAAATAGAAGCCACTGCAGAATTCTCATGTGGAAGCGAGCCATAGGGACCAGAGTTGTTGTTGCTGCCATAGAACTCAAGACCTTGAGAACAAATCTTGCTTGAATCTTCTTTTGTGTAAAAGTACAGTTGTGTACACTTACCATAAATGTAGATGTTCGAGTGTATTCACAGTCGCAGTCATCACATTTGGGTTATCTGCTTGCAGTAGCCCTCAGTCAGCCTGATTATCAAAGTCTTGGGTCCTGCGTCGGTTGCGGTCTCATCTTCCGTGACATCAGGTAGTCAGGGGTATAAAGCATGCAGCCGATGCATTTACATCAGTTTTTCTTGCCCCAGATGTCAGGTGCCCCCCTAATGGGAAGCAATTAAATATATATATATATATATATATATATCTATATATACACACACACACACAAGGCTATACCTACAGCAAAAAAGCAAATACACCAAAAAGCTTTTAAACATAGTAAAGGAGAATAGAGGTATAGCCAAAAGAAGTCAGGGGGCTGGAGGGAGGGTAACCAAGACTGCAACAGTGAATACACTCGAACATCTACATTTATGGTAAGTGTACACAACTGTACTACGGTCTTCGTGTTTCACTGTTGCAGTCATCACATTTGGGTAGATTCCCAAAGATAAGGATGGGAGGAGGAATTTAGATAGCATTAGGACCAGCTATAAGGCCCTGCAAGACTGCAGTGGCAAAGCCAGCTCTAGATTTAAAGAAAATTGGTAGATGGTAATGCTTGGTGAAAGTATGTACAGAACTCCAGGTAGCAGCTTCTAAGATGTCCCTGGTAGGGACACCTCTGAGAAAGGCAGTACAGGTAGATGCAGCCCTGGTTGAAGGTGGTCTAACCCCCTGTGGGATAGGTTTTCCCGGGTGCTTATAGCAGAAATGAATGCAATGGCCTATCCATTTAGAAATGGTTTGCTTTGAAATAGCCTTCCCCTCTGCCCCTGCAGCAAATGCCACCAGCAGTTGTTCAGATTTCCTTTGAGGTTTAGTCCTGTCCAAGTAAAATCTAAGTTGTCTGTGCACATCTAAAAAGCGCAGTATCTGTTCCCCTTTGTTCTGTGGATTAGAAAAGAAGGTTGACAAATGAATGGACTGATTAAGAGCCACACTGGATACTACCTTGGGCATGAAGGAGGGATTGGTCCTGAGGGACACCCTGTCTGCATGAAACCTGATGAAAGGCTCCACTGCCATAAGAGCCTGTAATTCAGATACCCTTCTTGCTGAAGTGATTGCTAAAAGGATGGCTGTTTTCCAAGAAAGGAATTTTAACTCTGCACTTGCAGCTGGCTCAAAAGGAGGTAGAGTGAGTTTTTCCAATACAAAGTTAAGGTCCCACGCTGGAATTGGGGCTCTCCTGGGTGGTTTTAAGTTTTTGGCCCCTCTGAGGAACTGCTTGTGCAGTGGATGAGAGAAGAGGGGTGGTTCTGTGTTGTAATGAGCTGAAATTGCTGAGGCATGAATTTTGATGGAGGAAAAACAAAGGACCTTGTGAAGCATCTCAGTTAAGTATTGAAGAATCTGAGGTAAATTGGGCGCTTCTGTGCCCATCCCTTGAGTTAGATTCCAGGCACAGAATATTTTCCATTTTTCAGCATTTTCTAGTATTATGCCTCCTTGCCTTCAAAATGACATCCAACACTTGCTTACTGAGGGATGGTAATGGAGAAATTAGGTAATTAGCCAGGCTGCCAGGTTCAGGGTTTGAAGCTGAGGGTGCAGAATCTGGCCTTCCTGCTGTGACAGCAGGGTAGGGGTCTGAGTTAGGTGCCATGGAGCCAGCAGTGATACTCTGTGCAAGAGGGGGTACCAGTGTTGGTGTGGCCAGTCTGGTGCAATCAGTATCATCCTTGTTTTGTCCTGTTTGATCTTTAGTAGTACTTTGGAGAGGAGAGGCAGAGGAGGAAAGGCATAAACTGATAGATTTCTCCAGCTGAAGGATAGGGCATCCACTTTCCAAGCTTGTTTGTGGGAAGTCCGTGTGCAGAATTTGTCCAATTGGTAGTTCTGGGGGGAGGCAAACAGGTCTATATCTGGGCTCCTCCATTTGTTTGTCAACATGTTGAAAGTCTTTGGCTCCGGTTTCCACTTGTGTAGGTCCATGAGATTTCTGCTTAGTTCTTCTGCCAGTGTATTTAGTTTTCCTGGCAGGAAATGAGCCTTTAAATGCATTTGGTATCTCAAGGCTGTGTTCCATAGAGCCATGGCTAGTCTGCAGAAGGGGTATGAATGGGTACCCCCCTGCTTGTTTATGTATCACATAACAGTGGTGTTGTCAGTCTTTACCATTACTTGTCATGGAAGAATGTGGTCCTTGAAGGCTGTCAGAGCATGCTGTACAGCTAACATTTCTTTTTGATTGATATGCAGGTGCATTTGACTTGGGTTCCATTTGCCCTGAATGCACTTCCCTGCCAGGGGAGCCCCCCCCCTATGCATAGTCTGATGCATCTGTTATGGTTTGGGCGGCAGTGGGTAGAGTGAAAGGTGGTCCCTTGTTTTGGTGGCAGGCCTCTGCCCACCAAAGGAACTCTAACTGCAGGCAAGGTATGACAGGAATCATTGCTTCTAGATCTTGAGAATGTTGATACCATAGGCTTTTTAAATACCACTGTGGTTTCCTCATATGCAGTCTTGCATATGGAATTAGTACAATGCAAGAGGCCATGAACCCCAAGGCTTGCAGTATTTGCCTTGCAGTAAGTTGTCAAATTAATTTGTTTCTCTGGCGTGAGGAAAGCCATCTGGGAAGTTGTGTTCAAGCTTGCTTCCAGGAATATAATTTGTTGACAGGGTACAAGATGTGATTTAATTTTGTTTATGGTGTACCCCAGACAAGTTAGCACCTTTTGTACAAATGTCAAATTCAAAAGCATGTCCTGGCTTTCTACCTGAATTAGACAATCATCCAGGTATGGGTATATTTGAATACTTCTTTGTCTGCAAAATTCAATGACTGGAGCTAGGCACTTTATAAATACCCTGGGCGCAGTAGATAAGCCAAAGGGCAGTGCAGAGAACTGGTAGTGCATGTAGCCTGCTTCGAAGCGTAAGTATCTTCTGCAAGATTCCCTGATTGGGATGTGCAGGTAGGCTTCCTTTAAATCCAGTGTTGCCAACCAGGCATCCTTGCCTAGCATAGGAAGCAACTGGTGAACAGTTAGCATCTTGAATTTTGGGATCACCAAAAAGGTGTTTAGGATAGAAAGGTCCAGGATAGAACGCCATGAGTTGTCTTTTCTGGGTACCAGGAAAAGTCTTGAGTAGAAACCTTGTCCCTTTTCCTCTTCTGGTACAGTTCGAATAGCCCTTATGCTTAAGAGAGAGAGTACTTGCTTTTGAGCCTCCGCCCACTGATTTGGGGGTAGATCTGGCCAACCATTTGGGGTTGGTAACGTGTGGAAGTGAAATCTGCATCCTTGAAAAACTATATTTAAAACCCATTTGTCCTGGGTAATGAGTTCCCAGTTTTTTGCCTGCAGAGCAATCTTTTCCCCTAAAGGAGAAGTCAGTTGAGAAGTGCTTGGAAGTTTTAAAGTTGTCATTGAGACAGCTTACCATAGGGGGGAGTCTTACTACTCCCTGATTTGGAAGTGGGAGCCCCCCACTGCTTAGTCCTGTGCGTACCTTGGGACTAAAGCCTGGGTGTTCTGCTGATTCTGGGTTTGGACTGAGAAGGCCTGGAAGAGACAGGAAAGGACCAATTCTTAGAGGGCCGATGCCTACTAAATCTTGGAGGCTGTACCTGTAGGAAATCTTTAATAGTTTGCATAGATTTAGCTTTTTCCTCCATCTTTTTAAGTACTACTTCTGCTTTGTTGCCAAACAGGTGGTCCTGATTTAAGGGAGCATCCAGCAATTTAACTTTAACATGATCTGGCAAGGATTGCTCCTTAAGCCAAGCATGTCTTCTAAGTACAGACCCAGTGACAGCATCCCTGCAAGATGCCTCTAGTGAATCAAAACCACATTGCAAAGTATGTTTTCCAACTTGTTCGGCAGAATGCATTAAATCCTGTAAATCCTTATTTTCAGCACAGTCAGGAATCAACATAATTTTCTGTTTAAGCAATCCAATAATATGCTGCTGGTACTTTAACATATGAAACTGGCAGTTTAAGGCCCTAATGGCCAAGGTTGCAGAAGTGTATACCTTCTTATCCCATCTAAACAGCGCCCTGGAATCTCTATCAGAGGGGGTAGGATTTTTGGCAGTAGTAGCCTTAATGCCTTAGGGTTCCTGTGAAATGTTCTCAGGATCCACAGTAGGATTTTTAAAAAGGAACTTATGAGAGTCAGGAACCCTGTAATATCTATCAGGTTTTCTGGGAGCAGGAGGTAAAGAATCAGGGGCCAAGCTAGATTCTGAAAAGGCATCATCAACAATGTCTAGTACAGGAGGGATAGCTAAAAGCCTGTGTTGGGGCAGGAGTAAGAAATCCCTAAGCTTCTTTTTAAATCAGAGTAATCTTGGCTTTCCCAGCGAAAATGCTCCGTAAGAGTATGCAAGGTTTCACTAAAAGAGACATCCTCTGGGGGGAAGCAGAGAGAATAGAGTCCTCTGCATCAGAATCCTCATAGCTAGAAAAGGGTAAATCCTGGTCATCAGAGGAAACAGAAATTTCAGAATCCTGATCAGAAGCATCATAATCAAATTCAGTCCTAGATCTCTTAGAGGGGGAAGGTTGGCTTCCCCTGATTAAAGTAATAAAGGTCTTCAGCCATTCTTATTTGTTTTTTTTAGGCATAGAGGCCTGACCATGTGGTCTGGGCGGTTTTCTAGGCATGGTTCGAGTTTTAGGCCTTGAAGAAGAAGATGGCGTTGGTTTAATATGCAAGTCAGTAGGCCTGAATACACCCTCAGAAGCCGGTGCCTGCACAGGGGCTCCGGACCCATCCAAGGTAGAGACATCCGCAGGTTCCATAGTTAAAGCATCTCGTGGCATATCAGACTCCGAATGGGTCTCAGTAGAGGCCTGCGAATCTGAAGTAGCGGGTATCAGGGTCTGTGAAAGCACCTCACTGAGTACCGGCGAACTGGCGACTAGCTTAGGAGAAGCATCGTCGACAGCTTTGGACCTAGGTGGCCTGTCTCTGTCTTTATCTTTGCGTTTTTTGGAATGTCTGTAGTCGGGAGGCTTACCGAAGACATATCTGGATAATTGAACAGAGTACCAAAATATTTCGTGGTCAGGGCCTAGGCAAGGAATACAGTACAAATGAAAATCTTTATGAGGTACTTGCTTTCCACAAGAAATACAATTATTGACTTTTACTGACATGGGTTAAGAGCAAGAAAAATTTTCCCCAATGGGGTACTTAGCTTTAGTTGAAGACTTGGGTTCTGAAACTCAAAAACGAAAATTTCAGGAGTCGGCCGACCGGCACTTGCAAACTGCTTCTGCTTCGGGCACCGTACGGCAAGAAAGACTGATGTAATGTTGTCGGCTGCATGCTTTATACCCCTCATTACCTGACGTCACAGAAGATGAGACAGAAACCGACGCAGGACCCAAGACTTTGATAATCAGGCCGAATGAGGGCTACTGCAAGCAGATAACCCAAATGTGATGACTGCAACAGTGAAACACGAAGAACATCAGCATGACAACTTGGCGATGGATCGTTAATACTCTTTCTTGAGGCAGCTTTGCTATCATGGCCCTTGTGTCTAAATCTGCCCCTATAAAGGTAATATATTGACAAGGCAACAAGGCAGATTTTTCATAGGTTATGGTGATCCCAAGTTGAGAACAAGAGCAGATTGTGAATTTCCATGCCCTGATTAGTTGATGCTCGGTGGTGGCAGTAAGGAGCCAGTTGATTAGATATGGAAACACCCGGAATCCTTGACGCCTCAGGTGAGCCGCAACTACTGCCATGCATTTGGTGAATACCCGGGTGCTGTGGTGAGACCAAAGGGCAGGACTCTGAACTGATAGTGACTGGCTCCCAGCCAGAAGCGTAGATATCTCCTTTCTTATGTGGTAGTACACATCCTGGAGATCGATAGAGCACATCCAATTGTCCTGTCCCAGAAAGGGAAGAACGGACTGCAGTGTTACGATCTGGAACTTTGTTTTCTTGACTGACTTGTTCAGCCTGCCCAGATCCCTGTTTTCTTTGGAACTAAAAAGAACCTGGAGTAAGTTCCAGATCCGATTTGGTCTGCAGGGACTTCCTGGATTACCCTTTTTCTTAGCAACCTTTGAACCTCTAGGTTTGCTTGATCCCGAAGACTGGGTGGAACATCTGGGATAGAGTATTGTCTTTTTGACAGGGGAAGTAGGGAGAAGAGGATATTGTAACCTCCGGATATTATGGATAGTACCCATGTATCTTCTGCGATTGTTTGCCAGGCTTCTGGGTACAAGGATATTCTCCCCCCGACTATCTCTGGAGTCGGACAGTCAGTCCTCCCTTTAGGAGCGCTGGAAGGGCCTACCAGAGAAGGTATCTCTGTTGCCCTGATTCTGCAGAATCCCAATGCCACGAGGTTGGCGTCTTCCATTGTTATTTCCCCATCTGCCCCAGGGGGAAAATTCTTCACATGTGTCAGGCGAAGCTCCCTGGGACTTCCGGAACCACATTTTCCCACTCTTCTGGCCTTTAGGATAGGGTCTAGATGGAGCAGAAAAACATACTCCCACAGCAGAGAGTTTTGCCATCCTGTTCAGACCTGGTAAAAGTCTTTTACCTAAGGCCCGAACAGGGACAAGCCGTCAAAGGGGGGATTGATAAAGGAGGACTTAAAGGGCTCTGCAAAATGACAAAGGTGCATCCAGGAGTGTCTGTGTAAGGCTACCCCTGTGCCTGCCGCCCTGCTTGCCCCATCAGCTGCATAAGAAATGAGCCGCGTGGAGGAGTTAACCACCGAAGTCAAGGTCGCAAGATGAGAAGCCGCCTTGTCCGAGGCTCCCGCAGCTGTAGGATCCTGTAAGGTATCTCCTTACTCCTTGAGGAGATCCCTTTGAAGACTTGTTAAGTGGGACAAATAGTTCGGTGACCTGAGTATAAAGGTCGCTGAAGAAAACATACAATTCCCATATATGTCCATCGTACGAGACTATTTCGGCGGATGGACAGATGAAAAAGTTTCCGCTAATTCCTTCTTTGTGGCTGCTGCCACCACCACAGCATCGATGGGAATACCTTTAGATAAGAATAGCCTATCTTCAGGGGCTGTAATGAAATTTTTGGGCCTCCGTGGAACTGGTTCCATCATGTCTGGAGAGCTCCAAGCCTTCCTACTCACAATAGTGGGCCAAAAGGAGGAGATACCCAAGAGGTGGAGGGTCGGGAACTGAATGCATCCAAGTACACCGACTCATCTTCAGAAGGGGCAAGGAACTTCCAGTCACCCCTCTGTCTAAGGATTTCTAAAATGTCTGAAAAGGAGACATCTTTAGAGGGGGATTGTGTTGACCCTTCTGAGTCATCCAAGTCTGTGCCTGATGTCAAGGACTCAGGGGAGTCCACATGCTTCCTCTTGCAAGTCCTCTTCCGAGTGACCTCCTCCGAGGGATTCTCAAGGGAGGTTTCAGATGAGGTGGGATCGCCCAATGGGGTGTCTTGGAGCAAGGGTTTCCTACGCTTGGGGCAGAGGTGCGATTTGGAGGCAGACACCGGCACTTAAAGCAAAGGAGCTAATGGAGCTGAGGGTGGAGCTGTCTCAGCAAACAGCATGCTCCTCATCACCTCAAAGGCATCGTGGTCCCTACTCGAAAGAATCTTCAGCTCCGAAGAAGCAGAAGACTTCCTCCGAACCGAGGGTGACGGCTCCAAGGCTGATGTAGGAGCTGAGCTGACCTGTGCCGAAGCTCCGAGAGGGAGAGTAGGGTCAGACAAGGGTCCATTGCTGCTCCCCCCTCAGAGCCAATGAGGGAGCATCAGCTCCCAGATCCCTCGACAGAAGGGGGTGTTGAGGAGATCGGAGTGGTAGTTGGAACCGAAAGACCAGAGGAGGTTACTGGAAGCAATGGTTCCACCACTAGGACTTCCTTACACTCTGGCTCTGAACTCAGAGGAGTCAGAGGAGGAACTGAGACAGGTGTTGTTTGGGCTGTCAGCACCATTTCTGTCTGGGATGGGCCTGAAAGTATTTTGGCTAATGCTGGTGTCCTAAGAAGCTTCTTTACCACCCTCTCCACATCATCATCCGAGGGGGTTCCTGGATGACTGAGAGGAATGAGTAGAAGACCGGTGACTGCCCACCACAGATTGCAATAATGGAGACTGTGGAGCAGACCGCATCGGTTCCAAGGCAGAAGACCTGGAACGCTTATGGGACCTTACTGGCTCCGACAACACAGCTGGAGCTGTAGGTGAAGATGTCTTGTTGGAAATGAAAGTCGGGTCCGACATAGCTTGTGGTTTGCCCTTGTCCTTAGACGGGTCTGAACTCTGAGCCAAAAAGGATGAAGGCTTGACTTTGTCTGACATTTTAGCTGGCAGAGTCCCCTCCAAGGCAGCATCAAAGGGACTCTTCAGTAAACCTCTCAAGACTAACTTGTTTCTTCTCTCTTACAGGACTCGTGAACAAAAAGCATGGCAGATAGAGCATGAGTCCTGCAGGTGAACAGGCCCTAAACAATATACGAAACTCGTGTGCCTGTCCATAAGGGACATCTTTTGGCAACACGAGTCGCACTTTTTGAAACCCGAAGGTTTCGAATCCTTGGCAGTATCCTTGGACATAATACAGACACAGCAGTATGTCTAAGGCTATAGACTACTAATAAGAAAGCTATGCAGTGTAAGCTAGACAAAGAGAAAAAAACTAAGCAATAACAGACAAAAAATATCCTTTTTTTTTTTTTTTTTGCAGACAGGGAAAAACTGAGAGGGGGGGGAGAGCCTCTAAGTTAAATGGCGAACTTCCCACCTAAGGGGAGCCTCTAATAAACGGCAACTCCTTAAAGTTAAAGGAAAGGCAATAAAGAGAAGAAGAACCCTCTAATTTAAATGGGTTTGGAAGAGGGGGAAAGGCCAGAGAGAAAAAAATGGTTAATCTACACAAAAGCAAGTCACTCAGACGGTATAGGGGTAGATAGAAAAATGAAGGACAACTACAGTTAAATTAGATAAGCTAAAATATAAATTTTTGTACAAAAATATAATAAGAGAAAAAACCCTTAGCCTGAGCCAGTATCCGATGCTGCAAGCGGCAAACGAGATCCGGGTAACTACCGCTATGCATGCTGGGTTAGGGACTAGCCTCGAGGCAGTAAAAGCTCTTGAGCTACAGTATACGGCTAAGTTGGAGCCAAGGATCAGCTCAGAACCAAAACAGCAAGAACGAAGGCGAGATACGGACAACATAACATATGTTTCAATGTAAGTGTCCTGCCAAATAGTCTTAAGTCAGTCAATACATCAGTCAAGTTGACTTTACGAGCAGGAATAAAAGATAATCCTTTATTCAAAAGTGCTATTTGTGGAGGAGTTAAATGCACAGAGGAAATATTGATGAGTAAATCCTTTCCCACCGTTTCCATGGTCCCATTAAGTTCTGATCTGATTGAGCAGGACACTTTGAAACAGTCTAGGAAGTTATTTAGACACATCCAAATGTGAAGTCGCATGGCAACACCACAGCCAGCCACCATAGATGCTCCACTGGCCATGTTTGAGATGAGTCTGATGGAAATATTGGCGACAGAAAGCAAGGCAGACAAATAAGATACAGCAGTCTTCGGAAATGCAGAAGATGCTGGAGACTCAAGGGTTCCTGACACTACATCTTGCTGAATTCTAGTCAAGTAACAGAGGCACTCGGTACAAAAGTGGCTGAGGCATAGGAGCGCTTTTCTAAACGATCCAAAGATGAGACTCCTTGTTTGAGGGATGAGCCGAAAGGTTCTCCTCAGAAATCTTCTTTATGGTGGCTGGTGCCACCACAATAGCATTGACGGTCAGACCCTTACTCCAATGCAGATGGCCCTTGGAAGGAGCGAGAACTTTATCTGGCTTCTTTGGGTAGACTCCACTTTGTCGGGTTCCTTCCATGCCCACTGGACACAAGGCCCATGAGAACATCCCAAGGGTGAACCGCCAAAGGCCTCCAGAAATACTGACTCCTCAGGAGAAGGCACTTTTGGTGGTCCAGACTCCACTCTGGTAAATTAGCTCCATTACGTCACCAAAAGAGTCATCATCCCACACAGACTTTGGGGATTCCTCTTCTTCCAAGGTCGGTATCCCCTGTGAGAAACTTCTACAGGGAGTCAAGGTGTTTCCTCTTACACTTCCTCTTTCCTGAAACTTCCCATTCTGACAAGGAATGGAGGGAGGGTTGGGAAGCCCTGAAATGGGGGCAGACTGGAGACTCACTGATGTAGGCTGTTGAGGAGTAGACTCCTAACCAGTTACAGGCACTGATGAAAAGGGGAAGAGACACCAACTGGGGAAATCTGACCCTTCTCATGAGAGGAGAACATCCTCTCTACAACATCTGAGACAGAGGTGGAAGCTGGCGTCTAAGGTCAGAGGGTCCCAAAACCTGAAGGTATCAGAGACAACACTGAACCTGAGGGAGCTGCACCTAGCCCCACTGCTGAAATTGGCACCAAGCTGTCCAAAGCCAAAGGCTCAAGTGGAACTGACCATCCAGACTCGGAAACTTCTGCTTCAATGCCATGGCTCTGAGGTCCTGATGGCCCCAAAAAAGTCGAAGTTGAACCAATTAAGGAAAGTGTCACAGCTGAAGATGGCCAAGCCACTGAATCCAACCCAGAGGGTGGAAACTCAGCTGGCAGTGAAGACATCAGATTCACACAGGCAGAGGAAGGAAGCCAAAAGGATGAAGCTGAGGGTCCTAGTACCAGACCCTGACCTGAAGGGATAAGGCCTAATTAAATCTGTGTCTGCAAAAAGGCCTCCTCAGCTACTCCAATTTAGAAGTTTTAATGCTGCCCACAGACCTTGATGACCAGATGGATGATGCCACCGAAGGGGGCTTAGAAGGCCTTTTGGAAAAAGATGACCCTGTATGCTGGATCTGAGCTGGAGAGACTCAGTACTGGAGCGGGGAAGGAAAAGACTCTGGCGATTGCTCGGGTGGGCCAGATGTCAAAAAAAGGGAGGCTGACTTACCTGAAGAAGGGGCACCTTGTTCAGGAAGGGGGTCAGGAGGCTTGGTGCAGGAGTTGGAGCCTTGCTAGATTTTGGCACCAATGGGGAATGCCTCCCAGAAGTTGGGGTCAATATCGGTGCCAGAGCAACCAGGGGACCTGAAAGTCTTGGGACCTTCGGGTCTGGCAAGCCCAAGGTGGAAGGACCAGCAGCAGAGGACAAACAGATCTCCTGCAATCCCCTTATGAAGGTCTGGAGCCCCACTGTCAGGGCTTCTTGGACCCAGTCTTCAGAGCTGGGGGAGAAACCATCCCAGAACAGAAGAAGGGAACAAGAGAGGAGAAGCCCTTTGAGGACCAACTTGGCCTGATGCTCACTGGCGGCCTAGTTTTGAACCCCTCACGAACAAAGCATCCTTATTCCAGATGTGCTGCTCCCATACAGTAAACACACTTGGGATGTGTGTCCTGGGAAGGCAACTTGTGCCCGCAGGGAAAAGCACTTTTTAAACCTTTACCTATAACCAAAAACCTAAACCTAAACTGCAAACTATCCCAAACAACAAAAAACACTAAGGGGGAGTCAAAAGGTGGGAAGTCCAAGTGGATGAGAATGAACCTATCTACCCAAGACACAAAACTACAAGAGTAAAAAAAATACAAAAGAGGGTAAGGGAACAGCAAGATCTCACCACTAGTACTACAATAAGGTCCCAAAATTGGAAAATGCTGAATGGAGCAAAGATCAAACTTCTATCTGGAATGGCAGCAAACTAGATCTGAGGATTAGAGTGAGGAGAATGGAGCTTAAGAGTAAGAGAGATGGAGCCAAAAGTGCTAAAGACTTTGGAATTGGCTGGTGTTGGATCTGAATAAAGTCTGAAGTCCCACAGGTTGAAGCCAGAAAGAGCAGATATCAGATTCTAACATTTTCGCTATATGCTCTGTCCTCTAATTCTACCAGTTTTTGAAACATCTCTTCATAAATAGTCTCATACTCAGCCAGTGTTTTTTTTTTCATTTTGATTTTTGCAGTTTTATTAGCTCATCTGAGTATCTGTTTAAAGCTTCTTCTTTCTAGTGTTTTGTTATTCGAGATGTTAGACTCCTTCAGTTTTTCCTTCAGTGTTTCATTTAATCAGCTCTGAGACAGATTTACTTATTTTTTCCTCTAGCTCAGTGGAAGCAATGTCTTGCACCAAAATTGGAACTTGAACTGCTATTTCCTGAACAGCTGCAGCTTTCTTCCCAATCAGTGTTTTCTCTTCACCTTTTCTAGTCTTTTTTTTTTTTTTCAGACTCTTAGTTTCTTCTTTGCCAGCATGCAGGCAGTGTACTTACTTGCCAGTAACTGAATTTACTAAAAGTGACATGGTTCCTGGTCCTTGTCTTTCAGTTTCTTTTTTCATAACGAGAGAGCTGTAGCTAATCAGTGTGCAGCCACCTTGTAAATTCCTAAAGGTTGAGCTCTTGAGCTGAAAAGTGCTGACCTCCACACTGAGCTCAGGGCCGGTGTTTGTGTTTTGCGGACTCCCAGAAAAAGTCAAGTTGGGGGCGCCCTTGGTTAGTTCTCGGCTATGTATCACCCCTGTTACCCCTCCTAGCTCATGCTGCAGAGTTTTAGGAGTAGTATGTCCAGAGTGAACTGTAACTACAATGCTCTTACATTACAGAAGGCCTGTGTGTCACACTATGTTGGCCCGTCTCACAGATGGACATTCACAGTTGCTGACATTTAGTTGCAACAACGATACATTACAGCAACTATGTATAGGTTTGGACTTTGGTAAAATGGTGGCCTAGGCACTGCCTGCTATTTCCCCACATACACAAATCCTCCAGTTCTCTCCACAGTAATGTACATTACACTTTTCTTCCTTTTCTAACACTTTGCTTTGTTCTTCAATTTTTTTTTTAAAGACATGACTTTAAAATACACTTCAAAGTATACAGAAAGTATTTTTCTGTTTTACAAAATCTTTTCATCCATTGATGGCTAGAACATAAATTATAATTAAGTTTTCCTTGCATCTTTTTAACACAACTTTCTTGACCAAGACAGCGCAGTAATCGTTTAGGAAATAACAATTAATCCAGAGCGCCTAGACAGCATGCATAAATGTTGAAACATAAATCACTGACCTCAAATAGTTAAGGACCAAAAACAAAAACACACAGACTGGGAGGGCATGCAGACTCCACACACAAAAAAAAAACAGCCAAAAACTCAACCAGAACATAGCACTTTGAAAAGGCAATGCTACTCACTGCGCCACAGTGGCAATGAACAATTGCTTTCACACACATCCTCTTCCTGCCAAAACACCAAAGACAGCCACCTATCATGTGTAAGGTATGTGCTTGTGATGGTAAGTGAAAGAAAACATGGCCAGCTTATTACTCTTAAAACAGTGCAACCATGCCTCCCACCCACCCACACACAAGCGTAATGGCAATGTTAATAACGTTTGTGCTAGAAAGTGAAAAATTATAGGTAGCTTGTTACACAAACTGCAATATTCACACACACACACACACACACACACACACACACACACACACACACACACACACACACACACACACACACACACACACACACACACACACACTATAGCAATACTAGTTTTGCACTGATTTCAGCAAATAGCAATACTATGTGCAACACTGGTACTTCCAAAACAGATCAGAGAATGCTGTTTAGCAGTTGTCAAAAAGCAGCAGGGTAAGTCACTTAATTTACCTCATTGAGGTGTAATGCAACTGTTACTATCCATGACTTAACAGAATGCCCCTGATTTTGCCTGATAAATATGCTCTATCCCTCATACAAAGTTTGATTTGCTGGTAAATCATTCAGAATTACAGTCAATAAATGCAGTCATCACAGTTTTATACTTACTGTCCAAAATACACCTTGATGTAAAATACATTAATCTATTAACTTTTAAATGAATTAGAGTAATATTTAAAAAGTGTTCCTGAGTTTAAGCCTTTATTCTGCTATTATTTTTGTCTTGGTGCAAAATTCAAGAGCAAGGAATTTGAGAGTTATAGTGTCTGATATCCTGCCAGTATTTAGAAATCTACTCAATGAGAAAACTACCCCAATGTTCAGAAGCATCAACTCCTCTTAAAATCCAAGCTAAGAACTGAGACTGGCCACTCTGGGTTGCTGATATATACAGCTTAGCTTGCTTATGTTTATGTTTATTCACAGATTACTGGCTTTATCCTACTGGGGTCATACGACAACCCCTTTTCAGATAAAGCTTGTAACTGGAAAATTAATAATCTCTTCTTATTCTCCTCATTTTTCCCCAACCAGGAGGCAGTTATTGTGGGGCCGCACACAGTAATGGATGATTAGTTGGACCCTGCAGCTATGCATATTGTAAATGTTTCCAAAGCTGGCTATGTTGTTAGTTTTACTGGAGAGAATGCCCATGTGCCAGCCGTGTGGAGTATACATGTCCTCCCCATGTTTATGTGCGCATTCTCTGGGCGCTCTGTTTTCTTCCCATATTCCAAAAACATGCAGTAGGCGTAATGGACACTAAATTGGCCATAGGTGTGAGTGTGCATGTGACTGTGTGATACAGAACAACCACCGCAGCAGGATTAGCCACCCAATGTTATAAACCTTGGCTCTAGATGACTGTTACTGTTGAAATGACGCCCTTATTCCGTATGCAAAAATGGGGGAAAAGTTAAATCCTGCTGGTGGGAATTCCATCCATCCATCCATCGATAACCTAAGTCAAGGGCACTATGTTAGTGGCAAAACATTTAATGAAAACTGTGAAGCCTGTTACTTGACAAAACACTCTTACTATAACCAAACATATCTTTAAATTTTAAGGCAGATATAAATAAGAGTTATCACTACCCATCTGATTTACTAAGTGCAAAAGATTGTTATACTAGCTTTTGCTGATTTGACAGACAAGTTACAAAATATCAAAATAAGAACTTGAAGCGGCTGGGGTCGCAGGGGTCACTGGTCCTTAAAGTCAGCTAGTCAAATTACTGTCTGGAGTGGATCCAGAGGCTTGCTTTAACTTTGACAAAAGCAGTTTGTTGTATTTTTGCCCCAAGTAGTGTCCAGTGTAAAGGGATAATACATATTGTACTAAACAACAAAATGCTCTCCTCTTAAACCCAGTTCGATGACAGAGGGATAAAGCCCTGACTGTGACCCAGATGAATTGAGTTTGATTAGTGGCTTGGGTTCAGGTCGGGTAGAGGAAGAGGAAGTGAGTGGCTGACTGGCTTTCCATCCTGTGGGAGGGAGGCAGTCTGAAGCTCTGCAATGCTGATTGCATCAGGATTGCTCTGGTACACAGCATTTCAGGTTGTGATGATGACCATGCTGCACATCAGATGGGGGAACCTAGTCACTTGTATGTTGATCTATGTGCAAGTGATACACTCATGCAGCCCCTCAGGTAGCAGCAATTTTTAATTTAGAGCCACCACCAGGAAGGACTAGGGTGTTTAGGGACCACCTTCAGGTATATGCTGGTCTACTGATGCACTGCTCTTGCTTTTGAAGAGAACAAATGGGCTGGCTAAATAAGTCTACTGGGAACTGCAAAAAGGGATATGGCGATAGCCACTGTGGGATTAAAAAATGTTCTTCAACTAAATAAAAGGCAGATATGGTGTTTATCTTGGGGTGGGATTTTATGACCACACTTACATTTCTTAAATGTTTTGCTACCCGTATCACAAACAAGCGCACTGCAAGAAAACTATAGGACTGGGTCTGTTAAAGAGTTTCAGTAATTGCATTCATTTTTTAACAGCAGCTTTAGAAAGGACTGCCAGCATGCCAAGTAGAATTACAAGCACACCAACTCTGCAGTCAAAAAACTAATTGAAAAGATACGGATTAATATAGTAAAATGTATTTATTTACCTTTGATTACTAAAAAGGTGCGACCGGGCAAAGCCTCTTGTCAGCAGAGGCCTAGGGAGAAAATTCAGTATTGCATACATTTGCATGGGCAGTTATGCATGCACTAACAATAAAATTGTACCATGTAACATGGAGATTTAACAGGTAATCGCCACATTAAATAGAGTACATAGTATCTGCTGTATGCTAAGGTCACATCTGTACAGCATTTAGCATTAATGTACAGTTTATTTATAAAGCCACACTCAGATTTTCATACACCCACAGCAGAGGAGGCATATGGATATTTTATCCAAAAGGTCATTTACTCGAGTCACGTAAAGAGGAACCAAAGTGTGAGGATTTTATTGTACTTATTCAATATGACTGCATAAGGAGGTGAGTTATTAATGGCACTAGTAAAAGGGCAGGACTGTTTTATTGGCAGGTATGATTTCATTAAGATTTTAAAATACTGATAGGATAAAAATCAGAATAAGAAGGGGACCAAGTAATGAGGTTGTTACAAGTGTAGGACCACTTAGTTGAGAGGTAAATTTTCAATGAGATTTTAAATCGTAGATTAGTTAAAATATTTCTGATGCTTGTTGGTACAGAATTCCACAGTTTAAAAATATATACAGAGTACTGACAGTCAGTGTTATGATTTTTAGACTTTTGAGGAAGCATTAACTATTGGTTCAATTAATGTACGTCTCTGTGGGGCGAGTACCAGTTTAACAACTGGCTAATGGTAGAGCATCTAGGCTGTAAAGCATAACTGTGTGTAGTCTTAATGTGAATATAGGTTAACAGATATGGTAGTGCCAACAAGTTAAGGGACTGAAGTGCAGGACAGTGATGTGTTTAAGTAATGCTGTTATATGCAAATGTTGCAATTTTATTGAAGGTTTGCTACAGTCTAGATAGCTGAGAAGTACTGCAGGTTAGTCAAAATTGGTGGGGCATAGAGAGGTGTGAACTATGGTCTTAAGTACATGCTCTGAAAAAAAAGGTATGACTTTACAGAGAAGTCCTAATTTACAGTTTTTTTTAACTGCCTATTGGTGTGCCGAAGGAATCTTAATCTATGGTCAACTACTACATCAAACAGTTTTGTATTTTGCACTAGCTCCAGTCTAGTATTATTTATTTATAATATTTAAGTCACAGTAGTTTGATTGCTGGGTTGAGGTGAAAATACCATTAAGTTTACTTTTATTTGGATTATGAGTAGTTTAAATTGCCATAACCAGTTTACAGTTTTCCTAAAGGAATGTTATACATTACTTTGGTATTGTTTGACTAAAGAGGTTGCACATATTAGTGTTGACTCATCAGAATACTGGATTAGATTTGCTGGGTGAGAGGACATATGCATTTTATTTATAAATATATAACAGAGCAGAGGTCCTACATTAGACTTTCTGGCACACATTATGCTGTCATGCTGTTAATGGGAAGCTGACAGCACATGAGTCCAGTGTATATACCATGTTCAGTGGCTAACGTAACTTTTAAACCAAATAATTCTATCTTTTGAGGTTCAGTTCCTTCATTACAGTATGTCAATCTGCATGAGCTGCTTTGGATAGGTCTAAAAATATGGATGCAACCATTTCACCTTGATTTTTGCTTTTATGATTACAGTTTATGAATGCTAATAATGCTATTTCTTTGATGTGGCTTTGCCAGATGAAGATCAAAAGGAAATTCCACTGTCCGAGACCACTTAGGAAGTCTTCTAAAAACTAGTAGCCAAACTTTGCCTGTCTGAAGGTGAGATTTTTTACAGTCTGCAAAGTTTATTTGCGTTTGTTTACTGAGAAAGTCCATCTGTGAAATGGAATGTCTATTTTCAGCAAAGACCCAGGGAAAAGCTCCAAAATAAGGATAGAAATACATTTTTGATAATTCAAAAGAAAAACATTACTTGCAAAGTATTTCAAAGAAAACAATCGCTAAACATTATTTACAAAGCATATCAAATGAAAAAATGTTCTAAGATATTGCAAGTAAAATCAAAAATACTATATTCATACATCTGTATACTAGCCATAACAGACAGAATTAGGATTACATACTTCAAACTGTGGGTGTGGTACAGCAGCATAATTTATTAGTTACCAAGTGATGGCAGATTTGAATTTCTGCGGGTTATCTAAACGGCTAATGTGTTTGGAAGTTTGTTTCATGCCTAGGAGATGGCGACAGAGACTAGACAGTCACTATAATAAATACTTGATTTATCAGCAACAGTTAGTTTTAAGTTCTGAGGATCTTAGGGTTCTATTTGAGAGAGATCACAAGCAAAAATCACTAAAATCCTGCATGTTCTGCAGCAAGTATTCTAATTAAGAGATACAGGGATACTTACCCATGCTATTTTGTCTACCTTCTACATGGGTAATAAAATAATACTAGTAGTGTGCAAATAACTACTACCACCACTCATTATTATTGTTATTATTATTTTATTTAATTACATCTTCCCTCCTACTTTAAACATCACAGAAGAGCTTAAAGAAATCACTGAAGGTGAATTTCGACGCCGCTGAGATTTGATTTCTCAGTTTGGTCTTTAGATTTGCTGTCTGAAATGATGTATAATTTGTTGCTGTGCAGTATGTGGTATGAATGGCTGTATGATAAACTTTTAGTTATGTACTTACCATAACTTTAGATGTTTGGGATCCATCTCGCCTACATTCTGTACTGATGGGTTCGGAGCCGATCCTCGGCTCCGACTCGGCACGCTATGCTATAGAGCGAAGTCTCTTATTGGCTGAGCTATTCTATATCCCAGGATGCACCACCACTACTTCCCCAGATCTTGTTTGTCCGCACTTATGCACATACACATAACTGTTTATATAACATTGCCAGATGTTTCAAGATGAAACGATAGTACTCGGACCGTCCGGTCTCTTCTGATCTCCAAGGCAGGGGGAAGGAGGGTGGGTTATTAGGAATGTAGGCGAGATGGATCCCAAACATCTAAAGTTATGGTAAGTACATAACTAAAAGATGTTATGTGATCCTATCTCGCCTACATTCTGTACTGATGGGACAGCGTCCCTAGCACCTGATTCCTGGGTGGCTCACTGGAAAACACTCCTGAGAACTGTGGAACCAAATGAAGCTCGCCCCCGAGATGCCACATCCAATTTGTAGTGGGAAATGAAGGTGTGCGGAGAAGACCACGTAGCCGCAGCACAAATGTCGCTAATGGCAAGCTTAGAATGGAATGCTATTGAAGTAGCCATAGCTCTAGTAGAGTGAGCTTTGACAGAGGTTGTAAGCTCTTTATTAGAAGAGGAATAAGCTTGACTAATACAGTCCCTGATCCACTTGGCAATAGTGGCCTTCGTGACGGCTTTGCCCAATTTATTGTCCGAAAAGGACACAAACAATTGATCTGTTTTCCGTGTTTGTTGGGTCCTATCTAAATAAAAGCACAATTGCCTGTGAACATCCAATGTGTGGAAGATGTATTCCGCTTTGTTTGAGTACTTTGGGAAGAAAACTGGAAGTTCTAATGACTGTTGCAGGCAAAAACTGGAACAAACTTTAGGAACAAAGGATGGGTTAGGCCTGAGGGATACTCTATCTTTGTGAAAAACCAGGTACGGTGGTTTGACAGAGCTTGAAGCTCTGAAACCCTTCTGGCTGAAGTAATCGCGACCAGAAAGGCAGTTTTCCAAGAAAGAAATTTCAAGTCACAAGTTGCTGCCGGTTCGAAGGGGGAGGAGGTTAAGGCACGTAATACCACATCGAGATCCCACGGTGGAGCAGGATGAGAAATCGGAGGTCGTAAAAGCGCAGCACCTTTTATGAAGGTTTTACACAATCTGTTGCTCATCAAAGGTGGGTTTATAGATTCATGAAAATTGGAAATAGCTGCCAATTGGACCTTGATGGTAGAGACTGAAGAACCTTGATTGAATAGGGAAGTTAGAAACTTCAGGACTTCTGACACCGGGACAGTGATGGGATCTAGACCCCGGAGTTGATAGCAAATCTCTTCCATTTGCTAGTATACAATTTCCTAGTGGCAGACTTGTGGGCCGAGGATAAGATATGTATGACTTCTGGGTCTAAAGTATGATTCCTGACTATAGTCGGAAAAGGAGGAGCCAAGCTGTTAACTTCAAAGAGTGAAGGGACTGATGGAGTTGTCCCGACTGGTGAATCAATAGGTCCGGGATCTGATCCAGGAACCATGGACTGTCCAGTGCATATTTCCGAAGATAGGGAAACCATACCTGACGAGGCCAGTAAGGGGCAACTAAAATCATCTTGCTCCCTAAGTGAGTCGCCTTTTGGATCACTCTGGGAAGGAGGGGAACTGGAGGGAAGGCGTATAGCAAGCCGGTGGGCCAAGGATGGGCTAAGGCGTCCATGGGAATCTCCCCCGGAGCTGGAGTGAGAGAGAAGAATTTTCTGCACTTCGCATTGAGCGGGGTTGCGAAAAGGTCGCAACAAGGAGTTCCCCATCTTCTGAAGATCTGAGTTGCCACTGCATCGTTCAGAGACCACTCGTGAGGAGAGAGAATAGTTCTGCTTAGTCTGTCGGCTATCACGTTGGATCTCCCAGGGATATGAGTCGCTACCAGAAAACGTCTGGTCGCCACTGCCCATTCCCATACTCTCATGGCCTCTCTGCAAAGGGGGTAGGATCTGGTCCCTCCCTGCTTGTTCAGATACCAGACTACTGACATGTTGTCGGACTGAATGGCAATTACGCCCTGAGGGAGGTAATCGTGGAAGGCTTGTAGAGATAGAAGCACCGCCCTCATTTCTAGAATGTTGATGTGAAGGAGACTCTCGTCGGAATGCCAATTGCCTTGGACTGACCTGCCCAGGTAATGTCCCCCCCCACCCCGTCTGGGAGGCGTCCGTCGTCAACGTGGCCATAGGAGGAGGTGGAACGAAGGGTCGTCCCTGATCCAGATTGGAGGACACCAGCCACCAGCGAAGGTCCCGTTTGCAGGTTTCCATGATCCGTATGAGGTGACTGAGAGGGAGATCCTGAAAGGACCACTGGGTCGACAGGAGCCACTGGAGAATTCTCATATGCAATCTTGCTAAGGGGACTAGGAGAACAGTGGCCGACATGGAGCCTAATAGCTGCAGGACCATCCTGGCTGGGGCTTTGGATTTGAGAAGCAAGGTTCGGACTTGAGCCCGTATAGTCTGTATCCTTTCTGTAGGAAGATAGACCCGCATTAGGTTTGAGTCTATCTCTACTCCGATGAACCTTATGCGCTGAGATGGCAGCAACACAGACTTTGGCCAACTGAAGGTGATTCCAAGGGAAGTGCCTAGTGATATGGTGGCTGCTAGGTTCTGCAATAGTAGACGCCTGGAGGTGGCAGTTAGGAGCCAGTCGTCCAGATACGGAAACACCTGGAATCCTAGGCTCCTCAGGTGAGCAGTCACAACCGCCATACATTTGGTGAACACCCTGGGGGCTGTGGTGAGACCAAAGGGCAGTGCGCAGAACTGAAAATGACTGTCTCCCAGGCTGAAGCGCAAATGTCTCCTGGACGCCTGATCTATCAGGATGTGATAATAGGCGTCCTTGAGATTTATGGAGCACATCCAAACACCTTTCTCCAGCAGTGGGAGAATGGATTGTAAGGTGACCATTCGGAACTTGGACTTCTTGACAGATCGATTTAGGTTGCTGAGATCCAAAATGGGCCTCAAGTCCCCGGTCTTTTTTGGCACCAAAAAGAATTTTGAGTAAGTCCCTAATCCGGTCTGGTCTGCGGGGACCGGTTGGATGACTCCTTTTTGAAGCAGCTTTGAGATTTTGAAGGCTGCGATTTCCCGTTGACTGGGTGGCGGGACTGGGATTTTCCTGGACGGCGGAGGGGGGTGAGAAAAGGGGATGGCGTAACCTCCGGCGATGATTCGAAGCACCCATCGGTCCTGAGTGATACCCTCCCAGGCTTTTAGATGCCTCGAAAAATGACCCCCGACTGGCTCCGGAGCTGCACAGTCGGGCAATCCTTCAGGGATTGTGGAAGGTTGAAGAGCCATGAAAGGACTCGCGGTCTCCAGTGTTGCGGGGGCCTCTGCCGCCTCTGGGACAGCGTCTTCCTGAAAAATTTCCCCCTCCTCTGCCTCTAGAAGGGGGATCGTCCTGCTGCGAGGGATAAGACTTCTGGGATTTACGGAACCACATTTTCCCTCCTCTTTTAGCCTTGGGGTAAGGCTGAAAGGGAGTGGAAAACCGTGCCCCTACGGCAGTCAAAAGTCTTACCTTCTTGTTCACAGCGGGTCAATGTGTCCTTTACCTTGGGTCCAAACAAAGAGGACCCATCAAAGGGAGCGTCGGCAAAGGAAGACTTAAAGGCTTCCGCAAAATGACACAGGCGGAGCCAGGCTTGCCTCCGTAGAGCAACACCCGTACCCGCCGCTCTACTCACCCCCTCGGCTGCATACGAAATGAGCCTCATGGATGAGTTTGATATCGAAGACAGAGTAGCCAACTGAGAGCCAACCATCTGGACCAGCTGCTCAGGTAGGTTACCCAAGAGGGTATCTGAAAGCTCCTTGACCAGATCCCTCTGAAGTCTAGTGAAGTGCGCCAAATAGTTCAGGGACCTTAAGGTAAAGGCCGCTGAACTGAGGGTGCGCTTCCCGTACCGGTCCATGCTCCTAGACTCCTTATTAGGAGGATGGACGGACGTTGAAGCCTCTGCTACATCTTGTTGGGTAGCAGATGCCACCACCAGGGCATCTACAGCCACACCTTTGGTCAGAAACTCCTTCTCTGGGGGTGCTGATAAGAATTTATTTGGGCGAGCCGGCACCGGTTCCACAGAGTCTGGATGCTCCCACGCCCTTCGACAGATCAAATCTAGGAGCTCGTCGAAGGGTGGAGACACCCAGGAGGTGGAGGGCTGAGCCCCGAAGGCCTTGAGGAACACCGACTTGTCAGCGGAAGGGGGTTTGGAATGCCAGCCGCCTCGTTGTTTGAGGACTTCCAAGATATCATCCGAGGACGACTTAGGGGACCCCTCCGCATCATCAAGATCGGTGTCAGACGTGAGAGACTCATCGGTGGAGTCGACGTGCTTCCTCTTGCACAGTCTTTTCCTTGGGGGTTCCTCCGAAGAAGCTTCACAGGGACCCCCAGGAGGGGGGGAAACCCCAACTGGGGGTGACCTCAGGCCCCGGGGCTCCGCTGTCTAGCGACAGGCGGACTACAAAAGACCCAGTCTCCGTGTCTAGGGAAGGTGCCGGTGAGACCGTGGAGGTAGCCAAAGAAGATTTGGCCAAAGCACTCCTCATGGCCCTGAAGGCCGGACCGCCAGAGTCCTGGGAAGGTCCAACCCCTGGGGCCACAACAGTAGACGGCACCCCCGCAGCTGACGCACCGAGAGGAAGGCTCGGAACCGAAAACATCGGTCCCAAAGCGTCACCCCCGGGGCCGACTGAGGAGGTCCGTGTACCGAACTCTGACCCGAAAGCCGGGGTTGGAGTAAGGGTCGGATCCGACCCGAAAACCTCCATCGGCTCCACCAGCACCGGCTCCAACGGTGCCGAGGCTGTTGGAGGAGGAACCAGAACTACAGGGTGGGCCATCGGCTCTGAAACAGATTGGGCTGGAGCCGAAACTAATTTCTGGAATACAGGAGACTGAAACAGCCTTTGTAGCACCCTGTTGATGTCCGAATCCGACATCTTGGAAGATCGGGAGGAGACCAACCGGGTCCGAGCAGACTTCTCCATAAGCTCCGAAGGACTGGGGGACCGGCTCCGAATAGACTCGATCAATATCGGTGCCGAGGGAGATTCCATATCCAATTCCCTTGGTGCCAAAGAGGGCTTTGGCGCTGAAGGAGAAGAGTCTGAGCCGGCAACCCTCATCGGCTCCAAAATCAGTGGAGCCGATGAAGGTGACCCGCCTCTCGAAGCCCCAGCCATCGGCTCCGAAACCAGAGGAGTCGAGGCTGGAGGCATCGAGGCAGACAGTTCCACCCTCGGCTCCGAAGTCCGTGGAGCTGATGGAGAAGCCTGCCTAGATTTCTTAGTGGTCGGTTCCGACGGGCTGGTCGGAGCCGACGATTTCTTTTTCTTAGCTGGAGAGGAAGAGGAAGATAAGGCCTCTTCGAAGGAGGGTTTGATAAGCCCTTTTAAGATCAATTTATTTTTCCTCTCTTGGAGGACCCGAGAGGAAAAAGCATGACACACGCTGCAAGACTCCTGAAGGTGTTTGGCGCCTAAACAGTACACGCATAAGGAGTGCTCGTCCGTGATGGACATTTTGTAGTTGCATCTTGTACATTTTTTAAATCCTGAGGGTCTATGCTCCTTAGACATAATGCTTGTAGACACTATTCACTTTGTCAGAGAAAAACACTATGTATGGAACTCAGTACAAATGCACAATAAAAAAAATTTTTTTTTTTTTTGAACAAGAGAGGCGAAAGCCCAAGAAAACTTACACGAATGACAAACACACCAACAGGAGGGCCAAGAACCCTCTAACTAAAACAGGTACTTGACCTCTCCGAAACAACAAGAAGACTCACTAAAGAACGAGGGGAAGGCCCCTCTAACTTAAACGGAAACCTTTCCCTGTCCAGTCACAAAATTTTAACACAAAATATCCACAAAAACACAATTATACACAACATTAGCTGTTAAAACAGCTTTTGGGTTAAGATTAAAGAAATTTCTGACAGAAAAAAACTCTCAGAAAAAGCACTTAGATCAGCCAAGTTCGAGACCACGTCCTAGCTTGTAAGTGGCAAACGAGATCTGGGGAAGTAGTGGTGGTGCATCCTGGGATATAGAATAGCTCAGCCAATAAGAGACTTCGCTCTATAGCATAGCGTGCCGAGTCGGAGCCGAGAATCGGCTCCGAACCCATCAGTACAGAATGTAGGCGAGATAGGATCACATAACATCAAAGCTATCAGTATGACTGCATGAACATCGGTATAAATGGATAGTGTGGCCTAGAAAGAAAGGTTAACCGTTTCTAAACAATATGCATACAGTACATTTCAACAGAATTGGGTTCCTGCTGTCCCCTGCCTTGTCCTACAGTGTGTGAAAGGATCCGCTTCTTTGTGAAACTGCTAGATACTCTTCTCGAGAATCCTCATAGCTTAAGATCATTTCTGAATGACACAGCAAAAGGCCTTCTGTGTTTGCACGCATACTTTGTCTTATCTGTATCCTTTATTCTCTCTCCTTTTCTTTCTTTTTATTTTTCCTGTACTTGCTCATCTCTATATGTCAAAGCACAGGAATTTTCGGCAAACTGCCATACTTTAAATCACGCTCATTATCCCAGCTGGAGTGTTGTCTCTTTCCGTAACACACATTGGGCTTGAAATTTAGGTCTCTGCAGACCTATTTCTTTGTTCTGTATTCTGCATTGCAGTTGTAAAATCATTCATTGTAGGTGATCAGATAATTCTAAAGATCATTACTTAGGCAGAACTTTTTAAAAGCAGTAAAATGTTACATTTCTCATTTGCACTGTATTTTTGCACAAATTACATGTTGTACTGATTCATTATGGTAAAACATGAATACCAGTTTGTTTTGCATCAAAGTGCATACTGTTCTATTCATAGCCATGATTTTCACTGATTTCTCAATTTGGACTACTCACTTTTATTAATTTTCCTTGTAAAATGGGTTATTTTGTGTCAATATTTAAGTCATGATTTTCAACTTTTGTTTTTGATTATTTCAATTATGTCTCTGATTCTTGAAATAAGATACTAAGAGCTATAATTCCACTTGCTTTTGCTCTCCTCATACCAGTGTTATGCCGTTCTTCATCTGAGTAGCTGGAAGAGGATACTGTAGTGAAGAAGTTCTTCAAGCCCAAGTTGAGTGTACTGAGTGCCATGCAGTCGTGGAAGTAATGTGAGAGGCTGCAGGTGAATTTGCTAATTTTGCTGTAGGTGCTTTCTAGTCTGTGTTTGGTGGAAGAGTTAAGATTTGTGAATATTGTTTTTTTTTAAAACAAGAAACATCTTTAATTATCAGTTATGACACAGAAAATCGTACATTTATATAAATGAAAAAAGAAGTTATGTACTAACCATAACGTTCTATCTGTGTTGTCCATTTTCATTCTTCCTCAATCTGTGAGTTTGGATCCAAACCATGAATCTGACTCAGACACTTTTTATAGCTTAGAATCTGACTCTCGAGCTCCTCCCTTACCCATAATGTTCCAGTCCTCCAGATTACCTCAGACAGAGTTCCAGCTGTATATGCATAATACATATATGTATATGCAAAAATTTATCATAAGATAGAAAAGATAAAATCAGGAGCTCAAAGGGAACAGCAGTTCCTAAAACACCTTTGTAAATCTTCCCAGAAGGGACAGGGGGATGGAGGGAAATGTTGAGGAAGAACGAAAATGGACAACACAGATGGAACGTTATGGTGAGTACATAACTTCTTTATCCGTTGTTGAGGAATGGATGAAAATGACAACCTGTGGGACAGAGTTCCGAGCTACAATGATCTTGGGAGGCCCTCATGGAAGGACATTCCGCAGCACTGCAGAACCCAAGGATGCTCTACTTCTAGATATAATATCTAATTTTGTAATGTGTAACAATAAAGTATGAGTATTTGAGCAGGAAGAAGTAGCACAAATCTCATCAATGGATATTTTAGACCAAAATGCTGCTGAGGTGGACACTCATCTAGTAGAACTATTGTAGAATGTGCTTTTATGTGGCTAAGTGGGGAAATACCTTTAGCATTATAAACATAAGAAATGCAATCTGTTATCCATTTAGCCAAAGTTGTTTTGGAAACAGATTTTCCCAACTTTACTTTGGAAAAAGGAACAAACAGTTGGTTAGATTTCTTGAAAGCTTTTGTCCTGTCCAGATAAAAACATAATTGTCTATGGACATCAAGAAGATGAAGAGTATAGGAGTATATTCACCCTTGTTTTGGAAGTTAGGAAAAAATATTGGAAGATTGATAACGTGGTTAATATTGTGTTCTGAAGCAACTTTTGGTAAAAAGGATGGATTTACATGTAAAAGTGACTCTGTCTTTGTGAAAAATTAAGTAAGGAGATCTGGAAGAAAATGCTTGTAAATCTAAAATTCTTCTAGCCAAGGTTATAGCTACCAAAAATACCGTTTTCCAAGATAAGAATTTGAGGTCCACTTTGGCAGATGGTTCACAGGATGAGCACACTAGAGCTTGTAAGACCATAGTGTGATCCCACAGAGGAGTGAGATCTTTGACTGGAGGCCTAAGGAGAAATGTACCTCTCAGAAAGGCCTTGCAAAATTTAGAAGAAACTAAGGAAGAAGAGTTTTCGCCTATGTGATAACTGGATATGGCTGCCAACTGAACTTTGGTAGTGGAATAGCTTGTTCCATCTTGAAAGATTGAGGCAAGGAAGTCGAGAACTGCTGGAATCAGAGTGGTAAAGGGATCCAAAAGTTTCTGATCAGCCCAAATAAAGAACCTTATTAGTTTTTTGTAAATTCTTCTTGTGGAGGCCTTATGTGAGCACACTAACATTTTCTTAACTGGAGAGGGCAGCCTGTAATGCCTAGCCATCATCGGAAGTGGAGAAACCATGTGGTCAATCTGAGGCCTTTTAGATCTGGGTGAATTTGTCCTGATAGATGAGATAGGAGATCTGGACCTGGGTCCAACGTCCAGGGAGGATGTATCAGATGAGACTAAAGGAAGGGAAACCAGACCTGTCAAGGCCAGAAGGAGGCAATCAGAATAACTTTGCTCTTTAGCCTTTGCACTTTCTGAAGAAATCTGAGAATGGGGGGGGTGGGATAAGTATACAGGAGACTGGAGGACCAAACATGGAATAGAGCGTCTCTCAGTGACTGTCCCTGAGGAGGGATTAGTGCAAAGAACCTGCTGCATTTGTTGTTAGTTGGGGGTGCAAAGAAGTCGCAGCAAAGTAGACTCCATTTGTGGAATATCTTGTTTGCCACAGACCAATTCAGAGACCACTTGTGAGTGTCAGAATAGTTCTGCAGAGCCTGTCCGCTAGAACGCTGGATATTCCCAGTACGTGTGTTGTTAATAGAAAGTGGTTGGAGGAAATAACTCATTGCCAAACTCTCGCTGCTTCTTGATAAAGGGGGAAAGATCTGGTCCCCCCTGTTTGTTGAAGTAGCAGACTATTGACACACTATCCATTTGTATAGCAATAGTCCCTACAGGAAGAAAGCTCTGCAAGGCCTGCAATGCTAGAAGTACTGCCCTCTCATCTCTAGAGCACTGATAATACAGAGAGGTCTCCTGTCTCAACCACTTGCATTGAACAGTTTGCCCCAGGTAATGCCCCCCACTCCAACTGGGTGGCATCTGTGGTCAAAGTGGCTTTGGGGGGAGGAAGAATAAATGGATGTCCTTCCTTGACATCCCTCAAGAGAAGCCACCATGATAGGGAGTCTTTACACACTTGAGATAGTTTTACAGGGTGATTTAAAGGAGAGTGATGCAAGGACTACTGTACTGCTAAAATCCACTGTAGACTTCTCATGTTAAGGTGAACTGTTGGAAACAACATTATAGAGGCAACCATTGAGCCCAGTGCTTTGAGAACTAAATCTGCTGGTGGCAAAGGAAAATTCTGTTCAGGGGTAGTAAAGCTAAACAACTGTGTGTGGCTATACATTCTCTTATAAAGTCCATCACTTGGACTGGGTGAAGTTGAGACTTTTGTAGGTTTATAGTGATCTCCATTGTATTTGCTAGGTGAAGCAGATAATTTCTGGCTTATATGAGTAGATGCCTGGTTGATATGGTCAGGAGTCAGTCGTCCAGATAAGGAAACACTCTGATCAGAGCAGTCTCAAGTGAGTCACTACTACTGCCATACATCTGGTGAATACCCTGTGGGCTATTGACCAAAGGACAGAGCTCTGAATTGGTAGTGACTGGCTCCGAGCCTGAAGCAGAGAAACATGCAGGAACGCCTGTCCATTTTGATGTTGTAGTATGCATCTTGAAGGTCTATAGAGCACATCCAGTTGTCTTTCTGGAGAAAGGGTAGAAAAGACTGTACCATGACCATCCAGAAGTTTGAGTTCTTTATGGACTTGTGTAGGGATGTCAAACCTAGGACTGGTCTCAGGTCCCCTGTCTTTTTTGGCACTAAAAAGAACCTTGAGTAAATTCCAGATTCTATCTGGTCTGACAGGACCTTCTGGATGACCCTTTTTTTCTAACAGCTTTGTGACTTCTAGGTCTGCTGACTCCCTCTGATTGGGTGGAACATCGGGGAGATTTTTCCTTTGGTTGGGAGTTTTGAAAAGGGGAATGTAATATCCTCTGGATATGATCCTTTGCACCCAAAGGTCATTTGTAATGGCTAGCCAGGCATTTGGGTGGAAGGATAGGTGCCCCTGACTGCCAGGCAACTGCTCAGGAGCGCTGAAAGGATCTCTCTGAGAAAAAATCTCTAGATCTTGGTTTCTGCTGACCTCCTCTGCCATGCAGGTGGAGTCTTCCAATATAATTATTTCCCACTCTGCCACTAGGCAAAAATTATCCTTGTGAATCCTGAAAGGCCACTGTGATTTTTTGAACCACAATTTTTTGCCTCCATGTTGGTTCCCGGAAAAAGGCCTATGTGACATAGAAAATCAGATTCCGAGGAGTCCTTCCATCCTTTTCACAGTGGGAGACAGTGTCTTTCACAGATGGGCCAACAAGTGACGATTTAAACAGGACATTGATGAAGGACTCCTTGAATGGTTCCAGAAAGTCAAAAAGTCGCATTCAGGCATGTCTCCTTATGGAAATGCCTGAACTGGCAGCCCTTGAGATACCTTCTTTGGCATGCAAGATTAGCCTCATGGATGCATTCGAGATAGATTGTAGGGTGACCATCCAGGAGGAAAAGGTCTTCTGTTCCTCTTGAGACATGGATCCTGGGGCAGTGTTAGAGAGTTCCTTCAGTAAGTCCCTCTGTAACCTGTTAAAATGAGCCAAGTACTTCAGCGATTGCAATGTGAAGGTCACCAATGCATACACCCAATTCCCAAATCTGTCCAAAGCCCTATACTCCCTGTTAGGGGGACGGACAGTGGAGCTTTGTTTGGCTAGCTCCTTTTTTGTGGTTCCAGCAACAACCATGGCATCTACCAGGGTACCTTTTTGTCCGGTGAGGTTTATCTGAAGGGACAATGAGAATTTTGTCAGCTTTTTTGGGGATTGTCTCCACGGTGTCCGGCTCCTTCCATGCCCTGCGGGAGACAAGGTCTAGGAGGTCATCCATAGGTGGGGTCACCCAAGATGTAGAAGGGCCAGACTCGAAGCCTTCCAGAAACACAGACTCCTCTGAGGAAGGGCTTTGGGTAGATCAACCACCTTTTTGGTGTAGGATTTCAAGGAAGTCTCCAAAGCAGATATAATCCGGTGGAGATCTTGGGGACTCTTCCCCCTCATTGAAGTCGGTGTCCTCTGTCAAAGATTCCTGAGGGGAATCCAGGTGCCTCCTTTTGCACAGTCTCTTGTGAGGGACTTCTTCAGTGGGGTGTTCCAGGGAGGTGTCAGAAGAGATAGGGAGCTCTGAGGGTGGAGCTGCTTGGAAGCTATTTGGGGCTGACTGTCCCCGAGTTGGAGGATGAGCAGGCTCAGACGCAGAAGTTAAGACAGGAGTAAGATCTGAAGAAAGTAGTGTCGATGCAGTTCTCCCCCCAGGAGAGTATCCTCTCCACCATCTTGAATGCAGAGGGCCCCTCAAAGGACAGTGGCAATCCCTCCGGAGTTGAAGTTCTGAGTGGAAAACCCCCGACCCCCCAGTATCCCCCGATTTAAAGGGTAGAGCCAAGCTGGCTAGTGCCGAGGCGCCTAGGGGAAATGACATCTCTGAAAGCTTCAGAGTCGAAGTAAACCCCTGGGACCCAATGCCGACTGGATCAGAGAAGTCGGAATCAAAGAAGATAAAGTCAGTGGATCAGACTCTGGTTAGCCCCGGATCTGATGACTTCGAAACAGGAGGTCAGATCAGAGAAGGAGTTATCAAAGGAAGAAAGGCAGGTTGGTGACTCACGGATCCGATGGGGGATGGAGTAGCAAAACCTCCATCTGAATCTGCATCCTGAGGAATCACCTCATCATCCTGTCCACTTCCACTTCAGCTAGACTCTGGGAAGATCTTACAGAGGAAGAGGTGGAGGGAGGTCTTGAGAGTTTCTTGGGGGGTCTCCTGGAGAAAGGGAGACCTTAGTCTCAGGAATGCGGGTTCCGGGGAGAACCTGGGAGCTCAATTCCAAGGAGAAGTCATTAATGACTGTGTTGGATCCAGGGGTTTCGGGTCCAACAGTTTTAAGGTCTTGGCAGGTGGTTCAGAAGAAGATTTGGGAGGAGACTGGGCAGGAGAGTGTTTGAATGCTCCCTGGGCTCCTTAGATTTCTTAGCTGGGGTTTCAGCCTCTGATTCCTTGGAAGATTCAGCAGAGGAAACAGCAGACTGGGGAAGAAAGCCCTTCAAAATGAGTTTGTTTCAGTGATCACTTAAAACTCGGGCATTAAAGCCTGCGCAAATATCACACAAACTGTCTAAGTGACCAGATCCTAAGCAATAAACACACTCCCTGTGGGTATGCATCAGAGTTAGGGCTCTTATGCCCACCCGAAGTGCACATTTTCAAACTGGTAGGTGTTTCAGGCATACCGAAAAGTTTTTTTACAGAAGAAAGAGAAGGTTAAAAAAAAAAGGTAGAAAAACTACCAACAATGGTAGAGGGATAGGTATATACCAGAGGGTATAAAAGTACACAAAGAACTATGAAAATAATAAAGAAAGTAAGTCAGAGTAAGAGGTCTAATAAAGAGAACAATATAAAAGTTTCATACTAAATAAGCTTTTAAACTATTCAAAACCCCAATGCATACTCGAAAGGTGAAAATCCTGACTGCTTTCAAGCATGGCAAATGAGATCTGAGGTAATCTGGAAAACAGGGGCATTAAGGGAAAGGGAGGAGCTTGAGAGTTAGATCCTAATGTATAAAAAGCGGCCAAGTCAGATCTGAACCCACATCTGAGCAGCCAAGTACTCTGGATTATGCGGAATGCACCGCATTTGACCATGAATGAACCCAATGTTCTGCTGTTCTGCACTGAACAGCTTTGGCTCTGCTTCATGGCTTTTGATTGGGTTGTATACTGCAATTACTGCCAGTCAGCATCGTAGTATACAAACCAATCAAATAGCTACTGAGCTGTTCAACACTGAACAGCGTTGGCTGTGCTACACAGTTTTTGATTAGCTCATATTCTGCAATTACAACCATTGCAGTATGTGAACCAATCTAACTGTTCCTGAGGATGGGAGGCAATGACAGCTCACAAATAAGTGACCATTCATGTACGAATGGTTGTGTGGAAAATCGCATTTAAAGAGAGGAATTAAAAACAAATTACAAGTAAAACAATACCAAAGTAAATAAACTACAATACACAAGCAGTTAAAAGGAATCCTTTTGCTGGTATTGCTACTTTAATACTGTTTTTCTTCTGTTTTACTTTTCCCCCTCTCTTTTAACAGATACGCCTCAACCTCCTAAAGTAAGAAATCTTGACAAAGCCAATAGCCAAATGTAATGTGATAAAGCCACAAGGATGACAGTGTGTGTGTGTGTGTGTGTGTGTGTGTGTGTGTGTGTGTGTGTGTGTGTGTGTGTGTGTCACTGTCATAGCTCTTAATCTCTAAGCACAAGAAATCTGGACATAGCCTTAATTAATGGGGGCCGGGGACAAAGGCCCAAAAATGAACCATTTTTTGAATATTGCTCTTATAAACTTAAAATGGCGTTGTGTTACCTTTGTGTTACCATACATGTTCTGAAGGATATGGTGTCTAAAACTCAAATTTCTTTCATTAATTGATTTCATTCCTCTGTGATTTGCAAAAAAAATATATATTTTATGAGGAACAGACCACAAATATGAGGCAAAAATTTGGGCATTCTGCAAAATTCTGGGCAGATGAGAGGTATGACAAGGGTGAATGTGTATGTGTCTGCACATATATTTTGGTTGAAAGACCATGGCCATATTCATGATCCACTTTTCACGCAGTGCAAAAATAGGGTGTTCCACATTTTGACTGTCACACATTGCTATGGTCTGTGTTCCACATTGTCCTCTTAGCAGGTTGAGACCTAGGATCCACATGCTGAGGAATGAATGAAAATGACAAACTATATTGACTTATTTTCAGTTGCAAACATTATATATCACATACAATCTTCTATACAGTCATTATCAAACATTAAATAGTTTATTCAATTCAAGGTTCCTTAAACCTCATTCTTCCTCCAAAACATTATTCTGCATGGATTGCTCCAACAATTCCCATTTTTTCTATGTAATGTGCTCCTAACCCTTTCTAAAAATCCCACTTTCAGTTTCTTTATCTCTGTTACTACTTCTAGTATGGTTGGGTTAGACTTTGATTTCCATTTTCTAGTAATTACTTTTTTGGCAGCCTCCAGAACTAAACTCAGCAAGGTCTTACTATTTCTAGGCAATTCTGATTCTGTATCATAGCTCAAAAAATACATTTCATTAGTCATACCAATTTGCTCACCCAGTATTTCTGACAGCAGTATGCAGGTATTTTTTTTTTACTAAGATCACTTAGCAGGTGATTTGTTCTGAAAAGAGATTCCAGTTTGTAGTGTGTCATTTTGATTGCAGTGTCAGTCTACGGATTCACTTTGAATCATCGAATGTTCAGAACATCGACGTTCTGATCATCGAGACCAGAACATCGATGTTCAGAACATCGAAAGTTCAAAATGAACCATAAAAATCACAAACACTGTTATGCAGGGGGGTTTCACCCCCTGCAACCCCCATGTGGGGGGTTGTGCCCCCCACATGCCCCCTACTTTTATATTCCAACTCCGAGATCGCACTATAGTGGGGTAAGGGAAATCTCCCGTTTACCATTATATGCGGTAGCGCTAAATGGGAGATTTCCCGTACCCTGCCTACAATGCCAACACTCAAGATGGCACACACACACACACACACACACACACACACACACACACACACACACACACACACACACACACACAACATGCAGGGCGCCTTGCTGCCCTGCATAAACACCCAACATTCCACAATCTCACTTACCTGGCACTTCCACTTTAAACCTTCGATGTTCTGAACATCGATGTTCTGGTCTTGATGATCAGAACTTCGATGTTCTGAACATTCAATGATTTAAAGGGAACCCCAGTGTACACATCAGATTTTAATTTAACGCCTAGTAATGTTGTGTTGGTGACATTTTCAATTTTTGCATTGAGGAGATAAGGCCAGTGAAGTTCTGGTTTATGTTTTTCGGATGGAACAGCATTAAAGTAGAACACTTAGTATAATCTTCAGTAACTCTCATATTCAGTGCTGTCATTATGACTGTTCTGTAACTCATATGCTCATCAGTAAATGTGAATGTGCTTGTTGGGGGCTAGGTAGGGAAGCTTTGAATATGATGCATTTTGGCACTAGTGGCAGAAAGCAAACACACATCATAAAGTGATCTAAAAAATCTGCCACAACTAATTTGAATGAGAAATTCGCCAAGCAAATGTTTATTTATTTATTTATTTCCAGTTTGGTGACCGGGGAGGTCCACTGGGCTCAAAGAGCCCGTTTTCAGTGGAGGCCTGGGGAGAAAAGCTCCATAGTACAAAGTATAAACTACATAATTTAGACTACATAGTACAGAGAAAAGCTAGATAATTCAAAGTTAACAAAATACAATACACAGTAGCAAAAAGGTGCAGTAACAACTTGTAAATATTAAATAGCAAACTAAGAACAGTTAAACTGCAACATATATACAATATATAATACATATGTTTGCAGGTTGAGAACAGTAGTATAGAGTAGAATTTGTTCATAGGTTAGAAATGTCAGATAGTGATCTGAAAGTAGTTATCAAGGGATAGATCCCTGGTAAGTAAGGAAAAAATGGGACTTTGAATGTGATAAAAGTGATCATGAGTTAAGGAAGTTAGGTAGTTAGACAGCAGTTGCACTTCCAACTATGGGAGAGGTAGGAATGGAGCTGGGTTTTGAAGAGTTCAAAGTTTTCAGAGATTCGTAGAGATGGAGGGAGAGAGTTCCATTTTCTGGCTAAGGTAAAGGATAGAAGTAACTGCCCAGTGGGACGATTTGGTTTATACACTGAGATTAGGTTTTGGTGGGCAGAACAAAGGGGTCTGTGAGGGGTGTATGAAGGTAAGATGTTAGCAATTGCTGGACATGTATTAGGTTTGAAAATAAGCTTGTGGACTGTACAGAGTTGGAGGTAGTCCAGGTAATTGGGAAGTTATAGCCACTGCAGCTGGTGGAGAGGTATATAGTGGTGAGTAGAGTATTTGGATGAAGTTGCAAACTTTGAGATTTTATTCTAGCAGGTTTCCAGTTTAGAAGAGTTGGAGGAAGATAGACTGGTTTAGGTGATATTGGGAGAGCTAGCATACCTGAACTGTGAGAAGGATTCTGTAGCCTTAAATATTTTTTGTGTATCCTGAGAATGGGCACATCATATACCAGAAAGTACAGCGCAATAAGAAAGGTCAAGCTGTGACAGCACAAGCAAGACAAGAGGCACAGGTAAAGAAAACTGGGGCAAAGAATAATCTTAGAATTTCATCAAGGAAGCACAAATAGCAAGAGAGATTTCAACCACCGAAGCTTGGATACAATAACACTTTTTTTGATACTCTAGCTGAAAATCAAGTGTATAAAAGAATGAACAGAATGAGTTGCAGTTTAAGAAAATGGGTTAAAGATTAATGACAGAACATCTGAACAAGAGAATCACATTCTGTGAGTTTATTAGTGTAGTCAGACAGACAGCAGTGTTAGACCGTTAGACATGATACCTGGATCCTCCCTAACATCATGTAGCTTGGAGCAGAGCACGCTAACCTTCCCAAGAGGCTGGTTAACTGGTTTCATTTCTGAAGCCCAAGCTGGTGGTAGGAGGGACAATGACAGTAATATGCACTACACTAGGCTGCACATTCAGGTTTTCCAGGTACTGTACCAGTAAAATGAGTAAATGACGGTAGCCTTACATGTCATCACCTTTTTAAAGGTTACTAGTGTGCAGTACTCTATGTTTCTACCTCTCAGAATGCCATAGGTGGCTATAATTTACTATGATAATCATAGCCGGCCTTAGGCATAGGCCAACTAGGCGGCCACCTAGGGCGCCGCTTTAGTAGGTGCACTTTTCCAGTATTTATTTGGTGTAGGTAGACCAGGATGGGGGCACTGGGTGGTGTGGTGGGGGGTGCCGTGGTGCCCTTTTGCCTAGGGTACCAGTTGACCTAAGGCCGCTCCTGATGATAATGGTTTACACCCCACACCATATGATAAATTAAAATAAGAAGTTCACAGACCAAATGATTAACTGACTGTATTTCTCCTAATAACTACAGTGCTTTCTGAAGTTAAATGCAGCTGTGCCTATTATTAGTGTACAATATATTGTGTAAATATGGATTGGGCAAGACTTCACTGCTTACATTATACAGCACTTTTGGTACACCCTCTAATGAAGGTAACAAAATTATACTTTTGTTAAATGTGCTGAACCACAAAGGACCTTTTCAGCCTCAATCCAGAAAATATACCAAAGCATTACAAAGATTTTCCAGTATTATAACAAAACAATGCAAACATGCGCTGCCTAAAAAAGTTGTAATGGACAATTAACCATTAATGACAGTTTCCAATATACCTATGTGTTTGGCAAACATAATAATGGCAGCAACAGTACAAAGGATGTAATATTTGGTTACAAAGAAACACCATCTGTAATAATGTGATGTGAAAGATTATGGCCCTGTAGGTTTCACCAAGTTGTGTATCAACAAACAGGTCACTGACCGACAAAAATACTACTTATAACTGTACACAGTTCAAGTAAGATTTAGGACATCACTACAGTATCTGGACTTAGGCATAGAGAGGGACATGCTGCTTGTGTTGAGTTTGTGCTAAGGGAAAGATAAAGAAAGCACAGGGGATATAATTTAGATCTCAGTGCCAAAAATGTAATAAACATCCAAAAGTCAAAATGCGCTACATGTAGCACAGTTATGGAACTTATCCTTTCTGATATCAGAGCAACAAACAATCTTAAGATACTTCTTATATAAATTTAAATTACAAGGCCTTTAAAGACCACCAAAGGACTTGATATGTAGCAGTTATAGGAAGCAATGTAACCCATGCAACTTGACTTGGTCCACTGCTTCTCTTACTTAATGTTTTTATCTTTTTGTTTCTATTACTCTTCAGTTAAATCTCCAGCTCACATATATACCCCTCTGGCAATTTCCTCATACTGTCTTTTTCACTCCTCATCTTTAGTACATTTACAGGTGGTCATGGTGGTGCAGCAGTTAGCATCATTGCCTCACAGCAAGAGGTTCTCCAGTTCAATTCTCAGCTGGAGTACCTTCTGTGCGGAGTCTGCATGTCCTCCCTGTGGTCAAGTGAGTTTTAAAGACATGCAAGTAGGTGCGTGTGCCTTCTATGAAGGTTTGGCACCAGGCTGCCAACTTGACACCATAAAAACTCAACTGCCAATCAATGTGCAGACTGGTGATCCACTGTGGCGACTCCTAACCAAGAAAACATGAAAGACATTGCTTTTTTTTTTTTTTTTTAGTACATTTACACTCACCAGTCTGCTGGGGATTTTGAACGGTTTTCTCCCCACATGTGCAATGCAACAAACAAGTGATTTATGTATCCTATTGCAAAGGATTTGCTGGAACATTTTTCTGAGCCTGTACCAAACAAGAAGTGAGATGGAACTTCACATTACCCAGAAATGGGAGAGCAGCTCAGTAGCAGCTTCATTCCCTTATCACGGACAAGTTTCTCTGGTACTCTCCTAATTAAATGAACCTGGGTTGTCTGCATAGCTGTTTGGGACAAACACAGGAAAGGCTGGGGAGTCACGGTAGGGGTGGAGAATTGATTAAAGACCATAGGTGGTCCTTCACTGTCAGCTGTTTACCTGTCATCTGGTTAGGAAGACACACAGACATCAAGCAATTTAGATTTGAATTGTCTATATGTCTTGGGGTGGAAAGGGCTTTTTATAATGCAACAGCCATAAATTCATAAAGAAAGACTTTTCACTTAAAGGGAACTTTTTCACCTTACCTGATATGCCAACCTCTGCAATGAGAAAGTCCCGTGCAGAAGATGAATTCTCAGCAAGTTTTTTGAACTCGTCTTGTTTCTCTCCATAAGGGTACTGAGTGTCAAACTTCACCAGTACAAAGCTATGCTTAGGAATAACCTAAAAAAAACAGACAAAAATAAACTGCCATTTGAGGCTTTGTTCATCAACCACAACTATGTTATGTCCTTTATTTTATGAAAGGTAAAAAGAGATGGTAATATAAGCCACTTTGCTGAATAAAGATTATTGGCTTTACTGTCAAGGATGTCCGAATTTGCAGTTACTGCTCCTAACTCCCTCACTCCCTTCCTCCCAACCTGCCTTCCCAGAATCACATTCCACAAACCAAGGAGGGAGTGAGGCTGACAGATCCAGCAAACAAGATGACTGCAACAACCTGGTAGTCTTTCATATTATCACCCTGTATTATGCTTACGTTCCATTCTCCCAACAGTTATTCAGGACTACATGATGCCACACCACTTCACTGCTAGATTAAGTGTAGAGCTCTCAGATTTCCCTTTGTACTTCATTCCCCACTCTCTCAATTTACGCATGTGACAGTGTCTGAAATCCCTCATCAATCTTAATGCTCATCTTTAGATAAAGTTTTAAGAACTGTACGAAGTAGTTCAAGTAAGTTTTTACTAGTGACATTAACCAATCACAACCACGATACCACACCAAGAACTTTATTAGATAAAGCTTTCGGGTCTACACGCTTCATCAGTACTGATGAAGGGTGTAGATCCGAAAGCTTTATCTAATAAAGTTCTTGGTGTGGTATCGTGGTTCAGTTGAATTATAGCAGTAACACCTACTGTTGTATTAACCAATCACAGACAAGCATCACTGTATTACCGTAGAAATAACTATTCTCCTCTTTGCTGTAAAAGTTTCTATACTGTAACCACTGTTCTCCCACGGACAGCAAGCTAAAGACAGCTAAAGACAAACACCTTCCACTACCTCATATTTTTTCACATCCTAGTTACACATCCAAGCAAAAGGCTTCCCTTCACATGATCAATTCCTGAACATTCCTTCAGCAGAATGGCACTAGCTGTATGGGATTCAGGACCTGCTCAAATTAGAAATAATATCAAACTTTCTGCATTCAAATTTTAATTAAAGGAGCACCTTCATCAATAACAGTATCACTAGTAGATACTATGACACCAGATGAACCAGAAAATATAGTTTGTACATGCCAGTAATCCTAGGCGCACTTTTTCATTCTGTCCTACTTTTACTTCCATATCCCAACCATTCTCAGAATCTCCATGTCTTACAAAACGTTAGAGAATGGGTAACCTGTACATTGCCACTCGGACTGGAAAATGAATGTTCTCCAGCAGGGTATTAATGTATAGAAAATGCCCACTGAAAAACCAGTCCACTGCTTCATGGAAACATATTAAGCTGGCATGGAGCTCAGGTTGTAACACAAACAATGGTTGCCGTTATTTTGCACTTACTAAGCAGAGCTTTTACTATTTAACAAGTATAAAATAAAAAAAAAACTGTGTGTGTGTTAAGAGTGAGAGAGAGAGTGTGAGAGTGTATGCAGACATGAAACAGAGTGAGATCGAGCTAAACCCTGGGCCAGATTCAATAAAGCTTGCACTAAACGTACAAAGGTGTACATGATGTGTATTTAAGAACATTTTTACCACCTTTTTTGTGCTTTCTAGATGCTCAGAAACATTACACTAAGTGTACATGTAGTCTACACTTTGTGGTAACCTTTATGAATCCCTGTCGATATTTAAAGTTGCAAGAATATCAGTAGGAAAACTAAAATTAGGAGAAAGAAGGTGTGAGTTATGTCTGTGCTGTCTGTTCACTCAGAACGGTGTACACTCAGTGTAGGCATTATTGAATCCTGATAATTATTTTACAATCGCTAAACAGCACTTTTTTGTAAAATTAAAACAAATGGCTAATTAAAAAAGAAAAGCGTGTATATCACATCCATTTATCTTTCAGTCTGCATGCATGAGTGTATGGGTGCTTGCGTGCATGAAAGCAGAAGTGTGAGAGAGAGAGAGAGAGAGAGAGAGAGAGAGAGAGAGAGAGAGACAGAGGAAAGATTGAGCAGTGGATGCAACTCCTTTAAAATTAAGGAGGCATGCATACCTCTCAACCTCTTACCTCAAGAGATCCAAATTAAGCCTAAATAATGGGGGGGGGGGGGGGCAAAGGCTCAAAAATGGGACAGACTAAATATTGCTCTTATTAGAAAGTTACTGTAATGAAAGGAGTTAGGTTAACATTTTCTGGTGTCTATGATATCCACAGCTGTCAGCTCAAGAACACCTCTGATTTTGACTCAAATTTTAGATCCGACTCTCTTAATCCCTAAAACTACTGACTTTTGGAGAAAAGGTGGTGAATTTACACATAATAAACAATGACAATAAATATAGTTTTTAATTTCAGAAAATGTGTATTAATTCACATTCTCTTATTCAGTCGATGTCTCAAGTTAAGAGAACTAATCTTTTAGGAGTCCCTGACTACTTCTGGATTTGTCCCCGATTCTGTTGAGATTTGTCCCAGATTAGGAGAGAGCTATGATAAAGTCCGAAACTCAAATGTAACTAATTATTCAGGGACTTCAACTCCTCAATGATTACCCAGCATATACTAGAAGTTTGAAACTGTAGGATGAAGAACTATTTTGCATAAAAAAAAAAAAAAAAAAAAAACACAAATACAAAACTATTTAACAGACAGCCCATTCTCTAAGCATGATAATGCACTCCAGGGTGTGCGCCTGCAGCATCAGGACTCAGAACACCTCTGGGTGTACATTATTTACACAACACACCCCTTTTCAGGCTATATTGCATGCGTAACCTCCTTATCATAGTTTGCAATAACCTCTCTCTGTTCACTAGCAGCAGTCTCCAGTTCCCCTGGGAGTACATATGTGCTGTGTGATTAAGTACACCGATTGTCGAGCATTTATTCATTTGCCATTTATTACCCATTGCCTACTGACCACCAGCTTCCACACCTCTCTTTTACCCCAGAGCCCAGGAGTGGGGCTTTCACCTAGCCATTTGTTAGGGATTTCTACTTAACCTAGCTCCCTTTACTTCCACAGCAGCCTGAGTGATACGGACTCAATGATGCTGGGCCCAATGATTTCTGCTTACCTCTGTAATACATCTATCTTCTATCTACAAAGCACACATAGCCTTTTTACCGCCTGCCAGCATACCAAGGTAACAGTTTCCCTCACTCTGGATGGATAAGCTGGTGTTAGCCGCTCACTCCCTTCCTGACAGGCTCTTCCAGTGCCCAGGTACCTAAATTATCACAGTTCATATTGGTCACAGTTAAAGTTTCATCTCTTTGCCATCAACAGCTGGCCAAACAACTCACTGTAAAGTTAATCAGTGTTCCTCTACAGTACATCGAACGTCTTTTGATGGTCAGTCCCTTCAGACTTGGCATAATTTCTTACTATGACCCAGTCAACCTTATGAATAGACAGAAGAAGCCTACTGTAGTTTTGTGGAGCAAAATTTGATTCATACAGAACGTCAACAAGCTAGTGCTATTTCACAAAATTTCTGACCCAATTTTTTCTTTGAAAATGAGGCTATATACTTGTATATGCACCTGTCATTATAACTGGTGTCCTACAGATTGCTAAGGTGTGACCCGTGTCTGGCATAAAAGGCATCCTCTGACCCATTACTGCACATCAGCAAGTCAAATGCCATCAGAAATAGTTAATCTATGGATCTAAACCTCTTTTGCAACATCAGCAGCACAGTTTGGAGAGATAGGTACATCTCGAAGAGGATACTGTTGCTCTAGAACAGATTCCCCATCCACTTAAAACAATGTTCATCTCTGTCCATATTCAAGTGCAACTTGGCTCTATGGATGGGAAACAAAAAAATTACTGCAGGACTGCCCCTGTACAACTAATGGGCAGATGTAGCTATTTAACCCATGCATGGGTCCCCTTAAATTATCAATTATATGATCCTAGTTATTATTACTAGGGGTTATAATAAACAACCATGGGGTGGGTGTGGACAATCTAACATCAAATGGGATTGGTTAGTTCAAGCACCAAAAGGGAAACTGTCTTGACTTAAAATGGCCTACAAGGGCAACTTGCTTAGTACTTGCCTATGAAACAAAAAAGCTGTTTCTCTTTATGTACAATCCTAGTTTAGCAACATAAAGGTATTACCAGAAATAGAATACAATTAGAAATATTGATAAAATGAAAGTACTGGTTAAAGTTTGATGCACTAGCTTCCTAACGCACAAAAGAATCACAATTATATTTTTAATTACTGTATAAGACCAAAAACAAAGACAACAAAGCCTGCAACTCTGAAATCCCCAAGTAAAAACAACTGACTCTCAGAAGAGTTTTCTAATAAAAGTATTTCAAGGCTGATAAAGCTGTAGGTTCAGAGGAAGCCATTGTGAATTTCACCTGTGTGTAAATCATATGCAGGTAAAACCCTCAAAAAAAGGGTTCTTAAGGGAGCCTTTACACACCTTTCAAAAGGCCAAGGAATTAGAATAGATGCCCTCACAAGTCAGGTGTCACAGCTTAAAGGATTTCACTGGAAGAATAACCAAGCCTCAAATAAAAAATCTGTGTGAGGTAATCAAGAACCAAAGGAACAGGAGTCTCTTTATCTCTGTATGTTTCTGTGCATTTGATTTCTAAAATTAAAATATATTCTCCACTCAGTCAAAAAAAAAAAGGAGGATTACTAGACACTACTGGGAAAGAAGAAGCAAAGTGGTTAGTCAGAGGAAGCAAAGGCCAAGATGTCACTTGCTTGTCACAAGCTTCAGGATAGATTTTGCTGGTTTCACCAGAAGATGAAGTAGAAGCAGGGGAACTTTTCCTATTGCAGCCGATTGACAGCTATGAGAACACCTTCCATTTGTGATGTTGTGCTTTCTGAAAGAGCCTCAGCTTCACAGAAAATGGAAGAACAGTCTAGAGGAGTCCACTGTGTAACATTTGGGTGAGACAATCCCTTGGGATGTTCCCAATGTAGAGACAACTCAGTGCTATTTGTGAAGACAAACAGGTTACAGCAAGGTTTCCCCCAACACTAGAAAAAATTTCTATGCTACTGAGGGGCCACTTATGAGGCAGTAGCAGGTGTATGTTGAGTCTGTCTGCCAGAGAGTTAAACTCCTCATGATATGGTTTCTAAGAACAAAACAGTTGCTTGACACATTCCATTCCCAAACTCCTATTTTCCCACCATAAGGGATTGTGAGGGTGTTCCTCATACCTCTCAAGTGTCCATAATTTTGTCTCAAATTTAAGTCTGTCCCTCTTAAAACTGGTGACTGTTGGAGAAAATGCACTTAATAAATAATGGCAGTAATTAAGAGTTATAGACTACTTTTAGCTCAGAAAATGTATATTAATTTACATTCTCTTATTTTTGCCAATATTTCAAGATAATGGTGCTAATATTTTTAAAAATGCCCCTGATTATTTCTGGTTTATCCCTGATTCTAGTGAGATTTGTCCCTGATTGGTTAAGAGCTATGGTGCTTCATCTTTGTTGATGTACCAGTCTATTGCCATTTTGTTGGCATGCATGGTGATGACTTTCTGAAGAATGGAGTTTTGAAATAATTACAATGTCAGAAAAAATGCTCTCGCGTCTTGGATAATGATGAGAAAAGATGGTTAAAATGACATCTGGATAGCTTGACTTGTCCCCAGTTGCAATGTTTCCATTCACTCTGGGGCAGACACTGGAGTAGGTAACTGAAACATACTGCCTTAGCAGAAACTGGTAAGATTCCTCTACTACTGCTGGTAGTGCTTGCAAACTTTGGCACTGCAGATTTGGTGGGACAAAGGAGGCACAATCTACAGTGATTGGACTCTTACTGTAGAATTCAAGTTGTATCTGGCATGGAGGAGGATAGGAATAGCCACCATCATAAGATATAGTACTCTGAGACAAAGATGGGCAGATATTTTTAAGTATAGTTATAAGGGATGACGCCTGGGATGTAAGGATTGGATTCTGTCAGTTGAGAGATGATTTGTCCCACACATTTTGGTCTCTAGACTGCGGAAGTGAATGTCAGCAGCTATTGCTTTGTGAAGTGTACTATTATCTGAAGAGAATGATGCAAAGACAGAGACTCCTAAATTATTAGCAGAGCTTGGACCAAGGGGAGCAACTAGGAGCCTGCAATCTAATTAAGGGAAAATCTGTTTTCCCTTCCATTTTTAAAGAGTTGCTAAAACGGACATGCAATATGGATAAGGTGAAGCCAAATGGACCAGACCAGAATCCATAACTTCTGACTTTGACTAGGAACTGTATAAACCTCTTGGACTCATTTACAATCTTTATGTGAGAATAGGCATTCAGGAGGTTGTAACATCATATCCAGTCTCCTTCGAGCAAGTAAGGAGGCACTGACTGCACCGTAATATTATGAAAGGTTTCCTTTAGGTAAGTCACAATCTATTTTGTATTTCATTTGTTGGCAATAAAAAAGATCATGGGGTAAACCTTGACTCAATCTGATATAGTGGGATCTCATGAATGGTTCTTTTGTGAAGGAGGCTTAACACTACCTTTCTTGTCACCTGGATTTCATGGGGTAGTACATTGGGAAATGCTGAACAAAGAGGAGCTAAAGTTGACAGAAGCAGAATCCTGTAACACTTGGAATATTACAATTTTTTATCCATTTGCCCTCAGTGACGGACTTCCAAAAAGTGTAAAAGGACTGCCGATTACCCATTCTTCTGAGACTGCAACCTCTCTAGCAACTTTCATGGGTATTAGGACTCCTTCCAGTCTATTTGTTTAGTTGCTGTGTGCCGTGCTCCTCTGCATTCCTGAAAATGAGCATCCAAGTGGTGGAAATCTGATGCCCACTACAGTTAAGAGTATTGCCCTCTTCTTTTCATGCTTTCCAGATGTGCTTTTACTTCTAGCTCAAACAAACAGTCAACGACCTTCAAAACAGGAATTCATGAAAGTCGCCGTCATGTTCTCAGTGAAGTCCATTAGCTGGAGCCATGTGTACCAGCAAATAGCAGTGCTGGATCTTCCTGACCTGACCAAGCCTACACCAACATTGCAAGCAACAGGCTTCATAGGGTGGGTTGAAGATGGGACAGGTGCTGACTCGAACAGAAGTTCTAGTATATCAGTTTAATTCTGCTATCACTTGGTGTATTTCATTCAAGAAGTCTCTCCTGAAATCCACCATACAAGTCAAATAATTAAGATCCGTTAAGGAAAAAGTGGAGGATGTGTATACTTACTTTCCAAGATGACTTTTTATATGGTAACTTCGCTACCGAGGATTGTGGTGTCATAGCCCAAAAGAGCAGCTGCTGAAACTTACATTTCTGGTTTGGAGGTTTCGGACCAGAATCCACTCTTAAGGAAGGTGGAGGATAAGGTCCACCTTCTTAGGTATGAGGGCAGATATATATGAGCTATTCCAAGCTTCATGATGGCCACAGTAAGAATGTCTGCCAATGGAGGCACAACCAAGCAGGACTAATGGGTAGACTGAAAGGGCTTCTGCAATGTTCTCTGGTGGCAGCGTAAGGGAACTATAGCCCACCCCCAAAGCACATCACCTCTAGGACTTTCCAGACCTGGAGGTCATCATGAAAAGGGATGCAGAGGATTTGGTATCCTTCTTGTCATAAGAATCAGCCAAGAAAATGAGGAGGACTGTTATTTTTGAAGCCGTGATGCAGAAGGTCCCAAGTCTGTCTGTCCAGCTGAACTAGCTATCAGATGGGGGCTCAGGAAGGATGTATCAGTCTGCATTAAAAATACTGGCACAGAACTGGGGGAACTGCAATGATGGGTACCACAGCAATGAAGACTGTCGAACTGTCATTGGGACTAATGTCAAGAAATATACTTGTATCAAGGTAACTGGAGTTGAGTAAGTATTTAAACACCTGGATGAAGGCTCCAACATAAGCACTGAAGCCACAAGCCTGAATGTTGACCTTTGAAACACAGATAGAGTTGATGCCAATCATATCAACATCAACTGGAATGTCAATTTCAGATGCATCAATGCGGAGACAGGAGGTATTGAAATCAACAATGAAGTTTCCAACATCAATGCAGACTCTGGCCTCAAATCGAATGTTGCAAAGGTCAAGACAAATGTATATTTATCCTTCCTTTATTGACTGGACTAGTCGCACTGGACTAATGTCCTCTTTTCGTGGAGACCTGGGGTGGTACTTCTAGTCCTAGAGGAAATTTGGCCAGCTCACTGAGGAACTTCCCCTGCCCTTTGGAACTGCTAGGTGGTGCTTTTGGTCTCCTAGAGCAGCAAGGAAGAGGCATAAGGGAAGAAGCAGCAAGGAAGAGGAGAAAAAACTATGGAGAGTTTGGAGATGAAAAGTAGGAATTTAGAAGGAAAAAAAAATGATCTACACGACGCTTCAGAATATAAACAAAGACTGGCTTGAACTCCCTCACCTCCTTCAATGGTATCACCTCTCACTCGCCCAAAAACTAGTAAACCATGCACTAAATGTCCCATCCCTTCAGAATCTACTCCAACCCTATCGCATCACCAGACCACTAAGATCCAGCAACAAAAATCACTTGCAGATCACTAAAGCCAATAACTCTGCTGGTGAAGCACTATTCTGTTGCACCATAGCCAAATTATGGAACTCCCTCCCACCCACAGTTACCTACGTACCATCATGCACCCACTTCAAAACTTTACTAAAAGCGCACCTAAAAACATGCTGGCTATGCCCTTGCAACTCCCACTCTAAAATCACCCACCCCATCCAACCACTACCTTTCTTTCCACTCCACTAACTACCTTGATGATAGCAAGCTCAGATGCTCATAAGCCTAGTACTTATTATACAGCAGGAACTTCTTATTGTAACATTTGTTAATGTCTGTTATGTACTTCACAGATAAAGATTCTAGCTGTCTACTGATGTACTATGTTCTTCAACTGTAAATATGTTGTAAGTAATTGCTATGTTATATTGTTAATCGCTATGTAATCCAATGTAACTACTGTCTATTTTAACTGTGGAGCTTTTCTCCCCGGGCCCCTGCTGAAAATGGACCTACGTCCAGTCGGACACTCCCGGTCAACAAATGTAAATAAATAAATAAATTCCTGTGTGGTAGATATTACAAATGAGCAGAGTTTAGCTGTCTCCATGGAGAATAAAGTAAGCAAGTCTGTTGAAGTGGTTCAGATAACAGAACTGGCATCCCTAGGGTTTTTAAGTGATATTCTGCTAAAAATGATCAAGCAGGATGATCCAGGTGACAGTTCTGCTGTTTTATGTGGTGAGATGTCAGGTAACTTTTTCGAAAGTGCCAAGGATGGTAATGTGGAAAAGAAACCAGGTGACGTGGCATAGAAGAATGCAACAGTTAAAACGTAATGCAGCAGTGACAGAAAGTAAATGAGGAAATCAACAAAAGTGAGAAGGTGTCTGGTTTCGTGGCAGCAGATAATGCAGTACCTAAAACACATGCAGTAGTGACAGCAGATAAAAAAAAGGAGAGCAGCAAGAAACTAAGTAAAACTGTTCAGACAAGACCAGCTGTGAGAAGAATAAAAATTACATTGGAATACTGAGATATTATGTATGCGACAATTTGGTAACTGTTCTGGGTTTTAAACTTCAAGGAATTCAGTCTTTTATACATACTGGGACAGAGAAATCTTGTGACAACATTTGAAACTGATGGATTTACAATGAAATTTCTGGAAGTGTGTAATAAAAAGAAGGACATTTATCTGTGGAACAATTGTTTTCTGGTAATAACTTAAATGTTAAAAAAAATGTTACCTTGCAGTTTAGAACTGATAAACTGGAAGAACAATATATGAAAAATGTATTCAGGGGTCTGTGTGAACCTGTAGATAATATCATAAAAGTTGGAGATGAGAAAATCTTATGGAAGGTGGAGGTTGGAAGCGGTTTTGAAATGTGGAAAAAAAAAACGTGGTGAAACACTTGCCAAGTGTTATTTTTGTGGCTGGTCATAGGCAGACATTAAGATATGCTGGCCAGCCTAAATCAGGTTTCTTTTCTAGGGAAAAGTATCATTTAATTAATAAAATTGAGACATGTTACAATGTAACCAGTGTGGGGAAAAGGAACATACAGCAAGATGTGTGCCTAAATTCAGGTTGTGTACAAAAGGGACACTTTTGGATGGATTGTCAAGAGCAAACAGTAAATAATGAAAAAGAAGAGGAAGGGAAAGAAAAAAGAAAAATCCATGGTATCCCTCGAAGTCTCAGAAAACCCAGCATGCAACCTATACTGGGTCAAAAACAAACCAGGCAGAAACTTCCAGTGTAGACAGTGTGAAGTTCACTCCTTGAAATTTGTTATGCACCTAGTTCACCAATAAAAAAATTGAACTTTAAAATACATAGTACAAAATAATAAAATAGCAGGTAGTCCACATTTGAGTTAAAAATGGAATTTCCTTTATTGAAACACACCAACAAGCGATCCTAGTTGAGTATAATAAAAAGCATTGAAGACATTCATTATTTATACATAATCAGGTTATTTGGAGCAAGGGAGTGGTTACAGTGGGTGGTTCTGTTAAGAACAATAAAAGTATTAAACTCATTCCTTTAACCAAGTCCCCCTTAACACCATAGTGTAAACTGAGACTGTGCTACCTTAGAACTGAAACTAAAAAACTAGAGACAAATTAAAATATATAAGAACAGCTTATTAAGGCTAGCCTACTAATCCAAACTTTAAGAAACCAACTCAGTAACAAAATGACTAACTAGTTAACTAACAAAAAGATCTACCACTAGACATATATCAGAATAAATATCAGTAACTTATAAACTGAAACACTTAAAGATCGCTTTCAAATAAATACTTAATCAGGTTTGTGTGTTGTTGTGTCTTTCTGCTTTTCCTGGTTAGGGGTCGCCACAGCGGAACTCCGGTCCGCTAATGATTGGCAGTAGATTTTTACGTGCCGAGTTACCAGCCCTGACGCACAACCTTCAACGAAGGTATGCCCATTCACGCATGTCTCCGCACAGAAGACACTCTAGCTGAGAATCGAACAGGACAACGTCTTACTGTGAGGCAACAACACTACCGCAGCACCACCAAAAAACATATTATAATATTAATGAACATGTGTATAAATCTACAAGTGAACACCTAAGTAGGCTGAAAACCAAAGCTTTAATTGCTAAAGTGGAAATACAGTGAGAAATGTTGAAAATAATGCATTAAGGCCTGGGGATCTGTGCAAGTGTAGCATCTAACCAAGAAAGCACTTTGTTTAAATGAGTAAAAGTATCAAAAAATAGCACCAATGTCAGTTATTTTCATTGTTAAATATTACTTACAATGTTTGACATTCGTTTATAACAATATTAGCATGTATAACATTAGTGTGTAATGTCAATATTAATCAGTCCCATAGCAGACTTTTATAGGTTCATAGGTAGGTACTAGGCTATCGGCCCAAGGGCCTAAGTAAGCCTAGCCAACGAGGTTCCCTGGCTTACGTCACCCAAGAAAGTTAATTTCCTGTGCCACTGTCGAGCAGAGAGACACAGAAGTGATCCCCGGGGTGTACTTCCTATTTCCCATCCCCTCATCAAGATTTTTCTTGAAGAGTGCTAATGAGGAACTTTGCTTGACATAGATGGGTAGCTTGTTCCAGAGTATAGGAAGTCTCTGGGACAAGAATCTATCCCTCCAGCATGTCCTGTTTATTGTGGTGACAAGGTTTAGGTCCCTACAGCGTGTAGCTCGGAGGGATTGGGATTTCTTTAGGTCTAGCGTGTCCAGCAGCTCTGGGTTTAACATAGCTTTATATGTTAGGCAGCAATCTCCTCAGAGTAGGCGATATGCTACAGAGTAAAGCTGGAGTTTTTGAGATAATCAGTGTAGGGCATCTGTTTGAGGCCAGTAATTCTTTGTGAGGTACTTCTGTGGCCTTTCCAGCTGCTGCAGATGTCTTGTGAGGTACATTCCAAAAGGGGCATTGTACTCCATAATGGGTCTAATGAGTGCCGAGTAGAGGTGAACAATGACCTCTTTTTTTCCTGGATGAGAACCCTTTAGTGAGGAGGTGTGTCACAAGGATTTCCTGACTACTGTGGCGATGTGATTATCAAAAGGAGAGACTATTGTCCACCTAGGTCCCAAGGTCTCTTATCACACATTTGGCGTTAAGTAGACTGTCGTTTATATGGTAGTTCACGGGTACAGAGTTTTTACTAAAGGGGATGACAACGCGCCTTTTGGCACTGAGCTTGAAGCCATGCCTCGGACACCAGATATCTGTCTCAGTGAGGCCCTTCTGTAGGATGTCCACATCATTTGGGGACTTGACTATGGCTCCTAGTTTTGCAGTCATCTGCGAACTTCATTTGCCAGAGGCCTTCTGTGTTAGCCTTTACTTCAGAGAAGCAGATACCAAACAGGAAAGGTCCCAGGACTGAACCCTGTGGTACTCCACTTGTCACTGGTTTGAAGTCAGATTTGGAGTCTGCAACTTTTACAGTGTGGGTTCTGTCAGTGAGCCAGCTGGCAACCCATCTTATGACGTAGGGATTTATACCTAGTTTAGTGAATTTCGCTATAATTCCAGAATGGGCGATGGTGTCAAAAGCCTTGGCAAGGTCAAGATAGGCTGTGAGAACCACCTTACCCTAGTCTACGGCTTTGATGACTGCCTCAAAGAAATCGGTCAGGTTCAGAAGGCATGATCTGCCTTTCACAAACCCAAACTGGGTGGGGGTCCAGGGTTTGGAGGTTACCAATGTCTTTGGTTTATGAGTTCCATGATGATACATTCCATGGCCTTGCAGACCAGGCTAGTCAGGCTAATAGGGCGATAGTTCCCAGGATCAATGGTGGCTCCCCCTTTGTGGAGTGGGATAACTGTTGCTGTGCACCATTCAGTGGGCACAAAGCCTGACGTGAGACTATGATTGAACATGGTGATTAGGTGGGGAGCCAGTTCATTCTGAAGTTCATGCAAAAACGCAGCCTGGGATGTTGTCTGGTCCCATGGATGCTGTGTTTTAGAGAGTGCAGCTTTTACCTGCATAGGATGTGATTACAGGGACTCTGCATTCTTCCTGTATAGATATGGGCTCTTTAGGGGTTGAAATGGGGGGGTAAAGTTAGCAGTGAAGCTATCTGCCAGGATGTTGGCAATATCAGTTAGTTCTATAATTTTCGTGCCGTTGTGCTGTAACTCAGAGCCGATCTGGGTGTTGACATTGATTTTTGACATAGCTATAGAAATCTTTGTGGTTGCCCTTAGAATCAGTGGCAATTTTACTTTTGTAGTTAGCTTTGGAGGATCTTACAAGGGATCTCAGCTTCTTACTGAGGCTGACCAGGGAGCTCCTCCACTCATGGGATTTTACTCTCTTTTGCAACAGTTTCTTCCTTCGGTTGTAGAGTCTGTTTATGGCAGGGGACCACCAGATTGGCTTCCTTTTTTTGGAGGATAGCGTCTTAGTTCTGTCAACGTTCTATCATAGATAGCACGATCCATGCACTTGTGTAAGTGCTTATAGAGTGCATTTGTGTAGGATTCAGCAGTCGTAACTGTATTGTCCATCTGCATAGGCGTCTAAGTTCGCCACTTCTGTCTTAAGAAGCATGAAGTTGGCTTTGGTGAAATTTTTTACCATGGTTTCCTTAATGGTGGGTGGAGGTGGGATGCGGATATCTAGGCTGATGAGCTTATGGTCGGATCTGACCAACGAGGAGTTGACTTCAGGTGTGGAACACCAATCACTCATGTTGGTAATGACTGGGTCTAGGATATTGTTGCCCCTGGTGGGGGTGTGGATAAGCTGATCCAGGACATTGGAATTTATGAATTTCAGAAAGCATTGAGCAAAGGAGTTGGTACACGAGTAGTTTTCCCAGTTAATGGTGGGGTTGTTGAAATCGCCCATTATTAGGGTACTTGGTTGAACCCTAATACTTTCCAGTATATCAAATAAAAAGGAGTGGGAATCCTGGGCCATGGTGGGGGATGTGTAGCAAGCTACAATTTGGATTGCAGTTTTGCCCAGAGTTAGTTGCACTTTGATAACCTCGGATGTGTTATGCTGTGCAACTAGCCTGGAGGTGTGGATATCCTTAATGAATATGGACACACCTCCACCTTTGGTGTTCTGGTCCAGGTTAGATGGCCGAAAAGTGTGGTAGGAGTCACTGCCTGATGATGCAGAGGTGCTCTCTAGAGCCTTGAACCAGGTCTCAGTCACTGCACAGATATCGATTTTCTCCATTTTAAGGAGTGCCTCGAGTGAGTGCATTTTGAGGTTGAGACTTCTAGCACTGAGTAGCATTGTTCCTGTTACGGTGGTGAATTTGTCATTTGAACCTTGCCTAAAAAAGGCACTATAGGGGCAGCAAGTCCCTTAGCCAGTGTCCGGAATCCCAGTGGCGACAGGTGCAGGCCATCTCTGGAAAAGCATCGTGGTCTGTCGACCACATTGTCCCAGGCAGACTGATACTGGATCCCCTTAGAATGACACCAGAAGCTTAGCCAATTGTTGAAGTCAATCATTTTGTCCTTGTACTGCAGTATCATTCTGGGCGATAGCAGGATGCTACTCAGGGTTAGGGTCATACCTGCCTGGGCTACAAGACTGGAGAGCTCTTCCATGCCTCTTTTCATGTAGTCCAGGGAGGTACATCTCAGGTTGCTCACACCAACATGGACAATGACAGAGTCATATTTGTACTTGTTGTGGAGTGACCTGAGTACGTGGGTTATGTGGTGGATCCTGGCACCAGACAGGCAGCTGACAGTAACCGTCTTCTTGTTTAGCCTGGTGAGTGGGACATCACTGTGCATGACTATAGAGTCACCTATGACTAGTGTGTTGGGTACGTTGTTTTGCCTTATGGGTTGTGGTTTATTGGCACACTTGAGTCTGTGGCTATGTGTCATTTGGGTGGAGTGACCTGAGTACGTGGGTTATGTGGTGGATCCTGGCACCAGACAGGCAGCTGACAGTAACCGTCTTCTTGTTTAGCCTGGTGAGTGGGACATCACTGTGCATGACTACAGAGTCACCTATGACTAGTGTGTTGGGTACGTTGTTTTGCCTTATGGGTTGTGGTTTATTGGCACACTTGAGTCTGTGGCTATGTGTCATTTGGGTTGTGTTGGGGGGGTGGAGGTTGCTTGCATTTCTGCTTTGGAGGTCTCTGTTGCTTGAGCAAATTATTATTGAGAGTCTCTGCAAATGTTTTTGTGTTTCTATGTGTGGATTTAGGTGGTATAGGTTTAGTGGGACTATGTGATGAGTGTGGTGTGGTGCAAGTGTTTACCTTCTCCTTTTGACTGTCCAGTTTGGCTAGATAAGTGCATCTCTCACAGGTTGTAGTGTTGGGTGGTAGGAGAAGAGGGTTATCTGTGTACATGAGGCAATTGCTACATTGCCCCAAGATGCCCAGATTCATCAGATAGGAGAGAACACAGGGAGTTGACCCTTGGACATGCCTGAATAAAAAACTACTGTCCTCTAGCCAAGTGAGGAAAGTGAGTATAAGAGCTGTTTTTCTCTAAGCAACTGAGAAAAGGAAGTACAAAAACTGTTTTCCTCTAGTTAAAGAGGGAGGTTGAGTGCTGTAGTAATTTGTAGCTTATTTAGTTCTGAACAAGTGCTGAGCATGAATAAGCAAATTCAAGTGTTAAAACTAAGAATCTGTACCTGGATCTTGTGGTAGATAGGTTACCTAGTGCTTACCACTCCCAGTGATAAGCTAGAATGCTTCCCTCCAACACAGAAAGGCTTGGGGGACTGAAAAGCTTACAAACAGTCCTGGATACAGTATATCTGTATCTGGATTAGACTAGTTACAGGAAAGGTGAGAAACAAGCGTAAACACGGGCTTTTAAACCAGAAAGTTGAACGAGATGGAAAAACTGCCCAAACGGCCAATAAACTACAAGTTCTGGGCCAGAAACCACTTTTGTGGTAGAAAGGCTACCTAGTGCTTACCACTCCCACTCCCACTGATGAGCTAGAAAGCTTCCCTCCAACACAGAAAGGCTTGGGACGCTCAGAAGCTTACCAACAGTCCTGGATACAGCAAATCTGTCTTTTAAACAGTGAGGTAGTTTTCTGACTTCTATTATGCTTTTTATGGAGTAATAATAATTAAGGCCTGGTTTTCTAAAAAGAGTTCAGTTTCAGCTGCAGCGATAGTTCATGTTTTTCCTAAAATATTAGGGATGTCTCCTTCCGGTTCCGAAAGGTCTACATGAGCAATAATTTGAAATTTAAAGCCACTGTGTCTTTTGTGAAGCTACAGGTACCATGCCAGTGCATTACTGTTGCACTTAGGTCTAATTTTGGAAAAATGTCCAGAAATTTTAAGTCTGTTGAGCATTTTCCCCACATAAAATGCTTCACAGTCATTGCAGCTTGCCCTGTAACCACTTGCATTGAGTTACAGTCACCGCCTGCATTGGTTTCAATCAGTTTCTTTAAATAAGGGTAGAAAATATGTGCTGACAAAAAAACACAGTTGGCTCCACCCTTATTGGTGCATGTGTCCAGTGGTCTGGGCCTACCTTCAACCCAACTCCTGATGATTCTGGCTTTCCTATACACAAAGGAAGGAGCTTCTAGAAGGATGTCCATCAGATACGAGCTTTCAGTAATTATGGCCAATTCTCTCTAATAACATTAATGATGCTGTGATAATCAACAGTACAAGTCAAGATACAACTGTCTTTAGATTTGCTGTCCATAGATTTCTTAAGGACTGTTAAGTGCTGGTGAATTTGTACTTTTTAGTTTTTTTTGCTTCTTAACATATTGCTTTTATATCCCCTCACCAAAAAATAATTTTCAAGATCATTTAAGTACTTAAAGAAGGGTTCCATTTTTATGGTGATCCTAGCCAACCTATAGAACTGGGACTCAGAGTTATTTTGTTAGTTAGCTAGTCATTTTTGTTACTGAGTTAGTTTCTTTATTAAGAAAGTTTGGATTAGTAGGTTAGCCTAATAAGCTGTTCTTATTTTAATCTGTCTCTATTTTTTTAGTTTCAGTTTTAAGGTAGCACAGTCAGTTTACACTATGGTGTTTAAGGGGACTTGGTTAAAGGAATAAGTTTAATGCTTTTATCGCTCTTAACAGAACCACCCTCTGTAACCACTCCCTTGCACAAAAACCTGATTATATATAAATAATGAATATTTTTTATGCTTTTCATTATACTCCACTAGGATTGCTTGTTGGTGTGTTTCAATAAAGGATATTCCATTTTAACTCAGCTGTGAGCTACCTACTATTTTATTATTTTGCACTGCATATTTAAAGTTAGATTTTTATTAGCGAACTGGGTGCATAACATTTCAAGGAGTGAACTTCACACCCTCCACACTGTTAAATTTTTGCTTGGTTTGGAAAGGGAAGAAAACATACAAGGAGGAGGACAGACGAGGCTGGGGGGAGGGGTAGTGAACTATATGATGAAGAAACTGTAGAAGAACATTTGGAGAGACAGTGCAAGCAGGAAGAGGGGTCGGAAGAAGGGGTGGATACAAATTTTTTTTTAAGCTCTAGCAGTAAAACATCAGATTCTGAGGATCAAGGATTATTTGTATGTAAACCCAGGAAAATTATTCAACTGGGCAGAATAAAAATAAAGTCTTTTGGCTTTTCCCGGTTAGGGGTCGCCCCAGCAGAACTCGGTCCGCTCATGATTGGCAGTGGATTTTTACGGTGCCGAGTTGCCAGCCCGATGCCCAACCTTCAAAGAAAGCACACTCATTCACGCTCGCACCTACCTGCATGTCTTTAGCATCACTCAACCGCGGGGAGGACATGCAGACTCCACACAGAAGGCGCTCCAGCCAAGAATTAAATGGGAGAACCTCTTGCTGTTAGACGACAATGTTAACCGCTGCACCACCACAGCCATACAATTGGGCAGAGTAAAAATAAAATAGAAATTTAAAAATATTTCCCCTAAATTTAAAAAGAAGGAAAAGCAACAACTTTACAGTACATTTAGTAAATGTGAACGGTTTTATTAAAACTGACTAGAAGGAATGGTGTGCTAAATGTGATATGGATGTTACTCTAGTAGAGGATGTACAATTTCTGTCAACTGAAGAAACACTGCAAACAGAAAAATTGTAGGATGGAAACAGAATATGAAACTTAAGAATTGAACCTTGTTCTAGTGGCTGTGTTGTGTTAAAATTAAAACAGTGAAAAAACACAAAATGTAACACTAGTAAGGATGCGAAGTTTAACTATTGTGGGAAAGATGTAAAAAATACAGGCAGTGATAAAAAGTGGTAAAATTATGAGTGGAACAAAGTCAATGGACTTCTGGGTGGGGCACTTGAATATGAAATTGATTATACAGTTTTAGGTACTGACTAGAGGTGTCTATGATATTGCATTGGGATGAAACAGCTAGGTTTGAAATGACCTCCGGGTCACTAGCCTAGTAACCTCTTGTGATCCTATTATCAGAAGGCTTTGAGGTTGCAGATAGTGATAGAGTTGTGATGAGTTTTTCAGATCATCATGGATGGAGATGATGGAAGAAAAAGACTATATTAAAACAGGTAACACCCACTACCCTGCTTGGCCAATTAGTCTCCATTACTCTGTCAACACCCACTTCCTAATCCCACCCATATCAACCATCACTCAACTCTCCTTTCCCTCACTAATATTAGAGATGTACCTGCTCCTATGTACATACAACTCTCTTGCACCTGTAGATTCCTCAGCCACAACATACCTACTCTTAACAGTCCTATCCCACCATGCTTTCAAAACCCTCATCCTTCTCCATTTTACTACTACTTCTTCTCAACATAACCTATATCTACTACCTCACCCAGCCCATTAATACTAACCACTCACAATCCTTCCATATAACCAACCATTTTACCTCACCACTCTTATACTCACACACCCCAGTATCTCCCCACCTATATCCTATAAAAAAAATCTACTCTTTCCATATAAAATTATTACCCCTCATAAATATTCTACCACCTTAGTAACTAACAAATCCTTCACAATTATAATAAAGCCCAACCTATATTCTAAGCAGTCCAACTACCTCTCCAACCTAATCATATATCCAATTACCATTCTATTATCTGGAGATATTCACCCTAACCCAGGCCACCCACCACATCCACTATAGACAAGTCCATACTACTTACCTCTTTAAACTCCCGAAGTATAGCTAACAAAATCCCTCCATGCCTGGCTTATACATAATAAACCTGACATCCTGTCCATCTCTGAAACTTGGTTAAAACCCCATATAAAAGACTCTGAAATAACACCACCCAACTATTCTATCATTAGAAAAGATAGATCCCACAAAAAAGGGGGAGGAGTAGCTCTCCTATACTCATCCTCCTTGTCAGTTACTCCCTATAACAAATCTCCTCCCCACTTCAATAATGCTGAATTACTCCTAGCACTACTTCAGGTTAACAAGCACAAGCACATATGTATAACCTCCCTCTACATCCCCACTGGTGACAATATTTCTACACTCGAGGACATCCTCTCCTGGCTTTCCACCAACATTAGCAATGAAACAATAATCTTGGGAGACATGAATATCAATTGGTCCTCCATTCAGTCTCCCACAAACCCACTTAACATCAACCTCTATAATTTCTCACAGCTAATCAACTCCATAACCCGCCCCTCAAAAAACCTCTCCAGTGGTAGTATCCTAGACTGGATTTTAGTCTCTCATCCCCATTATTTCTCTGAAAGTGGTACCCTTTCCCAATCCCCTTAGTGACCACTTACCCACCTTCACACATCGACACCCTTCACCCTTACATCTTACTCATAATTATATTACTACTCCCAACCAAATCTAACTCTCTAAAAGCAATAAAATTGGAACAATAAATTGGAACATTCTAAAAACTCTACCTCTAGATAATGCTGTTGCCCACTTCAACTCAACCTTCTTAAACCTCCTAGACTACCATGCTCCCATACGGACAAAAAGAACAAAAATCAAAACTGCCCCTTGGCTAACCAAAAACACACTAGCAACCATGCGTCACGGAGATAAAGCTTGGGCACATTACCAGAAAAATAGGACTCCCCCCACTCATAATGAATACAAAACACTTAGAAATAAAGTAAAAAAGCTCAGCAACACTGACAGACAAAATTACTTCTCCATACTCCAAAACAACAATAAAACAAACCCTCAGAAATTCTGGAAAGGAATCTCCACCCTCCTTAATCCCAGCAAAACAGACAACCCCAGCCCAGACCCCAATGCTCCTGACATAGATTTGGCTACACAATTTAACTCTTTTTTCATTGATTCTATTTCCAAACTAACCTCATCATTCTCTAACATCACGACACCCTCCACATCACCCCCCCCATCCTCCTCTAACACTATACCCTCTACTTCTGCTTCTCCTCTCATTTCTTCTCCATCACCACCACCCTCAAATACCCCCTCTTCCCACTCCCCACCTTTCTCATTAAAACCTATACCCACATCTACCATAAAAACCTCCTTCAGAAACTGAAGCCATGCTCTAATGCCCCAGATAACATTCCTTCATACTTTCTTAGCATAGCTGCTGAAGCCATTGCCTACCCCATCAGCATTCTAATCAACCGCTCTATCCAAGAAAGCATAGTACCCCAAATTTGGAAAAATGCTTTCATCATACCTTTACATAAAGGTGGCAATAATAACAATATTACTAATTTCTGTCCCATCGCTATCCTGTCTCCCATCTCTAAACTCCTAGAAAAGTGTATCCATCTATAACTCCTACCACATCTCTTAGATAATCATCTACTAACTCCCACACAACATGGATTTCGACCCAGTCACAGCACTATGGCAGCCCTCCTCTCCTTCCTGGAAACTGTAAATAAAGCCTGGGACTCCGGCCACATTGTTTCGACCCTCCTACTTGACCTCTCTAAGGCCTTTGACACTATCTCTCACAGTCTACTTCTAACTAAACTCTCCAAGCTTAACCTATCACCTTCCTCTCTGAACTGGTTCTCCAGCTACTTATCCAATAGATATCAAGCAGTAAAATGGAAAAAGGCCATCTCCTCATTCCTTACTACCCCAACTGGAGTTCCCCAAGGTTCCATACTGGGTCCCCTCCTCTTCAATATATTTATAAATGACTTCTGCAACTCTATCCCTTTCTCAAATATCATCAAATACGCAGATGATTCAACTATCTGTTCTGCCACCTCCATCCCTACACTCCTAAACGTTACACAAGATGCATTTTCAACCACTGAACAATGGATGAAAAAAAAATCACATAGCACTTAATGCCTCTAAAACCAAATTAATGGTATTTACTCCCTCTAAAGTCACCTCTTTCAATACAAACACATTTTCTGTCACTAGCTATAACAACACATCTCTGGAATTGGTGTCAGAGGCCAAATTACTAGGGTCCAAATTGACAGTCAGCTTAAAATTAAATTCCCACCTTCAACTAAATATCAAAAAAAAAACCCACCAAAAACTTGCCATGCTCTACAGACAAAATAGTTATCTCACACCCTCCACTAAAATCACTCCCTCTACCTCATTTCTTATCCCCTCCCTTCTCTATGGAGCCCCACTCCTAACTAACCTACAATCTTCCCTCAAAACACAACTTTCCTCTTGCTACAACAAAATTACCAAGTTCGCCACCAGCCACAAGTCCTCCACCCATCACTGTTTTTCTCTCCACAAACTAAAATGGCTAGAACAATTCAATCATCTCACCCACACTCAACTTACTCTTGCACATAAGCTCATTTTCAACCCCTCCCTCTGTCCCTCCCTTTCTTTTGCCTTTAAAATACACCTACCTGACAGATTACTAAGATCTAACAACCAAAACCTAATAGAATTGTATAAATCAACTGGTCCCCCAGGTAAAAATCTCCTATCCTATGGTCTAGCACGTCTCTGGAACTCCCTACCACCATCCATTCATACCATCTCTAACTGCTTTCTATTCAAAAAAATCTCTTCACTCACATCTAGTGTCCCAGTGGGAATGCTCCTGCTCTCACTCCACGTAATTTACACTGGCAATTTCCATTTTACTTTTCTCTCCACCTCTTTACACTGGCAATTTCCATTTTACTTTCTCTCCGAACTCATACATCCTTCCCTTGTACTTACTAAGCTATTTACAAAGAATGTATTAGAATGTACCTCAAGTGCAAGCTTCCTTAAGATGTAATGGCTTCTCAGTATTTATACTGTAATGTTCCTTTTTTACCAGTCTGTAGCATCTGCAATGTTTTTCACTAGTCTGTACTATTTTGTAATGTTTTTGCTCTAGTCTGTAACATTTGTAAAAATTGTAACCTAAAACCTTATTGTAACCTTGCTTGTTTTTGGAGCTTTTCTCCCTGGGACGCCATTGAATATGGGTTCATCTTGGCCCAATGGACTATCCTGGTAAACCAACTGCAAATAAATAAATAAATAAATAAATAAATAAATAAAAGTAAGGGAATACAAAGAATACATGAGAAATTATAGAATGAAATTGTACAGTGGGAAGTATTGCACTTATGGAAGGATCATATAACCCCAGAGGTCTTGTATAAAAACTAGTATGAATGGTGGATTGAATTTAAAAAGAAGTATAATTTTTTTCACAATGGCAGAATGATGTAAGAAAGTAAGAGAAAATGAAGTATGGGAAATGTATTACAGAAATTACAGAATAGGAGTATTATGATGTGGGAAAAGAAACGGAGACAAAATTAAGACATTAATGTTTAGGCAGAGATATTATTTACAATGAAGAAGGGGGGAGGTAACGGTATATTTGAGTAAAACAGTAAAGGAGGATATTAGTATAATTAGGGGAAATGAAAAATGTAGAATGAAAGATGAAACGAAGAGAACAGCAAATTATTAGTATTGTAGTGCAGCATGTGGAAAATACCCGTAAGACTAAAAAGGAAAATAGGATGGCGCAGTGTTGCAGCGGTCACATTGTCGCCTCACAGCAAGAGGTTCTCTGGTTCGATTCTTGGCTGGGGTGCCTTCCGTACTGAGTCTGCATGTCCTCCCTGCATTCATGTGAGTTTCCTCCGGGTGCTCTGGTTTCCTCCCACATTACAAAGACGTGTCTGGAGTGTCTCTCCCCAGGGCTCACTGAAAATAGACTTCGTTCCAAATCAGACTTTCCCGGTTAACAAATGTTAAATAAATAAAATAAGAGAAAAATCTAGAACGAATTAAGGAAGAATTTGATAAATTACTATTAGTGAAATGGATGGAGGAGTACTTAGTAAATGCTGATACAGTATCAGGACGAGGTGGTATACAGTATGGAACGTAACAAAAAAAATTAATGGATTGGCAGAGAGTACTTTGTAAATGTACTGAATGAATTGTTGAAGGACGGTTTTGCTTATGCACTGTTATGTAATGGAATATTACAATTTATATAGAAGAATGAAATAAACTGAGAGATCCATCGCACTAACACAGACTATAACATTTTTATGAGAATAGTACAGAGGAGAGTGGAAAGAAGAATGGGGGATATGGAAGAAAGTCTATGTGGTACAAAGGGAAGGCATGACAAGAACTGCTACTGGTTATGAGAGAAACTGTGGATATTACAAGTACAAGAGAGAGGATGTGAAACTTATGGCAGGCGATATCAGCAATGCATTTGTTACATTAGGACATGGTGCAGTGTGTAAAGTCATGGAGAAGTGTGGAATAAGTAACAGAATTAGTGTGTCAGCATATCAAAATAATAGGGTGTTAGTAAGTGACTGGCTGGGTAAAGAAATATGCATGTATTCTGGTATAAACACAAGGAGGTTTACTCTGCTTTAAAAAGATTGGGGGTTGGTATAATGGTTAGCGTGTCTGACTCACAGACACAAAGTGCAGTGTTTAATTATCACCTTTGGGAGGAAATTGGTTAGGCTTAGAATGGCTTATTAAGAAAGCTAGCTTAATTGGCTACGAACTTATAAAACCATGAATGCAAGGAAATGAGAAACAGATAATTTGGGTTGCGGGGATTGGCAGAATGGTTAAGGTGTTTACCCTGCAGACACGAGGTACAGGGTTTAATTCTCACCTTTAAGAGAACTTGGCTAAGCTTAAAATGGTTCACAAAGGCAGCTAGGCTAGTTCTTGTGAGTGGAATATTGTTTGCACTGGTAATGAATGCGACAGTGAGTGAAGTAGCTTATAAAGATGATAAACACGTGATGCAAATGGAGCTGGCGTTTCCATTAATTTTGACATACACAGATTATATAGCTATAGTTGCTAACAACAAAATATGAATGAGGGAAGTATTGATTTGTCTGAATAAATGTTTAAAGGAAATGAAAAGGACCCTGAGTAAAGATAAAAATAAGGGTTTGGGGATGTGGTAAAAATTGGGGGGGGGGTGTATTTTTCAAATGATTAAGTATCTTTGCTAGGGATAAAATTTGGGAACAATGATGCAATTATGATGCAATGGGAAGGTCTGATAAAAATATATATCTTCTGTGGAGAATGCATAGATTAGCATTCAGGAAAAAGATTTATCTGGTGAATTCTGTATTAACAGGAAGAATTGTAACAGGAAGAATAGTAGATCTGTCACATATTTATATGATCCCAGAAAAAATATTAAAATTGTGAAATTGGTGCTTTCTTTTATACAGGGCTCAAGATTAAACCAAGTGAAATGAGGTGTGTTGCATATGAGTGAAAATGAAGAGGGACTGGGGTTATTAAATATGAAGAGGGACTGGGGTTATTAAATACAGTTGTTTATTCTGCTTCTTTTAACTTGTAAAAGGTACTAAAGTGGTTAAAGGAAGAGCATGAGAAATTAATGGTGAGAATGTTTAAATACTAGTTTATAGGTAGGTACTAGACTATCTGCCTGAAGGCATTTATAAGCCTAGCCAGAATGTGTTGGCTTTCGCCACCCCCTTAGATTAGTTCCCTGTGCATCTGTCCAACAGAACCACTGAAGTGATCCCCGAGGTAAACTTTCCGTTTCCCATTCACTCATCAAGGTTTCTCTTGAAGAGAGTGTTAGCAAGGAGCTCTGCCTAATGTAGATTGGAATCTTGTTCCAAAGCATGGGAAGTCCCTGGGACAGGAATCTATCCCTCCAGCACGTCCTATTTATTGTTGTGGTGAGGTTTAGATCCCCAGAGCATGTGGCTCGAGGGGATAAGGTTTTCTTTAGGTGGAGCATGTCCATCAATTCTGGGCTGGACATGGCCTTGTATGTCAGGCAGAGATCACCTATGAGTAGGCGGTATGCAACAGAGTACAGCTGGAGTTTCTTCAGTCGAGCTGCATAGGGCATTTGTCTGAGGCCAGTGATCCTCTTGGTGAGGAACTTCTGTGGTCTTTCAAGCTGTTGCAGGGGTCTTGTAAGGTACATCCCAAATGGGGCATTGTACTCTTATGATAGGTCTGAGGAGTGATGAGTAGAGGGGCACAATAACCTCTTTTGATCTGGATGCAAACCCTTTTGTAATTAGGTGGGCCACATAGAAGGATTTTCTAACCACTTTGGCAATGTGATTATCAAAGGAGAGATTACTATCTACTTGAGTCCCCAGATCCCTTATTACGTTTTCCATATTTAGGGGACTACCACCTATGTGGTAGTTTGCGGGTACTTTGTTTTTTCCAAAGGGGATGACTGTGCACTTTTTGGCATTTAGCTTGAGGCCATGATTTTTACACCAGGTATTAGTCTCAGTGAAACCCTTTTGGAGGATGTCTGTCAGCCGGAGAGTCAATTATAGCCCCTAGCTTGCAGTAGTCTGCGAACTTCGTCAGCCATAGTCCTTCTGTACTTGCCTATACCTCTGAGAAGTATATGCTGAACAGGAGGGGTCCTAGGACTGAGCCCTGAGGAATGCCACTTGTAACCGGTTTAGAGTCGGACCTAGCTCCCACAACTCTCACCATGTGGGTTCTGTCCGTGAGACAGTTGGCAACCCATCTTGTGATGTAGGGGTTTATGTTCAGGCTGGTGAGTATGTCTATAATACCAGAATGGGGAATGGTGTTGAAGGCCTTTGTGAGGTCTAGGTAGGCTGTGTGTACCACCTTTCCCTCGTCTATAGCCTTGGTAACTGTCTCAAAGAAGTCCACCACATTTAGGAGGCATGATCTGCCCTTAACAAAGGAGAACTGGGTAGGGTCCAGTGTTTGGAGGTTCCCAATGTCTCTGTTAATGAGTTCCATGATGATGCGCTCCATAGCCTTTCAGACCAAGCTAGTCAGGGTTATAGGGCGATAGTTCCCGGGGTTTGTTGTGGCTCCACCTCTGTGGAGTGGAATAACCGTTGCTGTGCGCCACTCTATGGGTACGTAGCCTGTGGAGAGGCTGAGTTTGAACAGTGTGTTTAGGGGAGGGGTTAGTTCGTCTTTGAGCTCGTGTAGGATGCAGCCTGGGACACCATCTGGTCCCATCCATGTTGTGTTTTTGGCTTTGGAGAGGGCTATTTTAACCAGAGTGTCTGTGATTTCAGGGGCTCTACATTCTTCTGGTATGGTTATGGGCCCTTTTGGGGGTGAAAGTGGGTGATGTTTGCACTGAACCTGTCTGCCAGGATGTTGGCGATATTAGTCGGTTCAGTGTATTTTGTGCCATTTTGCACCAACTCCAAGCAGATCTGAGCATTGCCACTTGGATTCTTGACATAGCTAAAGAATGCCTTGTGGTTATCTTTGGAGTCCTTGGCAATTTTTCTTTCAAAACTCGCCTTGGATGATTTTATGAGGGATCATAGTTTCTTGCGGATACTGATCAGGGATGTCTTCCCTTCTTGGGATTTTACTTTTTTCTGTACTAGTTTCCTCCTTCTATTGTATAGTTTGTTTATGGCAGGGGTCCACCAGACTGGTTTCCTTTTCTTGGAGGAGTGAGTCTTGGTTTTGCTTTGGATAGCACTATCCATGCATTCTTGTAGGTGCCTGTAGAATGCATTCGTAAAGGATTTTGCAGCTTGGACAGCGTTATCTTTTAGCATGGGGGCTTTGAAACTTTCCATCTCTGTCTTAAGTAACGTGAAGTTTGCTTTTGAAAAGTTTCACATGGTGATTTCCTTGTCCGGAGATGGGGGTGGAATGTGGATATCCAAAGTTATTTGTTTATGTTCAGATCTAACCAGCGAGGGGGTGACCTCCGGTGTGGAACACTGGTCACCCTTGTTGGTGATGACCAGGTCCAATATGTTGTCAACTCTGGTGGGACTGCTGACCGCATGATACAGGGTGTTTGAGTTTATAAATTCTAGGAAATGTTGGGCAAGGGAGTTAGTACTCGAGTAATTCTCCCAGTTAATATTTGGGTAATTGAAATCACCCAATATTAGGTGTTTGGTAGGACCTTTATGCTTCCCAGTGTTTCCAGAAACATGGAATGGGGGTCCTGGGACATGGTGGGCAATCTGTAGCAAGCTACAATTTGAATTGCAGTTTTGCCCATTAGTTGCACGTGGATGATCTCTGAAGCATCGTGCTGTGCCACTAACCTGGAGGTGTGGGTATCCTTGATGAATATGGATACGCCCCCACCTTTTGTATTTTGGTCCGGGTTCTGCGGCCGAAATGTATGGTATGAGTTGTAGCCTGGTAGGGCTGGGGTGCTCTCTGGAGCCTTAAACCAGGTTACTGTTACTGCACATCGATTTTTGCCATACTGAGGAGTGCCTCGAGTGCGTGCATTTTGAGGTTTAGACTTCTGGCATTGAGTAGCATTACCCTCAGTTTTTTGCTACTTGTGCTATTTACGACAGTGGGTTTGTCTTTTGAGCCTTGCCTAAAAAGGCACTATGGGGGGTGGCAAGAGCCTTGGCCAGTATTCGAAAGCCTAAGGGTGACAAGGTGCAAGCCGTCCCTAGCAAAGCAGCATGGCTTGTCAAGCATGTCATCACAGGCGGACAGACACTGGATCCCCTTTGAATGACAATAGAAACTTAGCCAACTGTTGATTCTTTATACCGTGGTATCATTCTTGGTGAGGGCAGGATGCTACTCAGGGCCAGGGTCATACCGGCCTGAGCTACATGATCAGAGAGCTCTTCCATGTCTCTTTTCATGTAGTCCAGGGAGGTACGGTTCAGGTCATTCACACCAACATGGACAATGACAGAGTCATATTTGTACTTGTTCTGGAGTGACCTGAGTGCTTGTGATATGTGGCGGATCCTGGCACCCGACAGGCAGCTAACAGTAACCCTCTCCTTATTCAGCCTACTGAGTGGGAAGTCAGTGTGCCTGACTATAGAGTCACCTATTACTAGTATGCTGGGTATGTTATTTTGCCTTAAGGGCTGTGATTGCATGGCACACTGGTTTTGAGAAGTATGTGTTTCATGGTTTGTGTTGGGGGGGTGGAGTTTGCTTGGATGTCTGCTTTGGAGGTCTCTGTTGCTTTTGCAGATTTTTATTTAGAACCTCCGAGTAGGCTTTTGTGTATTTATGTGCGTTTTTTGCCGGTGCTGGTTTAATGGGTCTATGTGAGACTGGTGGTGTGATGCAAGTATTTCCCTTCTCCTCTTGACTGTCTGATCGAGTCTTGGGTTGAGAGAGCTTAGCCTCCAGTTTGGCTGTATAATTGCATCTTTCGCATCTATTAGTGTTTGGTGGTAGGAGGAGAGGGTTGTCTGTGTACATAAGGCAGTTGTAACATTGCCTCAAAATGCCCAGATTCACCATTTGGACTGCAGAGTACACCTGAAACTGCCCTTTGGACATGCCTGGACAGGTACAGTGAACTGTTTTACTGAATGGCTGGTAAGGTTGAATAGAGAGTCTTGTCCTTCTGTAAAATATGGGGGGGTCTAGTGCTAGGGTTTGCTATGAGTTTTGAGCAAGTGCCAGGCTGAGAAATGAATGGCTTGAGAGCTTAAGTTGAGAGTTTGTCTAGTTCCAAGGGAAAAATTGAAGAGGAGACTTTGTGGAGCTGGGAATAGTTATACCCTAGCTAACCGGCACTGCCTGGCTCGCATAAAACTGGGCAAATGCGGTTTTTGGGAAATGAAAGAGGAAATTAACCCAAAATGGCCAATAAATTACTAATTTCTGGGCTGAACCCACTCCTCCAGGGGCAGATAGGCTGCTCAAAGCTCCCCTCTCTCACAGGTGAGCAGAGAAACTTCCTTCTATCCAAGTAAGGTATGGGTAAGCACAGAGATTTGTAACACAGCCCTGAACTCAGCACTAACCTGAAAACTGGACTATACTAGCTTAGAAAGGTGGGAAACAAGTATTTGTTTTTGTTTTTTTTTTCATAAACTAAAGCAGATACAATAAAAAAAACACTTTTATATGCACGGAAAAGGATACTTATTGTTATATATCTCAGATCAGAGTTGTAGTAAATGCCCCTTGTAATAAAGTAGGAAGAAACATAAATACAGTAAAAGCAGATGAATAAAGTGCAATTTTTTATATATGTAAAACAATAGAAAACAAACTGATTTAAACAAGTTACCCAATTAATCAGAAAAAAGCTCAAAACTGAGCCCTGTTCCAGCAGTCTTCAATCAGACAAGTTCTAATTGCACACTTCTGCTACTAGGGTGCAGGGGAACCTTCTCCAAAAATGGCCTGGATCACTGCTCAAGTTATACAAACAAAGCAAGATTCAGCAGGCCTGAATCTGGTCTATGCTACAGCAACAAGGCGCACCAATTTCAGAAAGAAACAGTTAAAATATGCAGGCACAATAAGCCTGTGACCAGAAATTCCCAGCTCAGAAGGGCAGAATCCAGCCTCTCCTCCCACAAGAGTGCAGACCACAAACCTTCTTAATGTAGAATTACTGGCCTGAAGCCCAAGTGCTTAAACCAGAATTAATAGACTATTAGAATAGCAGACACTGAGCCGTCAATCAGCAATTCCCAGCTTAGAAGGATGTAAGCTACCTGTCCTGCCACAACAGTGCATACATACAACCGGTATGAAGCCCAAGTGCTTAAACCAAAAGACTTAGAATCAGTGTTACAATTTAATCAGGCTACTACCAAGCCGTAATAAATGCAGCAGAATAAATAAAATTGAGTACTTTTAAGAAGAGGCAAAAGCAAAATAAAGTAGGAGGAAACACAAATACCGTAAAAGCAGATGAATAAAAGTGCAATTTTTTTGTTAGTAAAGTGCAAGGAGAGAGGAAGGAAGAACTTAAGTGGGTTGGCCTTCTCAAATCTTCACTCTGTATTAAGTAGAGTTAAAACTAGACTCAGAATATGATCTGACTGTACTTGGTTAAGTGAGCAAATGAGATGGACTCAGGAGGAGTGTTTAAATACAGACTTACAGGAGGGGTGGGCAATTCCAGAGCCACCAATACTAACACCAAAACAAGAACAAGGAGGCTGGGTGGGGAACTAACTGCAGAGAGACACACAGGACACTATTCAGTGAAACACACAACAGAAAAAATGAAATACAGTACTTTTAAAACTGCAAGTTTGTACTTAACTTCAGCTTCTAATGCAGGTGATTGTAGCCAACCAAGTCTCTCAGAAGTTGAGCATAAAATGAATTCTCAAACTTTGTGGCTAGCACTTAAAGTACATTGTGGCTAGCAATTAAAGTACACAGGAAGCCCTCTAGGCTAACAGTTAAATATCAAATAAAGAAGTGAGAAGACCACCACCCCCCTCTTATAGCAGAGAGACACACAGAACACTATTCAGTGAAACACACAATTAGGTAACAGAAAAAAATGAAATACAGTGCTTTTAAAAAGTTCTGAGAGATGAGAGTAAGAAAAAAGAATATATAAGGAAGAAATTAAAAAATACCAAGAAAAAATAGTAACAATGAAAATAAAAATTGATGCTCTAAAAAGATGTGGCATAAAAATGTGATGAAACAATATTGTTATGTAAATTTATAGGAAAATTTACCAAAAGAAGTTATCAAACCCATTTAAAGTAAGAAAAAAGTGGTGTACCAAGATAATACAATGTCAGGATTTCAAATGGATAATGGTAATACACACGTTATCAGTAAAAGGGAATATACCATAAAAACAATGTTGAAAGAGTGTATTTATTTTGTGGGTAGGAGGAGACAAAGAACATTTTTTAAATGTAAAAGAGTGCTGAAACTCTGGAAAAAGATGTGTGAAGAAAACTTTTTGAAACTATTAGTGACACAAAACATAGATATTAATATTTTCATGTGTGGATATTATAAGAAGAAAAAAAAGAATACGAGAGGATAAATAAGAATTTATTTTCTGAAATATGGGTTATTTGGAATGCAAGAAAGATTATAGTTTTTTTTCAACAGGAAATGGATTTTTTTCAAATATATTACAAAAAATTAGATCATGCTTGTGGAAGGAGGAGTGAGGGTCAATTGTCAATTATGGAAGAACAATGAGGATGCTGTAAGAAAAATGATAACTAATATATCTCTAAATAAGTACATTTTGTAAATATGTACATTTTTTGTGTTAAATTAAGGACTCAACTATTTTCAAGGGATTTTTTACATTCACCTGAGCTACTACCAACTCAAGCAGATGTTACCTCAGTTTAACGTCTCATCTAAAGAACAACACACTCAGGAGTACAGCATCCCCTTAATGCTGTTATGCAGTGTCAGAAATCCAGTCATGGGGAGTGGGACTAGAACTCAAACCGATCTATCCTTCTTGTACCAAATGCAAATGTGCTACCTGTTGGGCCACTGACGGTGCATATATCCTCCAGACCATAGCCAGAACTGCAGAGCATGGGGATAATCCTTGCATTTTGAGTTAAGGTGTATAAAACAGTAGTGGAGTCCCTGTCCCTAATAGCATAGCTTGGTGAAGGGGCACCAGCCAGCCTTGCCTTAGCTCTAAGAACTAGTACTGCCAATCTAATGAAGGCTTTGATTTTGAAGGTTTAACCTGCAAAATCAATATAACCTCTTTGTCAGGGTCAATATCAAGAGAGATTTCACACACTCTGTGTCTTAGAAGACCGTGAAAGGGAAGAAGGAAGACACCTTCTACACAACCTTAACTGTTACCTATATAAAGTACAATTTTAATATCTTACACGAAAAAGACTCTGGAATCAAGTGTAAAAACAAACCAAACCAAACACCATACACTTGAAGGAAATAAGGCTCAGCTCCTGGATATATCCAAAACTTTTAATAGTCCACAAAGATGTCACACTTTAACGCAAAGTCACAAAAAGTACGTTTTCGTTTCACACGACTTCTTCAGAAAGCAGGAATTAGTATACTGCTACAATAGATACATCCTCCTTTTATACTCCTGGTATATTAAATCAATTATACAATGATTCATTTAGACAATTAATTATAATCTAAAAGTGGTACAAAACATTAACATTACCAAAAAGACAAACAACCAAAGGAGAGTTGAGACTGTCACATTCATTCATATAAAAGCATCTGTTAAATCACCTCAAATAAACTTTCTTAAAAACATTTTTTAAAAACCTTTCATTAAAAATATATATATATATATATATATATATATATATATATATATATATATATATAAATATATATCCTAAAACTTCACTTTTTTAACTGATCAAATTCTAACAAAAGCAACCATAGGTTGATTAGCGCCATCTGGTGTTCTATGAAAAATATACATGAAAGAATATGTACATAAAACCCCAATAAAATAGGAACCATAGTATCTATTTTGAAAATAATTACTATATATATTGCAATAAACCTTTTTTCTAAAAATATTAAATATACAAAAGAATATATATAATAAAATATATATAATAAATATATATAATATAATATAATAAATATATGAAATGGCTATAATATTGCACATACATTTTAATATTGGAAATTATTAAAAATTAATATTATTCTTATTGCTTAGTTATGTTAATTACATATATCTCAAGAAATATGATATCAAAAAATGTATCAAAATATGTATCAAAAAATGTATAAAAATCAATAATATAAATATGTATATATATATATATATATATATATATATATATATATATATATATATATAAAATAATATATATACATAATCAAGTGCATAATCAGAGGTGGGGGATGTAAGCCCAAAGCTTAAGCCTTAAAGTTTGGCTGCTCTCATTTTCAACACATGGGCTATAGAAATTACATCATTGAGGCCTGGGGACTTGTTGGCTTCTAATAATAATTGCCACACCAATTCTTTATACTCAATTGACATCTCCCATGGCCCACCTCTGATATCTTTTTCTACAACCTCTAGCACAAAAAAGCTAAATATTGCTGTCTCGCAATTTACTTTATGTCTAAAAAGGGCATTGTTGGCACAATTTGTCCTAATTTCATAATTGTGTTCGTAAATTCTATTCTTAAGTTTCCTTTCAGATTTTCCTATATAAAAAGCTTCACATTTCTTACACAAGGCAATATATACAATTCCACTGGTTTCACAATTAGCAAAGGACTTGCTCTCAATCACCATATCTCTACTTTGTATGAAAATAGCATTTTTTGTTAAAATAAAAGGACATTGCGAACACCTCCCACACTTATATGTGCCTACCTTACCATTTTTAACTGCCCTTGTTCCACCTTTACCTTCAATTAATGACTTTAGGCACCTGCCTTTACGGTAGGTGCATTTTAAGGGTTGCTGAAACAATATCTTCAAATCAGATAAGTCACCAAATCTTTTCCATTCAACTTCTAACATTCTCCTAATTTTCACTGCTTGACCACTATAATCAGTGACAAAATTGCCATCAATTTCATACCTATCTCCTCCCACCTTCATATCCCATCCATTAACTAGGCCTAAAATAGGTTTAAATTTATGGTCCCTACATCCCTTAACTTCATCTTCTATCTTAGTAATAAGATCTAAAGGATAAGTTCTTTCAACAAACATTTTGTTCAACAATGCACATTCCTCCTGAAAATCAGAGTCCCTAGATGTCATTCTACTGGCTCATACATACTGTCCTTTTACCACACCCTTTTTCTGGTGGTAAGGGTGGGAACTATTATAGGACAAATAGGAATTAGAAAAAGTTTCTTTTCTAAAAATTTCCTTTGTACAATTTTAATATTTTCCCATAACGGTAGATGTCCTTGCCTTCACTGCTGCAGTATTCGTAACATTAGGGATTCCCTGTCGTGTAAGCCTGTCATCCAGCCAGTACACCAAAGACTCTCCACTACACTTAAAGGTATGCCTGAATGTCACTCAAGCGCTCCTTGCGTACTGTAGAGCATAAAGGTGATGTTCAGGCTTACCATAAATAGAACTGAATGCCCTAGTAGGAACACCAGTCCAAGGAACCCAAGAGGTAACCTGTATATCCTGGAAGGAAAGAACTAGAGGGTAGGAAGGAGGGAGCGAATACTGCAGCAGTGAAGGCAAGGACATTTACCGTTATGGTAACATTTTACACAACTGTACTATGTCCTTACAAGTCAGGAGACTGATAAAGCTCAAGAGGAAACCTGGGAAGGGGAAAGAGAAGAAGAGTCTCCTAAGAAGCCATGGAGAACAGCACTAGCAAAACCGGCCCTAGCTTTCGAGATACCATCCAACTTGCAGTGCTTGGTAAAGGTATGCACACAGAAGACCAGGTAGCTGGTTCAAGAATAGAATTAGTATCTAAACCCTTGAAAAAAGCACCAGAAGAAGCCACTGCTCTAGTAGAATGAGCCATGATTGAAGAAGGAAGGCTCTTGCCATGAAAGGTTTAATGAAAGGAAATAGCCTTAGAAATCCAAGAAGAAAATAGCTTGCTTGGATACAGCTACAGCCAAAGCTCTAGGATGAAAAGAAACAAACAACTGATCACACTTATGAATAGCCTTAGTCTGATCCAAATTAATGCTGAGTTGCCTATGCACATCCAAAGTATGCAGCACCCTCTCACTGTCACACTGCAGAGAGGGGAAAAAGTAGGCAGATTAACAGACTGATTAAGGGAAAGCTCACTAAGTACCTTAGGCATAAAGGAGGGATTAGTGCACAAGGACACCCTGTCCTCATGAAAAATATCAAAAAAGTACAAGCCATAAGGCCTGCAACTCGGACATCAGTCTGGTAGAAGTAAGAGCTAACAGCATAACTTTCTTCCAAGAACAATGTTGCAAGGAAGCTGAAACAGCAGGCTAAAAAGGAGCCTGAGTCAACTTCTCCAAAACAAAATTAAGATCTCAGGGAGGTGGAACAGGCTTCCTGGGAGGTCTAATATTAAGAACACCTTTGAGAAATTGTTTAACCTCACATCTAGAAGCTAAAGGAGAAGATAAAGGTAGACAAGCAGAGACGGCTGATAAGTGGGCCTTAAGAGAAGAATAGGCCAAACCAGCATTGAGGAACTCAAACAAATAAGTCACAACCAAAAGGAACAGCCACACTAAGTGGGTTCAGAATACAAGACAGACACCAAATAGAAAACATCTTACATTTGGATAAGTAGGATTTCCTAGTAGTAGATGTGATGCCCCTGCACTGGCCCAGTAATCAAGGAGCATCACTTGTCACCACTGGCAACAGCTAGGGGATTTACACACTGGGAGGATGACAAGTACACACACAGTAAAGTGCAATCTCCCTTAAGAGCACACAGAGACCACAGTCAGTCTGGGACTGGTTTCCCTTTCTCCAGATCCCCAGTAAGACTCCCCACTGGCACAGCTATAGGGTTGAGATCTCAGCTGAGTGGCCAAGCCAAAACCCCCAGCACACTCTCTGTCCAACCAGTGCTTCATGTCCCTGTCCAAGTAGCGGACACACACACACACACACACACACACACACACACACACACACACACACACACACACACACACACACACACACACACACACACTCTGAGGTTTGATTTATATGCAAACACACACACTCATAGGAAAGGCTGGCACAGGTTTACTAGCTATGCCCCCTTCTGCCCAGACTCTACGGTAGTTTCCACTGCCACCAACTACTCTTATCAGCTACTTTAGGCCCTTAACAAAGGGTGTCCAATCCTACTGTGTAATGTTCCTATTAATCCAAATGGTAGTCTGACCAAGAGCAAGGCTATTTAGCAGTGGCCTGTACAGTGTCACCAAATAGATATGCAAGTACTCTACGAGCTAAAATATGTCTCACAAATATCAGCCACAAAGACAGGTAATACAAGAACATGACAATACTAATATGTATTCACAGCAACGTCAGAGTTCAAAATCACAGGAAATATTTAAAACAACATTGCAGGACAGTCTCTGATAAATGCCGAAAACATCTAAACTAATCTTTACTATATTTCTAACTATATCCAAAAAAGAGTTACTATGTCCTAAAAAACTTACTTAGAGCAAGGCAAGTGCAGATGTGATGAGTGGATGTTCTTGCTAGGTCCAAGACAAAATACAAAATGCCCAGTCTCTCTCTGAGAGCATTCTTAAATTAATATCCAATATTACTGCTGGGTTAGCTTGGATGACATCACTCTGTCACCAGACTTCAGTTCCCAGGCTAAACCCTCTTTTATCAGAAACTAACAGAATTTAACATCTCTCTGTGAAAAATACATATCTCTCAGATGTTTGCTGAGAGCTGTGCAGCTGCTAGGAAGTCAAAGTAATAAAGCACTTCTGCATCTCAAACCTAGTAATTATTTCTCTTCCAAGACAATACAAAAACTTCTAACTCTAGACTCTGTCTGCTACTGAACTGAAACAGAGATAACATCTTTTGTTTATGGCCCAACTATAAAGTTTGTTTAAGATCTATCAAATGTATATATATATTTTTTTGATCAGTTTTTTACGCTAGCTTTCCACGCTAGTGCTTCATACCACCTCCTAGGCTAGCTTTCAACGCTTCCGTTTAAGACTGAGTTAAACGTTATTGTTCTCGCAATCCTATAACATCATTTTTAGAAGTGCTTTATTAGGTTTTGGCACTATTTTAAACTATGCGCTTTCAGCATGCATTCACACAATCACCTAATGTCTATGCATTTTATCTTATTTCAGCCTTGTGCTGAAATTGTTGAAATTTTGTTTATTCATCCTACATACAAGTAGGTTTTTATATGTTATAAGTTCAATTTACTTAGTAACATATCTGAGAATTGACTTTTTTAACTATGGTACTAACCAATGTCTTCATTTGACTGTTTGGTTGTTTGCCTTTTATATACCATATAATTGTATGTGTGCTGGTCTTAATCTTGGTTCCTTTAAATACCTGATTGTATTAATTAATTAGTCATTAGATAGTTGTCTTGGCTAATTATTTTACTATATAAGCAAGCTAGTGGGTATAAATGTTATCTGAAGAAGCGTGGTTGTATCCACGCGAAAGCGCTTATCATCCCACTTGTAAAATAAAAGGTTTTTCTACTCTATTTTTATCGTTACTACTCTCATTGGATTTATTATTTGGTTAAGAAAAATTGTTACTTGCTGTTTCGTGGAGAGATCAGTTTCTGCTTTCATACATGTGAGGTAACTTGTGATGAATGACCCTGGCTAGATGCAGAAGCAGAGGGAACCAGTGGTGTTGCAGCCAAAAGGGAGTTAAGATTCTGGGAGCATCCTATTGAATTCTGAACAGAACTTTCAGAATGAGAGGAAGGGGAAGGGATGAATAAAGAAACATCCCCTTCCAAGAGAATGAGAGGGAATCCACCTTCCATACCAGAGGACCTGGAACTCTGGCACAAAACAAAGGAAATTGTCTGTTCAGTGGGGAAGCAAAAAGATCCACTGGAGTGCCCCACTGGTGAATAATGTCAGAAAACCCATCTCTGTGAAGCATCTATTTGTGGGACTGAGTTAAGGACCTGCTCAGAGTGTTTGCCATAATGTTCTGACTGGAAGGGATATAAACCGCCTGAAGAGTCACTTGATACTTGACAGTAAGATCCCATACCAGAAGGCCAACTGGTAAAGAAGGTAGGATCTCATTCCTCTCTGTTTGTTAATATACCATCTCTTTGACATTGATGTGCTCCCTCCAATGGCGAGGAGACCACACCTCCTATACTTTTATGGAGCCAAAAGTTGCCTCACATCCCATGTCTGAAGTGTCTGTGAACAATTCCTGAGAGGGAAGAGGGGAATGAAACAGGATCCCTGGATTCAGAGACAACTGTCGAATCCACCAGTGAAGTTCCTATCTGAGACAAGGAAGAAGAAGAACTACAAAGTCTAAAGGATGTGCATGTTGAAGCCACATTGGCTTCAGAAACCACTGAAACTTTCTTATGTGAAGTTTGGCCAGTGGGAGCATCAGAATGGTAGATACCACGAAACCCAGAGCTCTCAGAAATTCCCTGGCAGTAATGGAAGCCAGAGGACGAACAGTGTGAAAGAAAGAAATCTGGAGAGGATGCCTGAATTAACAGATTGTCTAAGTAAGTAAATATTTGGATCCCTTGAAGTCTGCAAAAAGCAATCACAAGCAAGGCATTTGGTGAACACACTTGGGGGAGTAGAAAGGCCAAAGGGCAAAGCAGAGAACTGAAAATGCCAGGAAGAAACAAAGAAACGTAAAAACATCCTGAAAAGAGGATGGCTTGGAATATGGAGATAAGTATCCTTGAGATCCAGAGACACCATATAGGTCTGAGGGAGCGGGAGAGGAAACAGAATCTGAAGCGACAACATCTGGAAAAAAAAAGTGGTTAGATGACACAGGTCTAGAATAGGTCCCCAAGCGCCCTCTTTTCTTGGAGCTAGAAACATCCTGGAATAGAACCCTTTCCTCTTTTGGGACACAGGCACCTATTGAATAATACCCTGAGTCAAGAGGGTTTGAAGAACCTCTGGGGGAAAAAAGGAAACTGTTCCTGAGGTGGTTGAGGAATGCCCATAAAAGAAGGGTGTAATTTCCACACCATGAAGTACCCCTGACAAACGATCGAGAGAACCCAAGAATCTTGAATGATCTTAAACCAAGCAGGAAGGGAAAAAGAAAGGTGAAGGGGTCATTTCCTGTCTTTTCCAGCCCCCTGCTATAAAGCGCGTTTTAGCGCGCTTTAGCGCGAATTAGCGCGGAGTTGCCACTGTTGCACACTAGGGCAGCGCCAGTTAAGCAGGTTTAAACTATTCGGGCTGCCTAAAGTCCACTCTTCAAATTTTCCCTTAAAACTACCTTCCTCGAACTATACTACTGATCTAATCAGCGTATCCTATAACTAAAAAGATCATCTCTACTTGACTCCAAGTAGACTATTCTCTATCTGTTAAACCTAGCACTTGCTCCTACAGTACTTATTACCTTGATATGGCACTCTTATAGATAGCACCCCAAAAAGGCAAACCCCCATTTCTCGGTCACCCACGTCCCCCGGAATCTCTTTTAAAGTTTTTTTTGTCTAGTCCTTCTAGCATGTCGAGGGATCAGTTGCTAGTGTCCTCTCCTGCTCAGCTGGTGAACCTGGGAATATTGAGGCAATGTTACAATTGCCTCATGTACACTGAACAACCCTCTCCTCCTCCCACAAAACACAAACACATGCGAGAGATGCAACTATACGGCCAAACTGGAGGCTGAGCTCTCTCAACATAGGACTGGCAAGACCAGTCAGGAGGAGAAGGTTACCACACACACTATAGACCCAGTCTCACATAGTACCATCACAACCTCAAATCATACACATAAACACACAAAGACATACTCGGAGGCTCTGATCAAAAATCTACCAAAACAGCAGAGGCCACCAAAGCAGACACCCAAACAACCACCACCTCAGAACACAACACCTGCAACACATAGACCTCACAGTCAGTCACAGCCCTTAAGGCCAAATACAATGCCAGACACACTAGTCATTGGTGACTCCATAGTCAGACACACTGACGTCCCGCTCACCAGACTGAGTAAGGAGAAGGTCACAGTAAGCTGCCTGTCGGGCGCTAGAATCCGCCACATAACGCAAGCACTCAGGTCTCTCAACAGCAGGTACAAATACGACTCAGTCATTGTCCACGCTGGTGTAAACGACCTGAGACGTACCTCCTTGGACTACATGAAAAGAGACATTGAGGAGCTCTCTGATTATGTAGCCCAGGCAGGTATGACCCTGACCTTGAGCAGTATCCTACCTTCATCAAGAATGATGCCACAATACAGAGATAAGATGATCAGCTTTAACAATTGGCTTAAACTCTGGTGTCATTCAAAGGGGATCCAATGTCTGTCTGCCTGGGATGACATGCTGGACAAGCCACGCTGCTGCAAGGGACGGCTTGCACCTGTCACCCTGGGATTCGGATATTGGCAAAGGCTCTTGCCACCCCATAGTGCCTTTTTAGGCAAGGCTCAAATTCAAAACCTACCACCCTAGAACACAAAAAGGAAAAAACTAAGGGTAATGCTGCTCAATGCCAGAAGTCTAAATCTCAAAATGCACGACTCGAGGCCCTTCTCAGTATGGAGAACATCGATGTCTGTGCTGTGACAAAAACCTGGTTCAAGGCTCCTGAGAGCACCCCAGCACTATCAGGTTTTACCTCATATCATGCGTTCCGGCCCCAAAATCCAGACAATACCAAGAAAGGAGGGGGGGGTATCCATATTCATCAAGGACACCCACACCTCAAGACTGGTGGCAACGCACGATGCATCGGAGACCATCCAGGTGCAATTAACCATAGGCAAGACTGCTCTGCAAATTGTAGCATGTTACAGGCCACCTTCACAAACTCAGGAACCTCACATGGCCTTCCTGAAAACACTAGAGGGGATAAATGTATCACCAAACACCATCATACTAGGTGACTTCAATTACCCTAATATAGACTGGGAACACTATTCAAGCCCAAACACCCTAGCCCAAAAGTTCCTGGAATTCATAAATTCAAATGCCATGGAACAACTAGTCACCATCCCCACAAGAGGAGAAAACATACTTGATCTCATCATCACGAACATGGGAGCACAATGTTCAACACCGGAAGTATACCCCTCACTGGTGAGATCAGATCACAAACTAATCTCGCTGGAGGTCCTCATCCCACCCCCACCTGAAATAAAAAAGACCACAGTAAAGAACTTCTCGAAAGCTGACTTCACACTTCTAAAGACTAGTGTGGTCTCCTTTAAGGCCCCTGAGCCGGCGGAAAAAGGTACTCAAGCCGCTGAATCACTTACAAATGCCTTCTACCAGCACCTGCAGGACTGCATGGATAAGGCAATCCCAAGCAAAACAAAGACTCTTTGTACCAAAGGCAAGCGTCCAGTCTGGTGGACCCCAGCCATAAACAAACTCTACAACAAAAGGAGGAAGCTACTACAAGATAGAGCAAAATCCTTAAAAGGTAAGACACCCTTGATCACTATAAGTAAAAAACTAAGAGCTCTCATAAAATCATCCAAAGCAAATTTTGAGAGAAAAATAGCTAAAGACTCAAAAGACAATCATAAGGCCTTCTTTAGCTATGTTAGAAACCTGGGAGGAAACTCCCAGATATGCTCAGAACTAGTTCAAAATGATGTGAAGATTACTGATCCTACAGACATTGCCAACATACTGGCTGACAGGTTCAGTGCAACCTTCTCTCCTCCCCAAAGGAGAGATATCTATACCAAGTGATTGCAGCCCCCCAAACATCTCCAACGCCCAAGTGAGAACTGCTCTCTCCAAAGCAAAAAACACAGCATCCATGGGACCTGATGGTGTCCCCGGCTGTGTGCTCCACGAACTCAACGAGGAATTAAACCCACAGCTAGGACAGCTGTTTAATCATAGTCTTACCTCTGGATACGTACCCAGGGAGTGGCGCACTGCAACTGTGGTCCCACTTCACAAAGGCGGTGCCTCCACCGACCCTGGAAATTACTGGCCCATTAGCTTGACAAGCCTTATCTGCAAAGCCATGGAGAGGATCATAATGGACCTCATAAATAAAGACATAGGGAATTTGCAGACTTTGGATCCATCCCAGTTTGGCTTTGTCAAAGGCAGATCATGCCTTCTAAACTTGGTTGACTTTTTGAAACAGTCACCAAAGCCATTGATGAGGGAAAGGCAGTCCATACAGCCTACCTCGATCTGGCGAAGGCCTTGATACAATTCCCCACTCGGGTATCATTGAAAAACTCATCAGCTTAAATGTTAACCCATACATCACAAGATGGGTTGCAAACTGGCTGAGTGACAGAACCCACAGGGTCAGAGTTGCTGGCGCCATGTCAGACTCAAAGCCTGTCACAAGTGGTGTACCACAGGGCTCAGTCCTGGGCCACTCTTGTTTGGCATCTACTTTTCGAAGTACAAGCAAACACAGGAGGGTTATGGCTGACAAAGTTTGCAGATGACTGCAAACTGGGCCATAGTAGAAAACACATCTGACACAGATATCCTTCAGAAGGGTCTCACAGAAACGGATAACTGGTGCCAGAGCCATGGCCTAAAGTTAAATGCCAAAAAATGCATAGTCATACCCTTCGGGAAAAACAAGGTTACCCCTAGCTACCAAATAGGTGGCAATCCACTGAGCACAGAAGAAGTTATCAGGGACCTGGGGACCCAGGTTGATAGTAGTCTGTCATTCGACACCCATGTAGCTAAAGTAGTTAGGAAGACCTTCTACATTGCCCACCTTATCATGAAGGGATTCTCATCTAGATCAAGGGAGGTCATAGTCTCAGACTCAGACCAATGATTGAGTACAATGCCCCATTCGGAATGTATCTGACCCGACACTTGCAACAGCTGGAGAGGCCACAAAAGTTCCTCACCAAAAGGATAAAGGGTCTCAAACATCTGTCCTATGCTGCCCGACTGAAAGAACTCCAGCTCTATTCAGTCGCTTACCGCTTGCTCAGAGGTGACCTTTGCCTAACATACAAGGCCATGTCAAACCCAGATTTGATGAATATGCTTCACCTCAAAAAATCTAGATCCGTCAGAGCCACAAGGGCGGGAGACCTCGACACGGCTATTAATAGGACGTGCTGGAGGGATAGATTCATCACCCAAAGACTCCCTATGCTGTGGAACAAAATCCCGGTATATGTGAGGCAGAGCACCTCGCTGGCCTTGTTCAAGAGAAATCTTGACCAATGGATGGGAGATCGCAGATATACCCCAGGGATTACCTCAGTGTCACTGCTCGACAGAGGCACAGCAAAATAATGGGTATAGTTCCCCATACTAAAGGGGTGGCGTAAGCCACAAAACTATGGGCTAGGCTTGTAAATGCCCTCGGGCAGATAGCCTAGTATGAACCTATGAACCTATGAAAGGGGAATGTGGCTGAGAGGAGATGGAGAGTCAAATAGCACCTGGTTTGTCTGTAAAGGAAGGCTTCAGAAACCCTGAAAACTGAGTAGCCTTAGCAGGAGTAGCCTGTTTGCCACTCTTCTTGCCTTTTGTAGAAGGGTAGGAATGTCTACGAACAAATGCAGGCTTAAAGGGATAGTTCCGTTGAAATTTAGGCACAGGAGAAAACAAAAACATGCTTAAGCTCCAGTAAAGCTTTACCCTTCTCCTGAAGGGACTTAAACAAATCAGTAGCAGCTTCCCCAAACTAAAGTTTAGGATCCAGGGGAGTATCCATCAACTTAGCTTTAATATCTTCAGGTAGAGGCTGGAGTCTAAGCCAAGAACATCTCCTCGTGAACCAAAAACAGCAGCCCTAGGATCAGCATCCACCGCATCATAACTACATGTAATAGAATGATGAATAACTTGAGAGGAAGTTCCTACCAAGGAAAGAACAGAAGTTTTAACCTCAGACTCAGGAAAATCAGAAATAAGTTGACAGGACCAAGAAAGAAGACCCAAAACATATGGATCTGATATAGCCCTAAAACTTAGGTTAGCAGAAATGTAAACCTTCTTAATCAGCTATTCCATAGTTCTGCTATCTTTGTCAGAAAACAATGACATGGGTGAAGGAAGCAACTGAGATGGCTTATCAGAGGGAACAGGGTCAGCAGCAGGACACATACAAAAAGAAGAAATCCTCAGGTATCCTATAAAACCTATCAGGCTTCTTGGGAGCAGGGGGTAAAAAATCAGAAGCATGAAAGGCATTGTGAAAACCATCCAGCAAAGCAGCCAAAAGAAGAAGAATAGCCGCAGGTTTAGGAGACTCCAATTGTAGCAACTCATAGTACCTCCTATGGATATCAGGGACCTCAGCACAACCTCACTTAAAAAAAAATCCATCATCATAGAGAGTGTATCCTCAAAGGAAATTTCCTCAAAAAGAGCATCAGGACTAATAGATTCTTCCTCCTCTGACCCATAGTCCAAAGGAGAAGGAATTTTGAGTAGAAAAAGTCAGGGATTTGGCATCAGAATTCAAATCAGTTTCATAAGGATCCTGTTCTCTAGCCCTTTTAAGGGAAGTAGAGGACCAGCAGCTGAAGTCCCTTGAGGAGGCTTTAAAGACATTAAAGCAGAAAATAGCCCCAGAGTGAAATCCTGCCATTCACTTTGAGGATCCCTAGGAGCTGAATAAACATGGGTAAGTTTTTGTTTGTTTTTTAAGGGAACGTTCCCTCCAAAATACAGAAAAGACATACTCAGGATGGCAGTTGAGAACAGTAGTAGGAACTTCTACCCCCAAAGAATCTGAGGAACTCTCCTAAGCCCCTCGGAAAAAAGTCAACCATGGCTCCCCCGAACGTCCAAGACAGATGCCTGCAAAGCCTCATCAGACATGCTGCCAGTCAGAACCTCACGGCTTCCAACACAGTTGTGGTGGAGGAATCCAATAACAAAGCCGGGCGAGCCTCTGCATTTGTAACAACGTTAGGAGAAACACCTGGCAGAGGAAGAATACAGTTTTCGCCAACTTCTTCCCCAATGGCTGACCCTCGGGGTGGGAGATTCCCTCCATTGTATCTTTAGCAAGAAGCTTAAGATGCTGGTTCTCGAGATGCAGGGAAAGGGAAGAAAGTCTGCTGCAAAGGGTTTTCAGAATGAATGCCTGGCAAACAGAACAAGATTTACAGTCATGAGATGCTCCTAGGCAAGACACTTACCGTGGTGGTCTCTCACACATTTACTCTTTCTGGATGACATTAACCCCAAGGATTGCAATAAAACCCACTAAAAACAAAAAACAAACACAAAAAAAGACACTGAAAGAGGCATAGGTAATCACCAAAGAACGACAATGCGTTAAACTGGCAGAACAGATGCAGATAAACAGACAGACATTGAAAAGTCGCATTCGAACTGGCGGCAAAGAAGTTCCGTTTATGGTAAGCCTGAACATCACCTTTATGCCAAGGAGCAAGGAACATTTGAGTGACATTCAGGCACACCTTTAAATGAAACAGGAAGCCTTTGGTATACTGGCTGGATGACAGGCTTCCATGCCAGGGAATCCTGAATGTTATGAATACTGCAGCAGTGAATGTAAGGACATCAGAGAGCTCCATAATTTTTTACTTGACCTCACAAGCTAGACAGGAAATCAGTGAAACAGACAGACAGAGATGCTAACCCTTGAATATGTGATGAAATCTACATTCCAAATCAGCTTTTGTGTATACAGGGATAAAGACTCGACTATGAATCATATGAGCTGGGCCTGATCAGTGTCCCTGGCACTAGAGAAAGTGGCTGGCATGCCATCCCCAGGGATACAACACCTGTGGGTTATAACAATGGAGCAACTTCTCAGCGAGAAGATGAGGGGACATGAAAATGTGAAGCGTGACAAAGTGCACAGAAACATGTATGGACATAGCAGACTGGTGTAGCAAACACTACAATGTGCCTCTCTGCCAAAAGAGGATAAGAGCAGAAGAAAAAAATTGGACTCTCCACAGAGTGATAGCTTACAAGCCAAAACTCATGCCTTATGCACCTGGTACAGTTTTAGATTCCAAGAATCAGGACAAGCACGTTTGGTTAGCAGGGATAGTGGCTCAATGGCTATAGGGATAACAAAAATTCTGTACAAATAAAAAATTCCATCTGTTCCTCTTGAACTTTGTTGCGAAATGGGGTTTTAAGTGGGATTTCAGTGGAAAGTCTTGTCATCAAGCAAACTGAATGCTTTCTAGGTGTGTGACTGTACATAGCCAAGCAAAGCAATCTTTGATCAAAATGGTTACTGTGAGGTGGGGGAATAATTCATTTTGCTCCAAGGTGCAGCAAATGTATACGCCAGTGGCTTTTTTTTTTTTTTTTTTTTTTTTTTTTTTTTTTTAACTTTCACTCCCTGTTTTCAGGCCCCCTGTGCCCTTTTGACCTACTCATTCCTCCCCACTGTAGATAGGCAGAAAATTTGATACCTGATCAAGGCTAGAGCCATGAGACCCATTTACTCCTTGACCCTACTGCACTGAATCTAGCCACCTCCCTCCCATTGGGATGGGCAAGCCAGCGTTGGATCCTCACTACCATCACCACTCCCACCTGTCTCCTATGCAGACTTTGTGGTGCAGTCTGTGCCACACAGCCAGGTTGTGTAAATACAATTTTAAACTTTAAAACTTGAAACCAGTTAACACAGTCCAGCATAAAAGCAAGAAATCTTATTAATAAGGTAAGCACTTTCACACCTAAAAGGCACTTCATCAGACCATAAAAGCGTCAAACAAAACAAGCATTTAAATAATCAATTAATGAGCAAGTGTACATGATTTTAAAACAGGTCTTAAAGGGACAATGGCATTCAAGCCTGGACCCTTACCAGCTTGTAGCTCTAAAATCCATCTCAGCTCTACACAATCAGTTTGATTACAGACATCCCCGCCTCATAAACCACTATTTAATAATTGTAGAACAAGAAATAAAAGAATGCCCTCTCCCTGTAGTACATACATATTTCACTAATGTATTAGAAATCTTTCCTTTTCTGATATTATACATATACTTTCAGGTATACAAAAGACAAAAGTAATGGAGGTAACAGAGCACAGCTTCTAAAATCCAAAGTTCTTTATTTTCAGTAGCAAATAGGTGAGCGCTTTCGCAGCCAAAGCCGCTTCATCAGACAAACATGATGTAAAACTGTTACTTTTAAATAGGCAGCAGCCAATCATACATCAAACTCAATTAAGAATAAAAACATTTAAAAATAGCAACTCATTTAATACATAAAGCATCCTAGTATTCATCATTAAAAACAATTAAAAATATTTTAGAAGATTGCAATTGTATAAAGAACATAACAAATAGATGTACTATCTAGCTAAAGGTCTATTAACCAAAACAGGTTTATGGAAATCTTGTCATTCAGACCTATCCCTATATTTGCTCTCATCCTTATAATCCACTCAAGTTCTTTATTTTCAACCTGTTCTTATTGGGTCCCCCTCTGTTGCCCTTTTTTTTTACCACTTCTGTAACCATGAATCTAAAAGTATGTTGGTTGCCTAGCTTGGTAACATGTTTAGCTAGGGCATTGGTGTCAGCTTGTCTCGATATATCATAGGTGTGCTCTCTTATTCTATCTCTCAGCCTGCGGGTTGTCATCCCAATATAGAAAGAATGGCAAAGAGTGCAGTATGCTAAACAGACTAAGTTAATAGTGTTGCAGTTAGCATTAGCTTTGAAGTACATCCTCTTCCCTGTATCCGGATGTTCAAAACTTCCCCCACTGACAAAAATGACATGCATTACAGGGGTATGTACCTGCTAGTGATTGTATAGATTCACCTATGTCATATCTAGGGTGGCACAGCATCTTCTTGAGGGACCTTTTATTTTTATAGGTATATCTGGGGGTCTCACCCACTAAGATGCGTACTCTCTCATTGGACATGAGTATGTTCCAGTGTTTAGTATACACATTCTGCAAGAGTCTAATGTTGCTGGCATATGTAATAGGTATTCTCATCCCATTATTAGTCTATTTAGCATACTGCACTCTCTGCCATTCTTTTTATATTGGGGTGACAACCCGCAGGCTGAGAGATAGAATAAGAGAGCACATCTATGATATATTGAGACAAGCTGACACCGATGCCCTAGCTAACCATGTTACCAAGTTAGGCAACCAACATAATTTTAGATTCATGGTTATAGAAGTGGTAAAAAAAAGGGCAACAGAGGGGGACCCAATAAGAACAAGGTGGAAAATAAAGAACTTGAGTGGATTATAAGGATGAGAGCAAATATAGGGAAAGGTCTGAATGACAAGATTTCCATTAAACCTATTTTGGTTAATAGACCTTTAGCTAGATAGTACATCTATTTGTTATGTTCTTTATACAACTGCAATCTTCTAAAATGTTTTTAATGGTTTTTAATGATGAATACAGGGATGCTTTATGTATTAAATGAGTTGCTATTTTTAAATATTTTTATTCTTAATTGAGTTTGATGTAAGATTGGCTGCTGCCTATTTAAAAGTAACAGTTTTACATCATGTTTGTCTGACGAAGAGGCTTTGGCTGCGAAAGCGCTCACCTATTTGCTACGGAAAATAAAGAACTTTGGATTTTAGAAGCTGTGCTCTGTTACCTCCATTACTTTTGTCTTCTGTATGCTTGTTTTACTGGAGGAACGGTTTACCTACACCATTACATTTGTTTTTTGCTGCTTTTTGATAATTTCAGGTATATTTGTTATACTTCCACTTTTATACACCCTGACATTAGCTGTACATATACATTTAACATTTTTGCTGACTATAATAGTACTGGTTTGGTGTATTTAGCCCAATGTACAATTTATAAATATGTTTGTATAGTAAGACTAACCATACCTTGATAGAAAGAATAGTTGTGTAAAATCTTACCATAACAACAGATGTCCTCTTCTATGTTGCAGTATTCTTAGTATGGGATTCCCTGGCTCTGAACGTTGGCTCCTACACAAAAGCTTAAGCCTGGTTGCTGTAGGTGCGTGGGACGTCACACAGACGGCCATAAACCAGGGACCTTAAATGTGACGTCTGCACACACAGACCTCAGAACTTGAAGTCCAGTCAGACAGTCCCAAAGAGAGTAACAAGTGATGTCAGCAGAAGTGTCAAGTGTTGGCTAGTGTGCTCGATCTAGGGTAGAGCTTCCTAGTGCTTAAGAGATATGTCCATTGTCCAAAATAAGGAATAATGCAACATGGAAGAGAAGGACATCTATGGTTATGGTAAGATTTACACAACTATTCTATGTCTTTCTATTCCTATGTTGCAGTATTCTTAGTGTGGGAGAGTACTACAGCTTAATTAGCAGTAAGGGTGGAGGTAGAAGTGGAAGATTCCAAAAAGCCCTGCAGGATTGCTCTAGCAAACCCTGCCCTGGCTCCAGAGACGTGATCCAATTTGTAGTGTTTGGTGAACATGTGAATTGTGGACCAGGTGGCTGCTTCCAGAACAGAGGCCGTGTCCAGCCCTTTGAGGAAGGCTTTGGAAGTAGCCATGCCTCTGGTAGAGTGAGCTCTTATCCCCTGGGGATAATGCTTGCCATGGTGCGAGTAGCTGAAGGAAATGGATTTTCTGATCTAACATGAAATAGTTTATTTAGAGACTGCCTTGCCCAGAGTCCTGGCGTGGAAGGATACAAATAGTTGGCTAGATTTTCTGAAGGACTTAGTTTTGTCTAGGTAGAATCTAGGTTGTCTGTGCACATCCAGGGAATGGAGAATCCTCTTGCTATTGTTAGCTGGAGAGGGGAAGAACGTAGGCAGGTGAATGGATTGGTTTAAGGAGTGTTCGTTGACCACTTTAGGCATGAAGGAAGGGTTAGTGCATAGAGTCACCCTATCCTTGTGGAAGGTAGTGTAAGGGGGGAAAGGCCATAAGAGCCTGTAACTCTGACACTCTCTTAGCAGAAGTAATGGCCACCAGCAGTACAGTCTTCCATGTACACATTTGGAGCATAGCAGTGCTAGCTGGCTCAAATGGGGTCAGTGTTAGTTTTTCCAGAACAAACATTTAGGTCCCAGGTGGTGGGATGGGTTTTCTAGGTGGTCTGATGTGCAAGACCCCTCTCAAGAAATGTTTTACATTCAGCCTGGATAGCAAAGAGGAATCTAGAGGTAGACAAGCTGAAATGGCTGAAAAGTGGACTTTCACTGACGAGTAGGAAAGGCCATCCTTAGTTCACACACACAGGCAAGGACTAGGGATGAGTCTGCCTGGCCGGGGCCCCTGTCCTTATGTAGACACCATTTAGAGAATCTCTCCCATTTTGATAAGTATGATTTCCTAGTAGCAGGTTTCCTGGCCTCCCACAGGACTATAAGCACGTCCTCTGAGTAGTGATGTCTGAAAAGGATTATAAGTTTATCACCCAGAGTGTTAGGTCTAACATCTTGTTGGTGAAGGTGAATTAGAGTCCCCTTTTGTTGTGTGAGTAGGTCCACCTTGTGGGGTAACTTGTGGTGATTGCCCTTGGCTAATAAGAGAAGTAGGGGGAACCAGTGTTACCTTGGCCAGTAAGAAGTCACCAGCAAGATTTTTGGTTTGTCTTTCATGATTTTCAGTAGGACCTTTTGGATTAGTGGGAAGGGTGGAAAAGCGTATAGAAACAGTCACTTCCATGGAATGCTAAAGGCATCCACCCTCCAGGCGTGGAGAGTGATCCTTGGTGCAGAATTTGTTCAATTGCTTGTTCTAGGGGGGAGTCAACAGATCCACTTGAGGTGTGCCTCACCACTGGATAAGGTCTACAAAGGTCTCCCTGTTCAACATCCACTAATGCTGGGGATGTTCTACTGAGAATATCCACTTGTTTGTTGTCATGAGAGGGGATGTATGAAACCTGCAGGGTTAAGCTGTGCCTGGAAGAGAGGTCCCAAATTTGTAAAGTTATCCGGCATAACAGACAAGTTCTGGTCCCTCCTTGTTTGTTGAGATACCACATTACTGTGGTGTTGTCTGTGAATATCTGAAGGGGGTATGGTTGGAAGATAGGAAAAAAAATGCCTTCAGGGCCAGAAGAACTGCAGTCATTTCCCTTACACTGATATGCTTCTTTTGAAGGGTAAGATTCCATGCCTCATGTACCCTGAAACCTTTGAAGAAGGTGGCCCCCCACCCTAGGTCTGATGCATCTGTACACATAAGTTGGGTTGGGGAGGGGATTTGAAGTGGAAGTCCCGGGTTGTGAAGTATTTGTTGAATCCACCACCTTAGTTCTGTTTTGAGGCGGGCAGAATGGTAATTTGTTGCTCTAGGGAGTGTTGGTGTTGTGACCACAAATTTTTTCAGATACCACTGGAACTGGAACCTTCACATGTGCATTCTGGCTAGGGGAAGCATAGGGATGGTGGCTGCCATCAGCTACAGGAGTTGCAAGAATTGTCTTGCAGGTATCTGAGGAACTAGTAATTGGTTTTGGAAGTGATTGGAGAGTGACAGGACTTTGTCCTGGGGGAGGAAAGCCTGCATCAGGTCTGTCCTGATCCTGCAGCCCAGAAAGGATTTTGTCTTGCTGCAGGAATAAGGAAGATTTTTGTAAGTTGAGGATGAAACCCAGGTTTTGTAGTAGGGAAGTAGTGAACCTGAGATGATTTTGGAGGAGATATTCTGTTTCTGCTAGAAGGAGAATGTCATCTAGGTACGGGTAGATTTGGACACCTTTGGTCTGCAGTAAGCAATGGCTGGGGCTAGGCATTTTGTAAATATCCTGGGTGCAGTAGACAAACCAAAGGGCAAGGCTGTAAACTGAAAATGAGAGCAGGGTCCAGTAAAACCCAATAATTTCCTGTTGGAGGGTTTTATGGGAATACTGAGATAAACTTCCTTTAGATCTAGAGTGGCCATGAAGGCCTGGGCTGGTATTAAAGGGAGAAGAGTTTTAAGGGATAGCATCCTGAATGATGGGACTTTTATGAACCGGTTTAGGAAGGATAAATCTAGCACTGGTCTCCAAAGCCCATCTTTTTTTGGGGACCAGAAAAAGTCTTGAGTAAAATCCTTTTCCTTCCTGCCCTGGAGGGACAGGTTCTATTGTTCCTAATCTTAGGTCTAGCAGTATGTGAGGTATGAGGTAGATTTGATTTTTAGGCAGAAAAGGGGATGGGCCTTGGAATAGGTTTTTCCTTCAAGAAAGAAAATATCCATTTTAAATGATAGTCCGTACCCAGTGGTCTGATGTGATGGTTTTCCAAAAGGGGAAGCAGTGGGGGAGGCGGCCTGACAAAGGTAGATGGGCAAGGCAGTCAAGCATTGTTGGATCCACTTCTATCCTGAAAAGGCAGTCTTGGAGTAGGTTATGAGGTAACTTGTCTGGAGTAGGTTTGCCTCCTTGTTCCTCTCCTATGCCTGGTAGAGGAGGGGAGGCAGAGGAAGGGGTTCTCCTGACAAAATAAGTCTTTGCAGGATAATTTCTGTAGTATTTAGGAATGGGAGACACAAGCAAATGCTTGATGTCCTGAAGCTTCTTACTTTTCTCCTGCAGGTTTTTAAAAAGTTTATTTTATTTTATTTTACATTTGTTTTCCGGGATAGTCCTACTGGATACATGTCCATTTTCAGCGGAGGACCGAGGAGAAAAGCTCCAGAAAGACAAACTTACATAGATTACACAGAAGTTAGCAAACAATTATAAAAACAAAGTGATTATATACAATGGGTTAGTAGTGTTCCCTAGTAGGGACTCAAGTGTCATGGACAGACAAAAGTAAGAGACATCAGATTGGAAGCAGAGCTTGGTGATGTAGCTACAAGTCATGACAATTGCAGAATATGCTTTTAGTTTATAACTTAATCAAGGTTGGTACATGGGCATAGCCAATTCACTTTGAGATACTGTTTGAGGTTTTTTTTTTTGAAGAGACTTTTGGAGGATTGTAGGGTTATATAGTTTGGCAACAAATTCCAGGTTTTGCCAATGAAGTTGGCAAACAGGAATTCACCAGCAGAGTTATTAGCTTTGTGGCTTTGGACCAGTAGTTTATAGGTTGACCATAGGGATCTTAGATTGCTATATGGCTTAATAATATTTTTAAGTGAGGGGGTATCCTCAGGGTGGTACTAAATTTTATGCGCTATTAAGAGTTGATTGAAATGAATTAAGCTGGGCAGTTCTAGCCACTCTAGTTGTTTAAGGTTCTGGCAGTGGTGGGTTCAATAGGTGGAGCCAGTGGCGAATCTGGCAATATGATTGTAGCTATGGGACAGCTTACCTAGTTCAGATTTGTTGAGGTTTGAGAGTATAGTCGAGGCATATAAGAGAGTAGAGAGTAGGTGTGATTGGGCGATTGCAGTCCTAGCCAGTGGGATTAAAACGGTCTTGTTTCTATACAGCGATCCAAGCTTCTTATTGATGGTCTGTATGGTTTTGTTGACCTGTAGGTCAAATTTGAGATTATTGTCTATGCTAACCACTAACAGTTTGGTGTGATTATCTGGGGAAATAGTGGTACCATTGTTAGATGCGACAGAGAATGAAAATGTGGTGGATCTACTAGTGGGAGAGAAGAGAAGTAGTTTAGTTTTACTGGGGTTCAGAAGTAGGCGTTGTTTGGTTTGCCAGTTCTCGATAGTGTTAAATGTACTTTGGGTTAAGATTTGCAAGTCGGATGGGGAGGTGGCTGAACAGATGAGAGTGGAATCATCTAAGTATTGGATGCAGGTGGCTTTAGGTATAGTAGTGTGGAGGTTGTTGATAAAAAATAGAGAAGAGCAGTGGACCTAGTATGTACCCTTAAGGGACACCAAGTGTGAGAGGTAACTGACTGGAGAGTTTGCCCTGCCATAGTACTGCCTGCTGTCTACCAGTCAGGTAGGACTGGAACCACTGGATAGCAGGCTTGTTGAGGAATAGATTTTAGTGAAAGAATGAAGTTCATGATTGACCATGTCACAGGCTTTTGATAGGTCAAGAAAGAGGGCAGAGGTTAGCCTATTGTCATTCCTGTTTTGGTTTATGGCAGTAGTAAAGGAAAGGAGGGATGAGGTGGTGCTGTGGTATGGCCTGAAACCATGCTGGGAGTTGGATAGTAAGTTATTCTGTGAAAGGTATTGCATTAGTTGCTTGTGTACACATTTCTCCATTATTTTGGCTAGTGGGGAAAGAATGGCAATGGGTCTATAGTTGGATATGTCTGAGGAGCTACCACCTTTATGGAGTGGGATAATGTGAGATATTTTCCAGAGGGAGGAGATAGCATTTTCGGATAAGGTTCTGTTGATGAGGATAGATATGGGATATGTAATGTCATCTGCAGCTATTTGCAGGTACTCTGCAGGGAGGAGGTCAGCAGTGAGGGTGGTAGGTTTTAGATTTTTTAGAAGCGTTTTGATAAAACTAGTGGATATTGGTTGGAAGCCAAATTCCGGGTGATTATTAGGTAGATTAGGCATGTGGTTTAAGTTAGAGGGGGTTATTTGCTAGGGATTGGGTTGTTTCAATGAAAAAGTTATTAAAGGTGCTAGCTATTGCCTCTGGGGAACTATGGGTGTAGTTAGCTGGGGTTGGGGTGGTGGAGTGACCTGGACAAGTAGTTGATTTAAGCCTGCCCAGAACTTTTGAGGGTTGTTGTGGTGTTTTTGTAGGAGATTTTGGTAGAAGCTTTTTTTATCCAGTAAAATAGATTTTTTTTGTATCATTCCTGACTTGACGACATTTTAGATGGTCAAGTGGGGCTTTGGTTGTTCTCCAGCTGGCCCAGGCTCTGTTTCTAGTTTTGATTTTTGCTTTGGTATCTTTTGTTAGCCATGGTGCTGTATTTGATCTAGTTTTTATTGTACATGCTGGAGCATGGGAATCAAGGATACTTAGGAATTTAGTGTTAAGGTGATCTATGGCCTCCTCTAATATTAGATTTTTTTTTTAGTTTTGACCAGTCAACTGCTTTGAATTCATTTTGGAATACAGCAGCATCATGCCGCGGTGGTACAGCGGTAGCATTGTACCTCACAGCAAGAGGTTCTCCCGTTTGATTCTTGGCTGGGCTTGGGAGTGGCTTCTGTGTGGAGTCTGCATGTCCTCCCCATGGTTGGGTAGCGTTCGAAAGACATGCGTGCGTAAATGGGCGTGCCTTCGTTGAAGGTCAAGTGTCGAGCTGGAACCTCGGCATTTCGTAAAAATCTACTGCCAATCATCAGCGGACTGGAGTTCCGCTGTGGCAACCCCTTACTGGAAAAAGCCGAAAAACAAGCAGCATCAATGTTTTTTCTGTTTCTAAATGTTTTACATTTGGGCTGGTGATGGTTTCCTGCCTTATGTTTTAAGATATAGGTTAGACAATGGTCACGGAGGTCATCAGGGAGAGTACCAGCTGTGTACAGTTAGGGTTTGTTATTAACCAGGGTCCAGTCTAGAATACTTTCCTTGTTGGTTGGTTTGTTTATCCTAGTGGGAGAGGTTATGGTCTGTTTAAACCCAGATAAGTTTATATATGAGTGGGGGGGGGGGGTTGGAGGAGCAGGGGTGCCAGTCGGTGTTAAAATCACTAAGAACTATGGTTTCTTGGGGATAGGTAGTGGATAAATAGTAAAGGAGATCTTCTAGGGTATTTAGGTTGTTGCCTGGTGGATTATGCACAGACGATGTTCAAGTGTTTCTTTTGGTTAATCTGTAGCTTGGTTATGAGGAGTTCCGTGTTATTGAATTGGGGAGGTTGAATGGTGTCTCTATTAATGGTTAGAGTATTTTTGTAAAGGACTGCTATCCCACCTCCTTTCCTTGTAGCACGGTCTAACCGGTGAATATTGTATCCTGGAGGTAGTATCTCATTGTCGGTAGTACTGGGTTTTAGCCAGGTTTCCTTAAGACACAATGTCTGGGGAGTGGGTTGCTAGGAGGGTGTGTAGGTTGGAAATCTTATTGCTAATACTTCTAATATTTAGGTGAAATGCTAGGAGGGAACTATTGGGAGTATTCATGCGTAGCTCGACTGTGGGGGTTGTGGTAGGGGAGTGGAGGTTATTGGGAGTGGGTGGGCCAGGGTTGGGATGAATGTCTCCATGTGTTATAAGGTTATAGTGACAGGATATTCTGAGCTTTAGGAGTTTGTTTATAAGCTTTATATAGTCTTTGTCTTTAGAATTATGTTTTGTGGCTGTACAGGGGTGGTATTTTATAGAGGGTGGTATATTTGGTGGGCAGGGGAAGGTAAAGTGTTTGGTGCTATGTGTGAAGTCATGGGTGTCTGTTTGACCATTTGGGTAGTGAATACCATGGTCAAGTGTTGTTCATAGGCAGTGAGATGGTAAAACAGAAAAAGTATAGGCATTTGGATAATTAGGGTTTTTTTGCTTGTTTGCATTTTGATAGGGGGTGAGCCAAATTTGATGGCTGACTGTGCTAACAGGGAGTGGAAGAATGAGAGAGAAGGAAATGGGTTAAGGGGGCAGGGTTGCTCAATGATGTGTGAGGTGCTGATTGGTACTTAGCAGGAGGGGAGTGGCAAAGTCTGGTTTAAATTTAGCACTAGTGGGGGTGGGTAGAATTTGGGGGCAAGGAGGGGAGTGGAGTGAGCCGAGCGCAGCGAGGGTGAGCGGAGCAGGGCTAACACTGACTCTGAGAGTTACCTTGGGCTTTTGGTTTGGTTTGTATGATTGTATGTAAGCAGTGTTGTTTGCTGTACTTTAAATTGATTTTATTTTACACCAATTTTCAGGCTAATTTTAATTGGATCCTACAGGTAAACTAGCAAATGTAGTCAATAAGGAGGGAGTGAAATTACTTTACCAAATTAAAAAGTAAATGCTTGGGACTGGAACACTTTGCGAGTGTAAGGCTAATTCAAAGTAGTACAGCCCAATCTAGTGGCAATTGGCTACATCCCTTCACTGTTGTTGTGCATACACCATTAAGTCTCAACAGTTTACAAAAACTAAATTGTAGTTCACCTATTACAATTGAAAAGCTGGAGGGAGTCAGGTTCTTGCTTCCCAGAGGTTTTACTTAGTTAAGATAGCCAGCTTCAGTGGAGAAGGTAGAAATTGCTTTATGCAGTGAATCCCAGGTGGGGGTGGGGGGGGTCACTCAGGAAAGAAACCCTTGCAAACTATTACAATTGAAAGGGGAGTCAGGCTCTTGCTTCCCAGAGGTTTTACTAGTTAAGATAGCCAGCTTCAGTGGAGAAGGTAGAAATTGCTTTATGCAGTGAATCCCAGGTGGGGGGGGGGTCACTCAGGAAAGAAACCCGTGCAAATTACTGTGCAGGCACAACGAACAGAGGGGTAGGGAAGGTACAACAACTACAGGATGAACAGACTGTTTGCCAAACGAGAGGTTATGGTGTAATGGGGCATCTAGAATTTTACACTTTAAATCCTCTGGGAGTGGTTGGAGGCAAAGCCAAGAGTATCTGCGGAGAACTGAAGCAGAAGCTGCAGACCTAGTGGAGGCCTCTGTGGCATCATAACTGCACCTAATGGAATGTCAGCCTCTCTGAGAAGCCAGGGACAGTTTAGATCCTATCTCAGTTTTGGTAGAGCAGTCAGGGGTGATAGCCAAGTAAGTGGAGGCTTGTGAAACTAGGTCCAAGGCATATTTTATCATGCGAGTTTGGTAATTGATAGCTCTGAAGGCCAGGGTGGAAGAGGTGTAGACTTTTTCCCCAATCCTGTCCATGCTTTTGCTATCCTTATCAGTGGGCAGAAGAGATGTTGAAGCAATCAGTTTAGATTCCTTGTTGGGAGACAGCAGTTACTGCAGGGTCTGCCAGGGGAGGCTTTATTAATTATTGCTGGTCATCAGGCACTTTGTAGAACCTGTCCGGTCTCTAAGGAGCAGGTGGTTGTGAGTCTGGATTCTTGGATGCAGAGGTGAAAGCATCCAGATAGGCAAGTAAGACAGGCGGGATGGCTAATGGGGAGGAAGATTCCACTTGAAGAAGTTCAAAATACCTCCTCTGGGTATCAGTCACCTGGGTAGTGTCCCATTTGAAGTATTCTTTCATTTTTTGTAATAATTTCCCCAAAGGTGATATCTTCTGGTGGGAAGTCCCCTTCAATGGATTTCTCATCTGGAGAATAGTATTCCAGAGGGGAGGCAATCTGTGAGGCATAAGAAATAGATTCCTCAGAAGATGAGTAATATAGCAATAACCCATGCCTGGGTGTGGGTAATGCTAAATTTACCCACGGTTGGCGTGGTTTGGTCCCGAGGGCGAAGCCCGAGGGACCAAACAAAGCCAACCGTGGGTAAATTTAGCATTACCCACACCCAGAAGTGGTTATTGCTATTATATGACATTATTTAAGAAAAGAAACTATTACTTTTCTTAAATAATGGCATAGTATAATGCCTGTTTACTGCCCTTCCGCAGATGTCTGGCATCCGCGGCAGTTCTGATGTACTGCGCGCTGCGCAGTACATCAGAGTTGTGAAAAGCAACGGAGAAAGCAAGATCTCCGTTGCTTTTTATGTCTCGCTATGTTAAATGAGTTTAACATAGCGAGACAGTTTAAAATAAGCAACGGACATCTCCGTTGCTTATTTTAAACTGTCTCGCTATGTTAAACTCATTTAACATAGCGAGACATAAAAAGCAACGGAGATCTTGCTTTCTCGTTGTTTTAAACACTGCCTCGCTATGTTAAATGGGTTTAACATGGCGAGACAGCTTTAAAATAAGCAACGGAGATCTCCGTTGCTTATTTTAAAGTCTCGCCATGTTAAACCCATTTAACATAGCGACAGTGTTAAAAAGCAGTTATACTAATGGAAAAAAGTCCGGGCGACCGGACCTTTTTCCATTAGTATAACTCGATTTACAACGGGCACGCTGGCCAATCAGCGTGCACGTTTTGGGGGGGATCATGGTATAATAGGGTTTTAAATCCTCCTCGCCTTCTTGGGCAGTAGGCAAAGATTGAGAAGTAGCAGAAGCAGGCGTAGGACCAAGCACTGGAACAGTGGAGGGGGAAGTGGCTGTGGGCCTAAGAGCCACAAAGGCCTGCAAGGAATTGGTAAATGATTGCCAGTCTGTGACACCTTCAGGGGCAGGAGTCAGAGGTTTAGTTTTTTGCTTCTGTTTAGAAGGTGTAGGTCTGGGAGAAGGCCTAGGTTCTGGAGCCTGGCCTTCAGGTAATGGGATCCTGGTCAGTCATCCAACTGTAACTGGTTCCCCTCGACATTGGTAGGGACAGACGTTTGTACTGTCTCCGTGGACATGTAGGCCGTTACTTCTGAAGTGGCTTCCTCGGAGGGAGCTGATGTAGATGGTTCTATCGGACGTCCCTCAACCCCTAAATCGGAAGCTAGCAGGACATCCGATGGCACAGAGGAAACGGAAGTAGGCCTGGAAACCTTGGCCTTTTTCTGTGGTGGTTCAGTCAGAATGGCCGATTCGGGATCCATCCTGAGCACAAGTTTTTTGAGTCTTTGGTTCTGTAAATATAAGTTTAGGGAGGCCAGATGGCTACGAAGGGTCTTTGGAACAAAAGATTGGCAAATGGAACAAGCTGTATGGTCGCGTTCTTTCCCTAAACAAAAGACCCAACGTTCGTGCATATATTTATGCAGTATCTGACACCCACAGCATTTGCCCTTCTCAGCTGACATCAGCTAACAATAACTACAGCTAACCAAGTTCAAGCAAAAGAGAAGAAAAAATTCCCAAACGGGGTACTTAGCTTTTTGGAAGTCTGAGTATAGGAGCAAAGCAATCGATGTGATGTCATCTGCGGCTGAAAAGTTCTGAGGTCTGTTCGTGCAGATGTCACATTTAAGGTCACTGGTTTATGGCCCTACGTGTGACATCCCACACACCTACAGCAACCAGGCTTTTGTATAGGAGCAGACGTTCAGGTTGCCTGAGGTGGGGAATCCCACACTAAGAATACTGCAACATAGGAATAGAAGGACATCATATATTAGAATATATATATACGATATAATGGCAGATGTCTAATGCATTTGCTTACCAAGAAGGTCCACCTGGGTAATGCAAGATCCCTTTCAGAAAAGGTGTGTGGGGAAAAGTTCCAATAAACAAATTTAGTGATAAAAGCACAGTTTACAACAGATACAAAAAGAATACGAACACCTACTACACACCAAAGTCCTTTGCAGAAAACAAAGAAAATTGCAGAAACAATACCAAAAATACTGCAAAGGTAAGGCTCCAGGTTCCAAGAAAATGTAAAAAAATTCACTGAATCCAAATATCTTGAGCAGCCACAACTTTAATGAACACACACACGTTTTCGCATATAGCTGCATCAGGTGTATACATAAACTAAAAAGACCACACCTTATATACTTAGCAACAACATCACATGACATCAATTAAATTTAAAAGTATCTAGATTTAAAGATATTTACATATAAAAGTCAATCTAAATATATTTTCTGATAAAAATATAAAAATTTATATAAAAATTCATACAAGTATATTACCTGATTAAGAGCAATGGAGAACTGTATTATATACAAGCATTCATCTACATAACTTTATTTTATATAAAAGTGGTTTGATAGGGACACAGTCATTAAGGCCATGTCCAAAGTTGGCTCTGAGTCTCACTATCCATTGTGCTTCTAATTCTTCCATCTGGGACCTAATATTCCCACCTGTAATATTTAAAAAAGTTCTACCTACTACTACAAATTTAAAAGTATGCTGTTCATCTGTGCTTACAACATGTCTAGCAAGAGCATTACTGTTGCTTCCTTTCTTTATATGATATAAATGCTCCCTTATTCTTTCTCTCAAAGTACGATCAGTTTTGCCAATATATAATTTATTACAGATAGTACAATTAGCAAGATAAACCACATGTGAAGTTTCACATGTGGCTTCCACCCTAATATCAAATATTTCATTAGTATCTGGATGCTTGAAACACTTTTCTCTAGATATGTAAATCACAGTATTTACATTTACCACAAGGTTTGGTACCCAACACCTCAACCATGGTGGTATGTTCCTTATTAGTGCATAATCTTTTTCTCAGATACTTTTTATTCTTGAAACAAAACTGTGGTCTCAAACCCACTATTTCTTTAATCTGATCGTCTGTCATTAAAATATCCCAGTGTTCATTAATCACTTGAGTATATATACTTACATCTCTAGTATAACTGAAGGACATTCTAAGTTTGTTACTTGATTTATATTTAGTTTTAGGTAATTTCTCTGAAAAATAAGGCTTAGCTGATGTGTCCCTTAACCGACTAACTGCTGAAGAATTATTTTGTATTAAATCAAATTCATAGCCTCTCTCTAATAATTCATCTTTGGTTCTTTTCATTTGTTCTTCTTAATCGCAGTCTTTTGCATTCACCCTTGATGCCCTGAAATACTGATTCCTAGCAACGTTCCTAAAAATGTAGCTAGAATGCATGCTCTCCCTATTCAACAGTTGATTTACGTGACATTCTTTCCTATATAATTTAGTACTAATTTTCTGATCTGTATCCTTTTCAACATATACATCTAAAAAATTAATACTTACGTCCAAAAAATTCATTGTAAATTTCAAAAAATCTGAGGAATTATTAATATAGGTCACAAACTCCTGTAATTGTACAAATATGCCCTTCCATAAAATAAAAAGGTCATCAACAAACCTCCTATAGAACATAATAAATTCATTGAATGGACCTCCTATTAAATGTTCAGATTCCCACACAGACATCACAGCATTAGCATAACTATTTGAACATGAACTCCCCATGGCAACGCCATGCTTTTGCCTAAACATCTTGTCCCTAAAGGTAAAGATATTATTATGTAATACTAACTTCAATAATGTCTGCATCAAACTAATATTTTCTGCAGTAAATTCACCACTATCTTGCAATAACTTGGTAACATATTCCACACCAATATCCTTGGGAATTACTGTGAATAGGGAGACCACATCTAAGGTGACAAACAAGAAATGTTCATTATCGTAGTCAACATTCATAAAATGAAATAAATCACATAGAAAATGTTCAGTGTCTTTCAATATAATGGTAGACTTGTTGGTAAGTTTCCTAAGATGTTTTTCTAGGTAAATTGAAAGTGGCTCAGTGCACCAATTATTGCCTGCTACAATAGGTCTCAAGGGAGGCCTGGTTTGATGTTTATGCAATTTGGGTAAGCCTTGAATTGTAGGAATCATAGGAAATGGTTTGTAAAAATACTTAGCTAGATCACCATCAATAAAAGATGTTTCCAGGTGCCGTATGTTATTAGAAAGCGAAATTACCAGTAAATCAACTTGTTCAGATGTAATAATCTGATACCTAGTACCACTAAGCATTTCAAACATCGCTGTATCAAAGTCTATTTTATCCATCAATACAATTTGCCCACCCTTGTCGGCCGGTCTAATGACCAAACTGTTATTATGTTCTAAATCATGTAGTGAAGTGTATTCATCTCTACTCAAATACAAATTTGCTCAAAAGCATTAATAAGCACATTCTGCACTTCCCTTTACCTATGAGAGAGAGGTCGACAAGCAACAGGAGAGGGGAGCAACGGAGGAATCAGCAAAGGGGCAGGAGTACGACCGGATACAAACGGAAGTTCAACGAAGGCTCGGTGAGCCCATACACTATCAAAAAGGCATTCCAACAAGTAAGACAATAGTTTATAACTACACATATTTTATCGAACTTTGAACAAAGTGTTTTAGAAAAAGGACTTACTTCATTCCAACAACTGATATGCTTATTACTGATGCTATTTTTGATGTGAAAATGTTTAAACGTAATTTAAGTTTGAAAATGATGTTCTCTGATAACCAGGAAAAGCATGATTTCAGTTTTAGAAGGCCCAGTATGTTTGTACCAAAACAGAATGCGCTTATTAATGCTTTTGAGCAAATTTGTATTTCTAATATTTATAAAGTATATAATGATAAAAAGAAAAGTAAAACTGTTAGTAAGTGGCATAATTTGAGTAGAGATTAATACACTGCACTACATGATTTAGAACATAACAGTTTGGTCATTAGACCAGCCGACAAGGGTGGGCAAAATGTATTGATGGATAAAATAGACTATGATACAGCAATGTTTGAAATGCTTAGTGATACTACGTTTTATCAGATTACATCTGAACAAGTTGATTTACTGGTAACTTTGGTTTCTAATAATATATGGCACCTGGAAACAACATCTTTTATTGATGGTGATCTGGCTAAGTATTTTTACACACCATTTCCTATGATTCCTACAATTCAAGGCTTACCCAAATTGCATAAACATCAAACCATGCCTCACTTGAGACCTATTGTAGCAGGCAATAATTGGTGCACTGAGCCACTTTCAATTTACCTAGAAAAACATCTCAGGAAACTTATCAACAAGTCTACCATTATATTGAAAGACACTGAATATTTTTTATGTGATTTATTTAATTTTATGAATGCTGACTATGACAATGAACATTTCTTGTTTGTCACCTTAGATGTGGTCTCCCTATTCACAGTAATTCCCAATGATATTGGTGTGGAATACGTTATCAAGTTATTGCAAGATAGTGGTGAATTTACTGCAGAAAATATTAGTTTGATACAGACATTATTGAAGTTAGTATTACATAATAATATCTTTACCTTTAGGGACAAGATTTTTAGGCAAAAGCATGGCGTTGCCATGGGGAGTTCATGTTGAAATAGTTATGCTAATGCTGTGATGTCTGTGTGGGGATCTGAACATTTAATAGGAGGTCCATTCAATTAATTTATTATGTTCTATAGGAGGTTTGTTGATGACCTTTTTATTTTATGGAAGGGCACATTTGTACAATTACAGGAGTTTGTGACATATATTAATAATTCCTCAGATTTTTTTTAAATTTACAATGAATTTTTCGGATGCAAGAATAAATTTTTTAGATGTATATGTTGAAAAGGATACAGATCAGAAAATTAGTACTAAATTATATAGGAAAGAATGTCACATAAATCAACTGTTGAATAGGGACAGCATGCATCCTAGCTACGTTTTTAGGAATGTTGCTAGGAATCAGTTTTTCAGGGCATCAAGGTTGAATGCAAAAGACTGTGATTATAAGGAACAAATGAAAAGAACCCAAGATGAATTATTAGAGAGAGGCTATGAATTTGATTTAATACAAAATAATTCTTCAGCAGTTAGTCGGTTAAGGGACACATCAGCTAAGCCTTATTTTTCAGAGAAATTACCTAAAACTAAATATAAATCAAATAAACTTAGAATGTCCTTCAGTTATACTAGAGATGTAAGTATATATACTCAAGTGATTAATGAACACTGGGATATTTTAATGACAGTCGATCAGATTAAAGAAATAGTGGGTTTGAGACCACAGTTTTGTTTCAGGAATAAAAAGTCTCTGAGAAAAAGATTATGCACTAATAAGGAACATACCACCATGGTTGAGGTGTTAGGTACCAAACCTTGTGGTAAATGTAAATACTGTGATTACATATATACAGAAAAGTGTTTGAAGCATCCAGATACTAATGAAATATTTGACATTAGGGTGGAAGCCACATGTGAAACTTTACATGTGGTTTATCTTGCTAATTGTGCTATCTGTAATAAATTTTATATTGGCAAAACTGATCGTACTTTGAGAGAAAGAATAAGGGAGCATTTATATCATATAAACAAAGGAAGCAACAGTAATGCTCTTGCTAGACATGTTGTAAGCACAGATGAACAGCATACTTTTAAATCTGTAGTAGTAGGTAGAACTTTTTTAAATATTAGAGGTGGGAATATTAGGTCCCAGACGGAAGAATTAGAAGCACAATGGATAGTGAGACTCAGAGCCAACTTTGGACATGGCCTTAATGACTGTGTCCCTATCAAACCACTTTTATATAAAAGAAATTTACGTAGATGAATGCTTGTATATAATACAGTTCTCCATTGCTCTTAATCAGGTAATATACTTGTATGAATTTTTATATGAATTTTTATATTTTTATCAGAAAATATATTTAGATGGACTTTTATATGTATAGATCTTTAAATCTAGATACTTTTAAATTCAACTGATGTCATGTGATGTTGTTGCTAAGTATATAAGGTGTGGTCTTTTTAGTTTACGTATACACCTGATGCTATATGCGAAAGTGCTTGTGTGTTCATTAAAGTTGTGGCTGCTCAAGATATTTGGATTCAGTGAATTTTTTACATTTTCTTGGAACTTGGAATCTGGAGCCTTATTTTTGGTACAGTTTACAACAGGCCATTTGCAAATAGTGATTACAGAGCCAACAAAGGCTAGGTGACTGTGACAAGTTGCCATTTTCAAAGAAAAGTCAAACAAGGGAAACTGCAGTGAAGAAGAAAGTAGAAAAGGTAAGCTAGTTGTAGAAGAATGGGAACAGGAGTACTAGAAGAAAAGGGGGATCAATAGTTACATGTTGGTAGAGATCCAAAAATACTAAAATGTTTAGAAATCTACAGCACTGAGAGTAAATGTAGGTGAGGGGTGACTGCATTGTTAATCTGCATTATTAATGTTACAGAAAAGAGGTCAAGGATTCACATATTTATAAAAACAGCAACATTTTGGAGTTACTGGCAACCATAGAAACTCTGCAGTTTGAGAGAAGGAAGGTGTGTGTTTTGGGGGAGGAATAACTGATTATTCAGGAGGGAAGAGGAGAGGCAGACTTTAGGGTTAAGGAGATGAATGTGGAGTTTTTTCTTGGAACTGTTTTGAGTCTGAGATTGTATGAAGGCAAATGGCATCTGGTTCCAGAGTTTGGCTAGATGGCATGTGTACAAGACTTCACCATTTCAGCACGAGTCCTTGCCCTGGTAGGCAAGGTATTTATCTTTACAATGGAGTTCTCATGCGGAGCAGTATCACTTTATCTGTGAGATCAGGGAAAGACATTTGGGTATTTGGTGCAGAACAGACTGGACAAGTTTCAGTTGGGTATATTAGAGATAGCTGGGAAATTCCATCCATTTGGTTTTATTTTGGAACTGGGGTGGAGAGATCTGCTAGGAAGACTGGAAGCAAATTCACTATTTTGTTGTAGCGTTGCCCTAGTCCTTCTTGTCGAGTATTAAGGAGGTTAGTGTGGATTGGGTCAACAAAGAGTAATCCGGGCAAGCCGGAAGCAATAGCCGTAGCCTTTTAGGCTTGTTCTGAGAGCTAGATTGTGTATAAAGCACCTACAGTTTGATTACTTTTCTTTTTATTATGACAGTGGATATATGAATGTCAAGTGTTAATTTATTGTCCGTGTTAACTCCGGGGAGTTTGGTACTTGGGGCAATACCTAGGACAATATCATTGGAAGAGGTAATGGATAACAATGTTGTGAGGAGTAAGAAGGGTGACAAGGGATATCTAGTCTGGTTTATAGTCAACAGGAACAGGCAAGGCCCAGAAAAGAATATTTAACTGCTACCCATCTTAGAGTGATAAGCAACTGGTCCAAATTGGGTTGAAGCATTCAGCATAATACAAAACTGAGTGGGCTGTGGTAAAGTCATTCTCAAGTAGTGAAAAGGCTTATGGGTTCCTGGAGCTAGACAAGAAGATCTTGGGGTGGACTACATATGTAGTTTTTCGGCTTCATGGAGAGGGCATTTCAGCAAATTTCAGATGGTTTCTGAGCATAATTTGCTTGGGTAGTATAACACAACACTGGACAAATAGTTCTACAGCCTGGGAGACACTGCTGGAGAAGTTGAGGACTCAGATATGTTTATCATGGAGAGATTACTGATAGTGAGATGAAAGAAATAATGAAAGTGACAGCAGAAGTATGAATTCAGCATTTAGGACAGTAATGAGAAAAACATGACAAGTGTGTTATACTTCCTTCAGAATGGAAGCAGTTGTGCCTTCCTCATTTCTGATACTTAGAACTCGGTGTATCGGGAGCCATTAGAATTGGCACATAGACTGACAGCCAGAAATCTGACAGCTGGGGGGGGGGGGTGATCAGCTGTAAAACTTTACCCCATGAGGCTCTGGGAGAAGATGCCTCTGGAGCAACCAGATTCTTTCACATATCTGTGCATCAAGATGGGAAATGCACAGTGGGAATCACTGGGTGCTGCAGAAAAAAAAACATGCAAATATCCCACCAGTATTATGACTTGTTCCACAATAGTCTCATTTCTGGAGGGAAGCCCAAGAAAATCTTGTGAGATCTATGGGATGGGTAGGCTTATATGTCTGCTACTTATGTTCACGGAAATGATGGAAGACGCAAAAGCTTAATATCAGACTCAGTATGTACTCTTTACAGGTGATAGCAGATGCAATGCTAACAAACATGGAAGATTGTGTCATGTACCTTGCCCAGTTTGGAATGATATTAAGTAAAAGCTGCTGAATTACTGAGGCAGTCCTTGGTCATAGCATGGCACTTTGCTCCAAATATGCCTTGAATTTCTCTGCATAACAGACTGATGGTTAAGTGTTGAAATAAGCTATTAATGCTCTTACTCCATGGCAGAAAGCTCAGACACTTTGGATTGGTACAATTCAGGTTATGAGAATGCTAGTACAGTTTTTGGAGTTTGGTTTTAGCAGATTACGTGTTCATGTATGGTTTGCTCTAGCTGAATTTAAACTCATGTCCAACTAAATCAAATTCCTTCTGGAATGTGGTTGCTGCAGAATTTGTATAAGTCAGTAACTTTAGGCTTAGCACTGGTATTTGGGTTGAAGTCAAGACCGATACCTTGGTCACCACTAGGATTAGGGAAACCAGACTTCTTGTAGCAATTATTGTAGCACACAAAAGTGCTACCAGCACTAAACGTTCTACAAGGAAAAGCTCCAGTACTTATTATTAATGCCCACCACTCCAGGCATGTCTAAAGGCCAGTTCCCTGTGCTTTCTCCTATTAACCTGGTGAACATGGGCATCCTGAGGCAATGTAGCAACTGCCTCATGTACACTGACAACTCCCTCCTCTTAACTCCCACTCAGACTTGCGAGAGATGCACTTACATATCCAGTACCTCCCTTTATTAGCCCTCCCTCTCCTAGCGTAAACTGTTCTCTCCTAGCCTTATTTTTATCTCCCTCTACCTCTCTACTGTCCTACTTACCTTCCCCCCTCTCCCTCCTGCTTACTTACACTATACTGTAGATGATCCACTCCCACCTTGGCTCCCTTTCTCCTGCACTGTATAGCTCTAACCAGCCCTTGTCAGGCGACATAGCTAGGATCTGGATTTTTTCTATTCCTCCTTTTAACCTCTACCTTTACCTTTCCATTCCTCCAGCTAACCTCTACCTTTACCTTACTATCCACCAAACTCTCTCTTAGCTTTACTCTTGTACTCAGTAACCTCCCCTTCTGCTACACTTTACCCTCTTCTTTACTGCTCCCACTGTATGTTTCTTCGCTAACCTCCTCTTACCAGTCACTTTTTTTTTTATCTCTGGTGCTCTCTGGCCTCTTTCCTACCCCTTCTACTTGTCTTCATTCTTATCCCACCTTCCTTACCTATTTTAGCTGATTGTCTCCTTCCTCATCTCTCCTTAGTGGCTGTGACCCGCTCCGTTCGCCCTGCGGGCTCACTCCGCTCCCCTCCCTACCCCCAATTCCCACCCACCCCAGGGGTCCTACTCTTATACCTCAAAAACCACACCCCTATCCCTCCCATCCTATCCCTCTCCTTCCCGCCAAATTGCTACCAAACCTTAACACACACCTTCCACTCCCCCTTTCTCTTTCTTTACCCTATTACCTTAAGTCTTATATTACCAATCTCCATTTGTCTTACTTCTCTCCTTATCCCTCCTCAGTCCTCTCTACTCAAATCATTCCTTACTCCTTTCAGAATCCAATACTTATCCTCCAATACTCTTAAACGGACATACTTTCCCCCTCTTGTTCAACACACTCACTCTCTCTCCCTTGAACAGTCCTCTTTCCTCCTCTTTTCTCAGACTACATAATAATGACTCCCTTCCCACCAACTATGCCTACACTCTCATTCTTACTCTTGATCACCCTTCTCTCAACTTACCATCTCACTTTCTTTGAAATCTCACTTAACAACTTTCATAACTCCTCACATAAACACACTTCTACTATACTCACTTTTACATCTTACTCCAATGTTACTTCCACCCCAAGCTATCATCTATCTAAATTCCATAGATTACATCACCTTACCTACCTACTACAATCAGACAAAAAAATAAAACCTCTAACATTTCTAAATAGCAAATATTCCACTAAACCAGCTAATCCAACACTACAAGATGGTGACATCCACCCCAACCCTGGCCCTATCTCACCTCCTCCTCAAAACTGCTCACCTAACCTCAATAATAACTTCCTCATAGGACACCTTAACATTCAAAGCATAAGTAAGAAAATACCCTTCATCCATGCCCTCTTAGATATCCACTCTTTTGATATTCTCTGTCTCTCTGAAACCTGGCTAAACCCAGGCACAAAGGACTCAGAGATTACACCCCAAGGTTATAACATAGTAAGACAAGACCGCTTAAAACGTAAGGGTGGTGGAGTAGCAATACTTTTCAAAAATCAACTTAACATCTCTACTCAACCAGCATATCCAAACCAAGATAGCAAAATAGAAGCCATCATTATTAAACTACAACTTAATGCCAAAAAAGCAATTTACATTATTTGCTTGTATCTTCCCCCAGGTAACAACATTTCAATATTAGAAGACTATCTTAGTTGGGTTTCTACCACCTACCCCCAAGAAACCATAATCCTAGGTGACGTTAACATTGATTGGAACACAATCAATGCTGATAATCCCTCCTCTCATATTAACCTACATGGTTTTTCCCAAACTATTACCTCAACTACAAGAGTCAATAAGCCCAATAAGAAAGAGAGTACTTTAGACTGGATACTCACAAATAAAGTCAACAAAAAGTATAAAGTAGGTACTATGCCAGACGATATCAGCGACCACTTCCTAACCTACATTACCAGACAAAAATCAGAATGTACAAACCTTCCAAATACAAGGCTAATTCGTTCTACCAAACATTTCAACTTAGAACATTTTCAAGCCGAACTGAGAGCATGTAATTGGAATTGCTTAAAATCACTTCCCCTACAGGAGGCAGTCTCAGTCTTTAACACTACCTTCTTATCCATACTGAATACACATGCTCCAGAACGTTCTATTAGAGTAAAGACCAAAACAGCCCCATGGCTTACCAACAATACTAAAAAACTTATTCATACTAGAAACAAAGCATGGACAAAATGGAGATGCCTTAAACAAAACCCTGATTTAGTTCATTTCCGCCAGCTCAGAAATCAGGCTAAGAAATCAATAATCTCTGACAAGAAACATTTCTACTGTAAACTTCAAGACACCCATCATAACAATGCCAAACAATTCTGGTCATCAGTAAACAGACTACTTTCCCCAGGAATTGCAAAAACTCCTTCCCCTCTTAATGCTGACGCTGAAACCCCTCTCCAGACTGCTAATGCTTTCAACTCTTTTTTCTCTGAAACTATCCAATCCCTAGCGAAACAAATGAACACCAATAACCCTAATATTCCATCTAATATAGCTAACTCCTCCTACAACTTCTCTCTAAAACCTATATCTACTTCTTTCATCTACAAACTCATTCTCAAACTGAAACCTTGCACCCCTTCTGCTGACAAGCTCCCTTCTCTCTTCCTCCAGAAAGCTGCCAAAGAAATTGCATATCCTATATCCTTACTTATAAACAGAACTATCCTAGAGGGAACTATCCCTGACATCTGGAAAGTCTCCTATATAATCCCACTTCATAAAGGTGGTAACTCCCTTGACCTCTCCAATTTTAGACCAATTGCCCTTCTCTCACCCCTTGCAAAAATCATGGAAAAATGTATTCATCAGCAACTTGTTCACTATCTCTCTCTTCACAATATAATTGCAACCTGTCAGCATGGCTTTAGACCTCACCACAGTACCACAACTGCCCTTCTTTCCTTTGTAGATACTATCAACAAAAATCAAAACAACAATATACTCTCTTCCGCTCTTTTCATTGATCTCTCTAAAGCTTTCAACATGGTCAACCACTCTCTCCTACTAAACATTCTTGAATCTCTCTCTTGTGATAAGATGTAAACCAATTAATGGCGAGTTTATCTTAACAACAGACAGCAAGCCGTAATATGGGATAACCATATCTCATCACTCTTACCCATTTCCATCGGAGTTCCCCAGGGCTCCATTCTTGGTCCACTCCTGTTCTCCCTTTTTATCAATGATCTTCAGACTTCAATCCCACAAGCAACCTGCATACAATACGCAGATGATTCTACCCTTATCTGCTCAGCACCTTCCTCTACTGAGCTGATCTCACTGACCCAATCTACCTTTAATACTGTAGAAACTTGGTTTTCTAGACGTTTTCTCCTATTAAATGCCAAAAAAACAAAACTACTCCTCTTCACCCCCACCACTCGGTCTCCCCCCTTAAATTTCTCCATTTCCTCTAATAATGGTACTATCATCTCTCCTGATCCAACTACAAAACTTTTAGGAATAACCATTGACAATAATCTCTCCTTCGACCAGCACATTAACAACAACATCAGGTTAGTTAACAGAAAAATAGGTTCCCTATATCGTATCAAACCTTTCCTAACCCCAACAACTAGAACCAAGATTGCACAATCTCACCTTCTATCTACCCTCCTATATGCTTCCCCAATTTATACAAACCTAAAGAAAACCAATCTAAAAAAACTTGCTACTTGCTATAACAATATAGCTAAACCGCCACTAGTAACCCCTTTAGGACCCATCATTGTATAAACCTAAAACAACTAGGCTGGCTTGAAGTTCAAAACCACATTATAATTCCTCAACTCACTATTGCCCACAATATACTACACCAACCTGACAATACCCCTATACTCTCACAACTTCTAATCCCTTACAACAATCTTAACTCACTTTGCTCATCTAGTAAACTCATGACAAAATCTATAAAGGCAAACCACAGCAGGTGATTCCCTTTTCAGTAACACAATAGGTAGAAGTTGGAATCTTTTACCATGTGACATAACTCTGACTACATCCTTGCCACTTTTCAAACAGAAAATTAAACAATACTTCCAAAATCATTGGCTTTGTTCCTGTAGTACACCTGACTAACCTGTTTCTCTTACTGTGTCTCCTCCACTCTTTTTCATCTCTGCACTACATTAGTTCTATTCCTTTTACTGTTGAGTTTTTAAGTATGTACATTTTGCACAATTGTGTGATATTTAATTATCTGCATATTGTAAACTTGATTTTCTTTGAATTTATCCTTTCAATCATATGTTTTTCTATTTCTCTGATTGTAGCTATATCTTAGAATAGTAGATTTTTATCTAATTGTAATTGTAATTTACTTAGTTTATAGTGGAGCTTTTCTCCTCGGGCCTCTGCTGAAAATGGACATGTATCCAGCCAGACTAGCCCGGTCAACAAATGTAAAATAAAATAAATAAAATACATAAAATTGGAAGCCATGCACTCTCCAGCCAAGACCGGAATAGCTGGTCAAGAGAAGGTCAACACTTGCACCACACCACATGGAACACACAGCCCTCCAGAACACACACCAGCACTGTCTTCACATAAAAACACAAACCAAAACACCCACCTTGGCTGAAGCTCTCAAAAATCTACCCAAACAGCAGAGACCTCCAAGGGGGAGATGCACTTGACCACCACAACACTAATCACGAGACACATAACTCTCCTAAACAGTGTGCCACTCAACCAAAGCCCCTAAGAAAAAACAGCATGCCCAACACACTAGTCATAGGTGACTCGATAGTGAGGCACACCGATGTTCCACTCACTAGGTTGAATAAGGAGAAAGTAACATTCAAGCTGCCTGTCAGGCGCTAGGTCCCTTATCAGCCTTTTGGTCATATATAGGGCTTTCATGGCTCATGTTAATATTTAACACCTTTATTGAATCATCACTTAATACACAGGCAAACACACATTTATACAAGAAAAAGCTAACCATGTTAACATGCTCACAGTTACAAACATACATCATATATATTCTTTTCTACAACTATCAATCCAACATTACATAAATTGCTCAGTTCCTGCCTTCCCTCAAACCTCACTCCTCCTCCAAAACATTATTCTGCATGTATCGTCCAGCAGTTTTCATTTTTCCTATGTAATTTATGCTTATCCTTTTCAAAGATCTTTTTATCTCTGTTACAGTACTCAATTCTTCAAATATACTTGGTTTAGACTTTGATTTCCATGTTCTAGTAATTTATTTTTTTGGCAGCCACAGTAATTAAACTTAACAAGGCCTTACTATGTCTAGGGAATTCAGATCCTGTATCACAGCTCAAAAAAATCATTTTCTTAGGGAAACCCAATATTTCTGACAGAGTAACCAGTATGGAATTTTTGAAGTCTGCCATCTCATTAAATTTCCATAGCATACATTCCCAGTTACCTCTTTCTTCCCCATCATACTTCCAACATTTTGCATCTACCGGAGGAAAAGTTCTTTGCAGTCTGCTTGAGATATAAAAAAATACTTATGCAAACACTTTCAAACAAAAATCCTAAATCTTCTACACTTTGTTGCATATTTGGGTGCCATACATTTCCTCCCACTGCTCCCTGTGAATTGCTCATCTCCCTTCCAATCTTTAACCTCCTCTGATTGATTCCTATAGTTATTGTGCAATATTTTATATGCCTTACCAATTATCCCTTTAACAGCAGCTTCTTTTCTACAGTCAGCTAAAAGCTCTACCACAGCAGGTCTTTCATTTAGGATTCCCCTTTCCCTATACTCTAATATCAATCCCTAGTAGGGAAGGCAGTCTCTAGATTACAGTCCAAATGTCATCTTGGATTCTTCCCATTCTAGTTTTTTTGCTTCCAATAAATACCTTGGTGCCTTTTCCAGTTTTCTCCAATAAATTCCAGCCCCCTCTTACCTATTCTCTGTAACCCTAGCTGCAGTCATCCTGATCAGCAAAGTCTCCTTTTTCCATTTCCGTGTAGACTTAGCTCTTATAGGTTCACAGCTGTTCACTAGGCTAACGACAAGGACCTTTTTAAACATAGCCATGCATCCCAAATCTCTGACAAGTTCTGATACCCTTGATAAGTGTAAGAAGGGGCTTGGGAGATGAAATATTTACAGACTGCTTGTGTCCATTAGAGACATAGGTGTCAAACCAGGGGTGAATTTCCTGTTTCCCATCCAATTGTCCAAGTTGCATTTGAATAGGGTTAGGAAGGAACTCTGCTTCACATAGATGAAAAGCATGTTCCAGAGAAGGGGTAGTCTCTGAGATACATACCTGTCTCTCTCTCAAGCAGGTCCTAGTTATATCACAGACAAGTTTAAGTCTTTAGAATGGGTAATTCTGGGTCTGTTTGTTTTGCAGATATGCAGGAGGCCCAACAGAATGAGGTCTGACAATGCCTTGTATGTCAGACATAGATCTCCCCTCAACAACCTGTAGTAGACAGAATACAGGGATAGGGCCTTGTGGTGGTCTGCCCATGACATGTTACTTATGCCCTGTATTCTTTTAGTAAGGAACATCTGTGGGCGTTCCAGTTGTTGGATATGCCTGGTTGGGTACATACTAAAGGGGACACTGTTGTCAATGATAGGTCTAATTAATGTTATTCTCCTTATGGGTCTGCATATAAAATCTCACTCTCTCTTTCTAATTTCTCCCCTGCTTCATCATTATCCCTTTCCACTCTGAATTATAGCTCTCTGCTTGCATTATGTATATGAGCCTTAACCGTGTAGCTGTAGAATTCCCCTTCAAATCAGGTGATCCTAAATTACCTTGTTCTAATGGAAGGATCAACTTATCCCACTTGACCCTTGTCCTCTTCACCTCACAGATAAGTTCCTTCAACTCAGTTATTAATTATTGTTTACAACTTCTCCTCTGGTTGATAAAAATATCCCTGACCTGTACATATAAAACTAAAGGGACTAAAAACATTTTCATTGCTTGAATATTGCTATCCATAACCATAAACAAGAGCTTCTAGTTTCTCAGTTTTTGTATACATTTTTTTGTTTAGTCTCTTCCCACATATCCTTAGCTGTCAGAACAGAATTTATTTTAATCCATACTCCTAAAATACTTCATTTTATCATGTCCCCATAAATAAGGGTATTGTTGAACCAATTTGTGTGTGGGTACATAGTTTACAACTACAGCCTTTGTCTTCATTAACTTTATATCACAAAATACTTGAAACTGTCTGAAAATGTTATACAACACCACTATGTCCTTTTCTGTTTTTAATCAGGTACAAAAAGCATTTACAAATGCTTCCAACTTTTCTTGATTACCATCCCAAATACTAGAGTCCCTTTTCTTTGCCAATGGCACTAAATATAAAGCAAATAAACGGGAAAGAGGACACCCCTGCCAGGTACCTCTGTTCAGAGGCAATTTGTCAGAGAGGAATTGCAAATGTTTCCATAAACTGATAAAAATCACAGCTTACTCTGTTGAATGCTTTCTCTGCATTAAGACCCACAACAGCAGCACCTTCTTATATTCTTATCATCTTTGGATTAATATTGTCAAGCATTTGCATCCCCTCCACAAAACCACACTGATCCGTACCTATCAATTTTGACAACACCTTTGTCATTCTTTTAGCTATTATAGACATAAACACATTATAATCGTGGTTTAAATTTGAAATGGGCCCATATGAAGCTGGGTCAGCTGGGTCTTTGCCATCATCAGGTATTATAGCTACCAAAACTTTCTTCCAGGATTTTGGTGCTTCCCCTCCTTTTAAAATACTGTTAAACAAAATCTTCTAGATCTTAATGACTTTCTTCCCTCCTAGCTTCAAAACTTCCATAGGAATACCAACTATTCCCGAAGACTTTCTTGCAGATTGAATACACGTCACAATTTTCTCTCAACTCCTTATATCTTAACCGTTAATAATTAAGCCTCATCTACCCCTAACCCTAACATATTTAAATCTTCCATATTTTGAATACACGTCACAATTTTCTCTCAACTCCTTATATCTTAACTGTTAATAATTAAGCCTCATCTACCCCTAACCCTGACATACTTAAATCTTCCATATTTTCAATTGTGCGCCTTCTTGATTTCTATATTGCTCTGCTTTATACAATTTTTTATAAAATTTCTGAACTATATTTAATACCTCTACAGGATCTCAGTTTTTTTTTTCTTGTTACAGGCTCCCTAACTTTGGCAAAAAACCCTTTCTACTTTCTGTTGCATAAGTCGTTGCACTAAAAGTTTTTGTGCTCTGGAGTTAACAAAAAACAGTTGCTTAACATCAATTTTTCTAAATGCAAGCATATTATCCAAATACTCCCTTACTTTCTCTTTAGCACTCTGCAGTTGCTCATCTTGTCCTGTGAGATTCCCCTTATTCTGCAATAGTTTAACCTTTGTCAGCCCCTCTAAATTCCTGATGCTTCTTAACCATATCTCTCTGGTTTACTTCTACCCTTTTTTTAAACTCCACTTTCATTTTATCCTCCTCACTAGTTATAACTTCTGAAGAAATGCCTCATCTTCCCCAATAACTTATGAATAATTACCACTATCCATTCCTTAAAATCCTCTTTTTAACAGGTATGTGGGGATGCCAGAGTGTCAAAATTTTACTTTATTATGCTGCATTTTTATCTTAGTTGTTATTGCTGCATGATCTGAAACAGTTATTGGATGCGTCTCAAAGCTTTCAATTAATGAATGTGTTCCTGTGAAACAATTTCTGTCTAGTCTTGTCCAGTTATTGAGCCTTGAGGAATAGGTTCATAGGCTGGTACTAGGCTATTGGCACTAGGGCCTATACACGCCTAGCCAAACAATTCCCTGGACATTTCTTCCCACAACATTTACTTCCCTGGACCCCTGTCTAGCAGGGCGACTGACATGATCCCCGGGGTGAATTTCCTATCTCCCATCCAATCGTTAAGGTTTCTTTTGAAGAGGGCAAGGAGGTGCTCTGCTTGACATGTATGGGCAGTCTATTCCAGAGTATGGGGAGTCTCTGGGTCAGGAACCTGTCCCTCCAGCATGTTTTATTCATTGTAGCGTGTGGCTCTGAGGGATTGGGATTTCTTCAAGTGGAGCATGTCTAACAGCTCAGGGTTTGACATGGCCTTGTATGTTAAGCAGAGATCACCTCCGAGTAGACGATATGCCAGAGTATAACTGGAGACTGTCAGCATAGGGCATATGCTTTAGGCCTGTGATTCTTTTAGTATGGTATTTCTGTGGCCTTTCTAGCTGTTGCAGTTGTCTTTGTGAGGTACATACCAAACGGGTTGTTGTACTCTATAATGGGTCTAATGAGGGATGAGTACAGTGGGCAATGACCTCTTTTCTGGATGAAAAGCTCTTAGTGATGAGGTGTGCCACATAAAAAGGATTTCCTGTTGTGGCGATGTGGTTATCGAAGGGAGACCACTGTCCACCTGTGTCCCCAAGTCTCTCACACTTTCGGTGTTTAGTGTACTGCCACCTATGTGGTAATTCATGAGTACATGTTTTTTCCCCAAAGGGGATAACTATACATTTATTGGCATTAAGCTTGAGCCCATGGCTCTGGCAACAAGCATCTATTTCTGTAACGCCCTTTTGTAGAATGTGCACATCATTTGGGGATTCAATAATGGCTCCCAGTTTGCAGTCATCTGCAAACTTTGTTAGCCAGAGTCCCTTAGTGTTGGGCCTGTACTTCAGAGAAGTAGACGCCAAACAAGAGCGGTCCCAGGAGTGAACCCTGAGGTACTCCACTTGTCTGGAGCTGGATTTGGAGTTGGCTACTTTTATAGTCTGGGTTCTGTCAATAAGCCAGTTGGCAACCTATCGAGTGACATAGGGATTTATGCCCAGCTTAGTAAGTTTATCAATGATTCCAAAGTGGGGGATGGTGTTGAAGGCCTTGGCAAGGTCCAGATAGGCTGTGTGGACCCCCTTACCATCGTCCACAGCTCTGGAGACTGATTTGAAGAAGTCAAATCAGGTTCAGGAGACAAGATCGGCCCTTCACGAACCTATACTGGGTGGGGTCCAGTGTCTGAAGGTTGCCAATGTCTTTGTTTAAAAGTCCCATGATAATGCATTCCATGCCCTTGCAGATCAGGCTCATCAAACTGATGGGACCGGTAGTTCCCAGGATCCAAGGTGGATCCCCCCTTGTGGAGTGGGATAACTGTAGCTGTGCCCCACTCAGTGGGCACGAAGCCAGAAGTGAGGCTATGATTAAACTTAGATGAGGTGCCGGTTCATTTTGTAGTTCATGTAGTACACAGTCCGGGATGTCATCTGGTCCCATGGATGCTGTATTCTTAGCTTTGGAAAGTGCGGTTTCTACCTGTGTGGCCGTGATTACTGAAGTTGGCAATCTTTTGGTATTGAGATGGGCCCTTTAGGGGGTGAGAGGGGCAGGGTGAATGTGGTACTAAATCAATCTGCCAGGAGATTAGCAATATCATTGGGATCAGTATATTTAATGCCATTCTGTTGTAGCTCAGAGCAGATCTGAGCATTGCCATTTAGATTCTTGACATCACTATAGAATGCCTTGTGGTTGTCTTTGGAATCTTTAGCAATTTTATTTTCATAACTAGCTTTGGAGGATCTTATGAGGGATCTCAGCTTCTTACTGAGGCTGGTAAGGGAGTTTTTTGCATCCTGTGATTTTCCTCTTTTCTGCAACAGTTTCTTCCTTCTGTTGTATAGTTTGTTTATAGCAGGGGACCACCAGATTGGCTTCCTTGTTTGGAAGAGAGCGTCTTGGTTCTATTTGGGATGGCACGATTCATGCACGAGTGGATGTGCTCATACAGTGCCTCAGTGTAGGATTCAGCAGTCGAACTTTCAGCTCCCGTCTGCATGGGTGCCGTGATGTTTGTCACTTCTGACCTAAGTAGCATGAAATTGGCGTTGGAAAAGTTTTTTTTACAGAGGTTTCTTTACTGGGGGGGGGGGGGTGGCATGTGGATGTCAAGGGTGATTTCCTTATGGTCAGACCTGACCAATGAGAGGGTGACCACTGGTGTGGAGCATCTATCTCCCATGTTGGTAATGACCAGGTCTACGATACTACAGCCCCTGGTGGGACAATGGATTAGTTGATCCAGGGTATTGGAATTTATGAATTCCAAGAACCGCTGGAAAAAGGTGTTGGTCCCAAAGTAGTCTTCCCAGTTAATGGCAGGGTAGTTGAAATCACCCAGTATTAGGGTGTTTGGCTGTATCTTAATATTTTCCAAAATACACAAATTCTATTCAAGTTCATACTACTGAATTCAAATCTTCCATACATTTCTTCAGAAATCTGCCCTGTTGTGTTGTATTTTCCCATCTAGGTCCCCCAGATACAGCTTTACTTTTGCAAATCAAGTTTCAGTCCCCACGTATAAGTAATATTCCCTGCTGAAAGCGGTGTACGTCTCCCATTTTTTTCTTCAGGTCTGTAATAGCAGTAATAATCCTCCTCCTTTTCCATTCACCCCTTACTACCACAAATCTACCATTATCTTTTTCCCTCTTCTATGACTATTGGAGCTCCTCTAGCTATTAGTATAAATACTCATTTCCTTTGTCCCCTACATTCTAAATATCCATCCTGAAATCCTTTCTTTACCAATTTCATGTGCTTACTTCTTCCAAATGCATCTCCTGTAGCGTTGCTAGTTACACTCTGCATTTTTCAATATAATTCATTACTCTTTCTGAACTTTTTGTCTATACCTGTGAGACAATCTACATTCAAAAATAATATGGATAGTGTAGCCATTATGATAATTTTTTTCACAGCTTTTTAAACTATATTTTTCCACCTTTTGTGTGACATGCACCCGCTAATGTTTGGCAGGTTGATCTTTTATACAGTTGCTTCTCGTCATCCCCATGTCAGATTTTAGAAGACATTTTGTTTTAATGAAAATCCTCAAAACACCCCAAAACCTAGTAACTAAAGAAACACACACAACTATGTATACCTTCAAATAATGAAGTTTAACCCTCCTGTTAGGAACAATTGTCCCAAACTGACAGGTGCACCCACACATCTATGTTAAGGAGGTTACAGCCTGTGCTCTTACATTAATTGCTGTTTTGTCTTATCTTTATTACTCTTACAGATGTGAAAAACAGCTTGTATGCTTTTAGAAAACTTCAGCGTTTAACCTTAAGAAAAGTGCTCTGGCTATATTTAAGTAAAACTAAATTATACACTGTTCTAGTAAATGCACTGAAGTATTATTTAGGTACCAAGAAAACTGTTTTTATTCACTTCCAATAATTTCAAACTTTTTTTTTTTTTTTTTTAAAGTTGCTTGACCTTGTACCTTTTAATTTTACAATTCCCTCTGCAAACAATGCCGGAACTCTCAAGATTTATTGCCTTCACCTGTACTCAGCTTGTCTCCTTGGGAACTTAAGAACAGAATGTACAACTCACCTCAGCTACAGACTTTTCAAAGTATACTGAACATTTGCTAAAGGAAAAGGTTTTCATTACATTCCTAGTGTTCTTTTTTTCAGACCCCTCATGCTTATACAAAAGGCCAAAAGTATTAATCCATTCACCTGTGCAAAAGTAAGGGAAAACATCTTAACTTTATATATATTGTAATCTGTGGACTTTTACACCCCACCCCAACAACCCAAGAATACAGCACATTAACTAAGACATGTTTTTGTCAATGCTTTCTTCTCTTTTTACATTGTAATGCCTCTATTTCTTAAAATTACAAAAGACAAAAAAATACTTGCTTACTTTAGTATTTTTAACACATGCAACAATCACTGGAAATGCTTTACTATACAACATGCATTTAACATTAAATGTTTTACACAAACATTAAAGAACAAAAGTTTTACTTAGTTACTTTCACTGATGTTTGGAAGGACACAAAGAAAAAAAAGTGAGTGAGCAAGTACATGCCTTTCGGTCTTGTAAAGCCATACTTCACTAATGTGATTGACGCTTTACGGTCTCGCATTTATTCACTAACTTCAGTGTTGCTGGTCTTCTTCCTGTTCACCTCCATCTTCCAAACCCAGACTCCGGTTCAAGTCCAAAGTACTCCACAGTCTTCTAATCAACTCCTGTGCCGTTTTTCTCTCTCTCTCTCTATTTCCTTTGGAACACTGGAAAAAGGTTCCACTGGCAAAGTCACTCTATGAGCTTTAATATCAGAAGAATGTGAAGTAAAGTCCCATTCTGTTTGATGCCTCACGTTTTTGTTGGACACACTTTTGTATTTCCTCCTTAGCTTGTGCTGCAACAAAAAAAGACTTTGATCTTCCAGGAAAAATATTCTTAAGACAGCTGGATACAGCAGCTTGATTTCAGACTTGTGGCTCGATATTCCCAGACTGCAAGGATAAATTTGCTTCTCTTCTGCCTGATGTATAGTGAATAATCTTTTCCCACAAACACGGTCTCCGTTTTTTAATTCTTTGCTGGTCTGCCACAGTTTTAAGATCAACTCTTTCTGTTGGTATGATTGCATCTTTAATAAAACAGGTCTTGGCTGCTTTCTCATGGACAGGTTTAGAACAAACACATGATGTTCCCTTTCAATTAACAAACCATGCTGTGGAACACCATTCTCGTTGCTTATTTGTGCTTTCATAAATTTAACAGTCCATTCCTTCCAGTTACTCTAGTACTGCAGAAAATATCAGGTTTTTCATTGTATGCTCTGCCCCCTCTCACTCTACATTTTTTTGAAACGGCTCTTCTTGAGCAGTCTCATACGCAGCCAGCCTTTTTTTCATTTCAACCTCTGATTTTTGCAGTTTTATCAGTTCATCTGAATAGCTGTTTAAAGCTTCTTCCATTTTTTCCAGTCTTTTGTTGTTTGAGTTGACACACTCCTTCAGTATTTCATTCATTTTTATTGGCTTTGAGCAAATTTGATTTTTCCTCTAAATTACTGGAAACCATCTCTTGTACCAGAGCTGGACCCTGAACTTCGTTTTGCTGAACAGCTGCAAGATTCTTCCCCATCAGCGTTTTCTCTTCACCTTTTCTAGTTGATTTTATTTCAAGCTCTCTACGTTTCTTCTTGAATTTTACTATAATTTGCAGAATTACTAGTCCCTATTTCCCACTTTCCTTTCTTTTTTTTTTTCAAACTGGGAGAGTTGAAATTAAGCTGTCGATCATTGTGCAGCCATCTTTGCTGCGTCTGGCTCATGTTAATTTTAAATGTGTTAATAGACAACTATTCACTAGGAATATTATAAAGACAATCAGTAGGAATCTTGCCACTTATGTTTACTTTATATCACTTTCAGTTAGGGATTGAGAAGTTGAACAAGGGGTGAATTTACAGTTCCCCAACCATTCATCTAAATTTGATGTAAAAAGCACAAATAATCTACTTTGGTTGATATGGAGTGGAAGCTTATTCCAAACATGGGCTAGCCTTTGGGAAACGTATCTACTCCATCTTGTGTTGCAAAGGATATTAATGTAATGTCCTCAGGACAAGTTTTTCTGGTCTTAGTTTTACAAACAAAGGAGGTCAAACAGGACAAGTTTACTTATATCTTTGCAGGCCAGGCAGATGCCATAACAAAGAACTCTGTAACAGACTAATGTTGCTTTTAAACATTCAGTGTAGCAAAGCAACACATATTGGAGAGCTTTCTGAAGAAGAATGACTGTGTTTTTTTCTAGATGGACAGTATACTTGGGTGGATTTACTGAAGGAGCATTATATTCTAGTAAGAGCCTAATAAGAAGTAGAGAGGTACAACAACTTCCTTGGACCTGGAAGATATGTCCTTAGTAATTAATTGGGATAGGCAGAACATTTCTTGACAACAACAAATATGTGGAGGTCAAAGAAGAGTTTATTGCCTATGAACGAGCCAAAAAACTCTCCATGAACATACCAAAGTCTCTAATAAGATCTATTTTGAAGATGGTGTTCTTGTTTCCCAAAAAAGTACAACACTGCATGTTTGTGTTATTTTTTAGTCCATGGTCTCAACACTATGAAGTCATATGGCTAGGGCCCGCTTATAGGATATATATACCATCTGGAGTATTGATAGCTCCAAATCATGTACAAACTTACAAACTTCATCAATCAGAGGCCCCTGAAGTTAGCTTAGAAGTCAGAGGGGTATATATTGAAGAGTACTGGTCCCAGCACAAGGCCCTGGGAGACACCACGAGTGATGTCTTTTTGAGAAATTTTTGGGCTCTACCTCTAAACTAGTTAGCTATCCAATGTGTTATGTTATGATTTGTTTAGATGGGTCACTTTCTTGATAATGCCAATGTGCAGTAGCATCAAAAGCCTTGGCTATGTCTAGTTAGACAATGTACACTGATTTGGTTTCCACAACATGCCTCCTGTGACTTTTTAAAGTCAACTAGTTAAGAAGGCAGGATCTGCCTTCAACACCAAATTTGTTTTGGTCAAGTGAATATAAAATGCCAATATCAGTGTTTACGTGTTCCATAATGATAGGTTCCATGAATCTGAAATGAAACTTGTAAGGCTAACTGGTGTGTAGTTCCTGATATCAGTGGTAGGATGCCCTTGTGAAAGGATACCAAAGCAGCCATTTGCCAACATCCCCATTTATTAGTTTCATAACTGCAAATGAAACTTGTAAGACTAATTAATTAGTCTTTCTGCATTGGTGGTAAGGCTTCCCTTGTGGAGAGGCACAACTGCTTGTTCTCAAAGCTTTAAGTCCATAACAAGTGGGGAGGCCATGTTTGAATAGGTTCATGGGGATTCTGAGAAGCAAGGCTTTACACCAACAAGGAAAGCTTCCATAGGGGGTAATGCAGGTCTAGAATGGAAAATGGATAACAAACAGCAAACCTGATTTTTTTGAGGACCTGAGCTATATTTGTTACACAGACTTGGATTTTCAGTTTAAAGTTTTTTCCTATTTTTCTCCACTCTGCCCTCTGACACAGAGGATCCCAAATAGCTCACAAATCCATTAGTTTTCAGGAGGCGAGGATCATCATCAGATCTGCCAGGCAACAATCCATCATCTAAGTAGAGATCAAAAGATGCATGGGTTCTCATCGGCATCCCAGCATTTTTGTAAACAAAGTCCCACCCCTCTCCTGGTGGAGATGTGGACACTTGTTTCACTGCACGGACTTCCAACGCTCACCACCATGTCCATTTCTGCATGCTCCTTTGCATGTGGGACTGGAGCTACTTTCACCAGATTAAGCAGCCACAGTGTACACCTCTCCCTATACTTGCTCCTACTTTGGAGACTAGAGACATCTGTGCCTTAGCATAACAGAAACAGGGCATAACCAGGTGGGAGCCATTTCCTCTCCCAGTATGGAAGCCACCACCAAGCACCGAAGCTGCTAATCCAAAATATTGTCTGCTTTATCAAGACAATCATATGTATTTCTGCACAGGCAATACTTATCTGGGTTTTGCACTCTCTCTGCGTGACTTTTCTAAAAGTAATCTGGTATCTCTCACATTCAAAAACATGCTGACTGGCTACTCTGAACAGAGCTTTGTGAGTGTTAAAAGCATTTCCCCTTGATCTTATGGCTAAAAATAGACAGACCATGTAGCAGTTCACTTGTAAGGCTATCATCTCTCATTCTCTCTCTTTCGTTTGGGAAGTTCCATCCTGTGTGTGTGTGTATATGTGTCTGAAGGAAATGCCATGACAAAAATTGCAATATCCTAAGATATTTTAAGACCAAAATACTTCACAAGCCTTCCATTAAAATGCATTTTTCCTTGGTACATACTGATTTTCACCCCCCATTCTGCTTCCTTCCAAGAATTCCTGATCAGTCATTCTCCTGCACTCCGTTCCCGAGAAGACTGTTGGACTGTAATGGAATGTTAAATACTCCACAGTGGTCTCAAAATCTCTCTATAGATTTGTCCTTTCTCCACAAACATAAATACAGCTGCTGTCGGCTGGACTTCAATTTATTGCTTTTATGCAGTGTCACAATTCACATAATTGCAGCTTTCCTTCTGTGTTTGTGTTGATGTAGATGGGGTAACTTGTCTTCTGGCAAACATTGCAGGCAGTCTCTGTCTTTTAAATACCCACAATACTGCAGCTGTTTAAATGATTAATGGCACTTGTATGATTGCATCACTGACTTGCAGGGACTGATTAGCACCTCTTCCATTGTACAAATCACACTCCCCCAGCAGCCTGTGGCTGGGACAGCCTCACCCAACTCACCCTACCTCCTACTGATATATTAACAATGTGATTCTTTATACTGCAAATTACAAGAGGAATCTAAATATACATACATAAAATAAAAGTCAACAACCTGCAGTAACCTCACTCAAGTGCTACTCCTGAATGGCAGCTACTACTTTTAGTTATATGCACCCTTATTATAATCTGTACTTCAGATATTCTGAAGTTCAATTTAAATCACTGCTATTCAGACTATTTGTTAGCAGATAGAGGTAAGACACAGAATCATAGCTCTCAAATATCCCCGATTCTGCCTCATTGTTTTGTTTTTTTTCCTCATAAAACTTATGGTTTAGTGCCAAATCTTTGGAGACTGCAGTCAGTAAATAATGGCAGGACATTTGAGTTTCAGACTTCAGAAAATGCAAGCTAATACAAACCTGTCATTCTAGCATTTTTAAGTATATAAAAGAGCAATATTTAAAATATTTCCCCAATTTTGGGTATTTATCCCCATTGTTGTTTTGGTTTTGTCACCAATTCTTGAATTGAGAGGTTGAAAGGCATAAGGCAATTCTTAATAATTTGGGTACAAGTTTAGCAGAGTTCACTTTAAGTTCTTTCTCCTCTATGTATCATTAATCCTGCAGTGGGAACACAGTAAATAAACAAACACCACCAGTTTTTCAAAAGGAAAGTTAAAGCAGATCAAGTCTTGTCTAGTCTTAATATAATCCATCACCACTATTAAACAGTTTAGTAATGTTTAACACCAGTGTCGGGAATTACCTGTTGTATTCTTTAACATTCTTCTCTTTCACTGCCGGTTGTTTTAGTGAGCAATACGTAACAACAGCCAGCACTGCATGTAATACAATAAAAGCATAACTCATCACTGTTACTGGGTGCCATATAACTGGAAAATAAAAGTGCTCAAACCTATTAAGGTCCACAGTTTTTCATGCATCATTGGGGATAAGTGGTCCATCAAAATGGAATCACAGTGCACTTTAAATTATAAGGCTATCTTACCCATTAAAGAGATGCTGCTATTCTAAGTTTGCAAGTGGCACATCCTTAGAAAACCCAGATCATGTGTCTATTAAATGAAAAAAAGGATAATTTTCTCATAAGAGATACTGAGAGTGTGACTGTCATTTTCAGAAACATTTAAACTGACTCTTAGGAGTTCAATGTTCTTTTGCAAGAAGAATCTCGATAAATTACTGTAGGTGAAGAAAAAATAAAAAAGATGTGGGTGTATACACAGATTCTGTGTTTCATGACACCTCATATTGACACTCTAGTAACAGTGTTTAGAAAACAAAAAGAACATAAATTATCACTTAAAGGAAAACTCCACCTGAGAACTTTTTTTTTCCATTGTATCTTTGCTTTTGAGCTAGTTTAATGCCTCAAAAATCACTCCAAGTGCTTCTTTTACAATATTAATGTGTTTCTCTCACAATAGTGGATAATGGGGCCTGCCTTGGTAACGTATTTTCTTGCTTTCCTGCCTTCTTCCCAGAATACATTTCAAGTCCTCTTTATATGACTCATGCCAGACATAAGGAAGTTGTGCTGTTTTCTCATGCCATTAAAATATAATGGCAGGACTGTGAGGCATTGTCATCCAAACACACCTTCTGTAAAAGAGCTGCTTCTCTGTTTACCTGACTGAGCCTCATTTATCTGTCTGTCAGAGCTTGTTCTATGCTGTAAATGGCTGTTAGCTACTTGCAGCAAAAGAAAGCAGATAAACAGTTTTTTGTAAGAGGAGTCTTTTGCAGTCCTAACAAACTTGATAAACCCTCCCCATACTCTTATGCTGAGGGGTGAAAACTCCCACTGCAGTAAATAATCCTTGCTGTACACTTACAAGTGACAAGTAGTAGGACTCTAAACTTAGTCTGTCTGCTACTTCCCAATGCCTTCAGTGCGAGGATTTTTCTCTCTTATGAATGATGCAGACTTAAAATGTGCTTTACTAGTTCCTCAATTATTTCTGTCACGTTCCCACTCTTTTTTTCTGTTTCATATTTATTTATACTTTGGTAACCAGGAAAGTGAACTGGTTCCAGGGCCCTTTTCAGCCACAACAAAAGCTACACTGGCAAAGAGAATAATTATTAAATGCACTTATCAATACAAATAAAAAAAAATACTGACAAAAGACATTGGCTATGTGTTCCACATGCAGTCTTGGTCAATGTGTGACAGTGACCAAGTAAATCACTGAGTAACATTTAGGATCATAGGAAGTTACTAGGTTATTGGCCCTGAGGCCCTTATAAGCCTAGCTAAGAGTTTAGCCCATGCTAGACAAATCAGCACCAGATGCCCCTGTCCAGCAGGGACACAGGTGGAATCCCAGGGATGTATTTTCTATTTCCCATCCAGTTATCCAGATTGCACTTAAAAAGGGGTAAAGGGGTATTCTGCTTGATGTGGAGAGGGAGTTTATTCCATAGATGGGGCGAGTCTCTGGGACACAAATCTGTCCCACCAGCAGGTTCTATTTATGTCACAGACCAGGTTGAGGCCACATGCGGGTTACTCGAGTGGAGCTTGACTTGCGGACATGCAGCAGTCCCATCAAAGCGGGGTCCGAGATCACCTTGTATGCCAGACAGAGATCACCTCTGAGTAGAGGCATAGGACTTTTAGCCTGTGTATGGTAGATTTTTGAGGCCCTGGATTCTCCTGGTGAGGAACCTCTATGGTCTCTCCAGCTGCTGCATGTGCTTTGCGAGGTACATATCGAATGGGGCACTGTACTCAATAATGGGCCTTATAAGGGAAGAATACAGGGATGTTATGACCTCTTTGTCCCTGGATGAGATACCCTTACTTATGAGGTGGGCCATGTAAAAAGCTTACCATACAACGGAAGCGACATGGTGGTCAAATGTCAGGCTGCTATCAATCTGGGTGCCCAAATCCCTCATGACTGACTGCGTGCTTAGATCGTTATTATTAATGTGAATTTGTGGGGACATCTCTCTCCACAAAGGGGATGATGCATTTTCTTGTATTCAGCTTGAGGCCAGGTTTTTGGCATCAGTCATTTGTTTGGGTGAGACCCTCTTGGAGGATGTCCACATCACTAGGGGAATTGATGACAGCTCCCAACTTGCAGTCATCTGCAAACTTGGTCAGCCATAGCCCATTGGTTTTGTCCTGTTCCTCAGAAAAGTATATCCCAAATAACAGGGGGCCCAAGACCGAACCCTGGGGTATGCTACTCGATACGGGTCTACTGCTTGAGGTGGCTTCCCTTAGTTTGACTAGGTGGGTTCTATCAGTGAGCCAGTTGGCTACCCATCTGGTAACATACAGATTGATGCCTAGTTGAGAGAGCTTATCTATTATGCCCAAGTGGGGAATAGTGTCAAAGGCTTTGGCTAGATCAAGGAAGTCAGTGTGCACTGTCTACCCCTCATCCATGGCTTTGGTGACCGCCTCAAAAATGTCGACCAAATTTAACAGACTTGACCTCCCCTTGATGAAGCCAAACGGTGTGGGATCGAGTGTTTGGTTGCCAATGTCCTTGTTTATGAGGTCCATGATAATCCATTCCATGGCCTTGCAGATCAGGCTAGTTAGGCTTATGGGTCTAGAGATCAGGCTAGTTAGGCTTATTGGTCTACAACTTTCTAGATCAGTGGGCGCTCCACCTTTGTGCAAAGGGATGACAGTGGCTGTCCTCCACTCAGTGGGACAAAACCGGTACTCAGGCTTTGGTTGAATGGGGTGCCTAATGGTGCTGCAAGTTTCTGCCTGAGTTCATGTAGGATACAGCCTGGGATGTTATCAGGTCCCATGGAGGCTATATTTTTTGCTTTTGAGACAGCATTGATGACATGATCCCTAGATATAAGGGGAAGGGGGCAGGTACTGGGAATATCCTGATTTACTGATAGGGGGGCAGGGGTGAAATTTTTTACTGAATCTGTCAGCCAGCAAGTTTGCAAAATCAACAGTATTTGTATATGTGGTGTCCTTGACCATCAGTTCTGAAAAGACTGGGGGCTACCTTTGAGATTACAGACATATGTGAAGAAGGCCTTATGATTGTCTCTAGTAGATGTGGCCAGTTTGGACTCGAAGTTTGCTTTGGAGGCTTTCACTAGTGCTCTTATTTTCTTGTTTAGGCTACGGAAAGATTGCTTCCAATTGTGCACCTGCTCCTTCTTGGTCAGCATTTTTTTTTCTTCTGTTATAGAGTTTATTTATTGCAGATGTCCACCAGACAGGTTTACTCTTCCTTGTGGGAGATGATTTAGTCCTGTCAGGTATTCCTGATTCCATGCATCTATATAAATGTAGTAATTTCGTATAGTTTTACTAGAATGTATACATTAATAATGCTTAACTATACAATGCTGTTTATTATAAATAATTCACTGTATGCACACACACTGTGTATGTGTTTCTGTATATGTATACAAGTATATGTGTACAAAAGCGTGTGTGTGCGTGCACTTAACACAGTTAAGTACTTTTGATTTCTTTTTCTTAGTGTTCTTAATGCAAGGGCACATAGTAAATGTATGTTACAGTAAATTCAGCTGTACATTATGGTTGCTCTCTGACAACGCAAGGACTGACTCAAAGTCAGTGGGAAACTCTTACAATGGACCTGCATGTACCAGATATGCATCCCCCTCTGGAAGGATGTCACACAAAGCATAAAAGACCTTTTTTATGAACAGTATCAGTGCACCTAGTTGATAGAGTTGCCACCTGACTCTCTTTCTGCAGCTCTGGCGTGTGTGTGTGTGTGTGTGTGTGTGTGTGTGTGTGTGTGTGGGGGGGGGGATTGAAAAATGGTAAATGCATTTATACTTTTACACATGTTGCTAAGCCAGAAAATATATAATTCTTCCTAGTTATTGGGTGTTGAAAAGTATTATTTTTATTAATGACTTCACAACAGCTACAATTGTAGCAAGGAAAGGTACCCGATTTAGCTGCTGTTGTTGCCTCACAGCAAGAAGGTCTCCTGTTCGATTCTCGGCTGGAATGGCTTCTGTGTGGAGTCTGCATGTCCTCCCCGCTGTTGAGTGGCCTCCGAAAGACATGCGTGAATGGGCATGCCTTCGCTGAAGGTTGGCCGTCGGGCTGGCAACTCGGCACCATAAAAAAATAGACTACCAATCATTAGCGGACCCGAGTTCCGCTGTGGTGACCCCTAACCGGGAAAAGCCGAAAAGACAAACAACAACCCTCCCATTCTTGACACACGTCTTTATAACATAACTTCTGCTTTAAACTGACAGTTTCTGCATGGAAAACTGGGTTTCATGCCAACTATATTATACATTTCTGGCTTAGCAACATGTGTTACAATGAATAGAATATACCTGGCTACCTGTAATAGATGTCAGGCATTTTATGTTGGGAAATCTACCAGAAAACTGAGGGAAAGAATAACTGAGCAACATTCAGAAATAAGAAGAAATACTGACACTAAATCCTTGGCTAAGCATATCAGTACACGTGGAAATGCACATAAATTCTCTTTTAGGGTGAGAGTATGTAAGGATATATGAGGGGGGAGATCTTAACAATAAGCTTGATATGAAGGAATATCAATGGGTAATGCGCCTTTGTGCTGATATATTACCAGGTTTAAACCAGACTGTTTCTTTAAAACCTGTACTAAGGTATAAACAAATGTGTTTGAAATAGAGTTCTGTGCTTCTGCAACCATTGTTTTTAACTATAATTGCTTGTTTAATTGAATAATTAATGGCTGTGTGATTTTTGATAATATATAAAAATGGTTAGATGTTATACACTGATACAGGGTTTGTTTGACCTGAGAGCATTGTTTTATTAAACACTTGTTCAGTATCAGCGTTGCTTGGTTTGATCCCTTAAACATCACTAGCTTCCTCCTGAACATTATTATGCATGTACTGTCCCCAGAATTTTCACTTATGCATAATTTGCTCCCTCTCAAGGATTCTCTTCCACTTATTTTATAATATTCAGTGATTCAAATACAGATGGTTTAGATTTGATTTTCATTTCCTAGTAATTGCTTTTTAGACAGCCAACAAAATTCAATTTAATGATAAACTTTAAATACTCAAAACAAACTTTTTTCACACACATGCAAACACTTTTCTGTGTGAAAATAGAAAAAGTTTATTTTGCTGCATTTAAAATTTGCTTCTAAATGCTGAAGACTAAAAGTATACAGCTGTATTTACAGCAATAATATTTATAGGCAGAAAAGAGGCACTTCCATCACTTTAGGTCTTCAGCTGTAGTTATGCTACTTTAGTGTGGCTAAATAATTGTACATTAATTATGTAATTGCCAAACAGTTTGGTAATACATAACTAATACACAACAACTTACCCACACTAATCCAGCATAATTACAGCTGAAGACACACAGTGACATAACTGCCTCCCTGCCTGCCCATAAATATTAATGGCATAAATATGGCTACGTACTTTTAGCCTTCCATATTCAGAAGCAATTTTTATTACAAAATGATGCAAAACTACTTTTTTTTTTTGCATAAAAAGTGTTTGCATGCATTTTTTATGCAAAAAAAAAAAAACAGGTTGTTTTGTGCATTTAAAAACAGGAGGTTTAAAAAGGCCTTACAATATCTAGGCAATGCAGATCCTGAGTCCCAGCTCAAAAGAATAACTTCCTTAATTACAGCCATTTGCTCACCCAGTATTTCAGACAGAGTACTCTGGCGAATTTTTAAAATCTGCCAACTCATTATACGTTTGGTCGTACCATAACGTTCATCTGTGTTATAGATCTTTGTTCATTTATTACTATCAGGACTTTGGTTCGTCCTCGGAACCGATATGGCTGTTTCCAAGCTCACGCCAGCCAAAAGCTCTCAGCTAAGACCTACCCATAATGCCCCTCTCCTGGTTTCTCCAGATCGAGTTTGCCCACCCCTATATAATAGAGAAAGTAATAGAAAAAAGTAGAAGGCTCTGTCTGAGCAAATACCCTAACCAGGAGTTCCAAAAGTCCATCAGGAGTACAGGCAGGGGGGAAGGAGGGCGGGAAGTAATGAATGAATAAAGATCTACAACACAGACGGAATGTTATGGTAAGACATAACTTATTTATCTGATGTTGTAAATCTTTGTTCATTCCTTACTATCTGGACAGAGTCCCTAGCTACTTGAGTCCGGGGTGGCCCTAAGGAAGGACATTTCTGAGCACCATAGAACCAAAAGATGCTCGTCCCCTGGAGGCCAAATCCAATTTGTGAGGAGAGATAAAGGTATTAGGTCTTGCCCAAGTGACTGCTGCGCAGATATCATCCATAGAGGCTCTGGAATGGAATGCTACAGAAGTAGCCATAGATCTGGTAGAATGAGCCTTTATTCTGGAAGGTAAAAATAGCTTATTCTGTTGGTAGATAAAGGTAATGGCGTTTCTAAGCTAGGAATAAAAAGTCACTTTGGAAACAGCTTTACCCAATCTGGGTCCTGCAAAGGCCACAAACAATTGATCTGTTTTCCTGAAAGATTTAGTCCTGTCAAAATAACAACGAAGCTGCCGATGCACATCAAGGGTGTGCAAAAGGTACTTCCCTCTATTAGAATGTTGAGGGAAGAAAACCGGCAGGTCAATAGATTGGTTAATGGAAAATCCAGAAATGACTTGGGCAAGAAAGAAGGGTCAGTACGAAGGGACACCCTATCCATGTGGAAGATCAAGTTAAGGTCTCCTGACACTAAAGGCCTGCAAGCTCAGATACTCTTCTCGCTGAGGTAAGTGCTACTAGAAGTAAGGTTTTCCATGACAAAAAACTTTAAATCACATGAATCAAAAGGCACGAAAGGAGGACCTGTGAGAGACTGAAGCACCGAGTTAAGTCCCAGGGTTCTGAGGAAGGCTTGACTGGAGGAGGTTTAACGTGTAATACTCCTTTCAAAAATGTCTTGCATAGGCAGTGTGACAATCGAAGAATTATCAAATCCATTATGAAAATTGGCGATAGCTGCTAAATGTACAGTGATTGTAGATGCTGAGGTTCCTGCATGTAAAAGAGTCATCAGGTATTGAAGGATCTTTTGAATAGACATAGAAAAGCGCTCTATGTTCTGATCTTTGGCCCAAATAGAGAATCTAGTCCATTTACTAGAATAAACTTTCCTGGTGGAAGATTTGTGTGAAGCCAGAAGAATTTCATGAGCAGGAGATGGGATGCCAGGCAGCCTGGCAATCACTGGAAGTGCAGAAACCAAGCTGTGAGCTGCAGAGTGGGATGAATCAGTCCCTGAGGATGAGATAACAGGCCTTGAGAATGATCCAGGATCCAGGGGCTGTGAATCAGATGAGGCCATAGAAACGGAAACCAGACTTGACAAGGCCAATAGGGGGCAATGAGGATCACTTTGCTTCTCAACCTTTGAGCTTTCTGGAGAAATTTTGGAATGAGGGGAAACGGGGGAAAGGCATACAGTAGACCCTGGGGTCAATCATGCGTTAGGACATCCCTCGGGGGTTACCCCTGAGGGGGAAATCAGAGAAAAGTAGCTGCTGCGTTTGTTGTTTAGGGGGGAAGCAAACAGATTGCAGCAAGGCTTGGCCCAGTGTCAGAAAATTCAACCCACTGTAACAGGGTTGAGGGACCACTTGTGAGGCATCAGGATGTTCCTGCTCAGATTGCCTGCAATAAGGTTGGAAATCCCAGGAATGTGCATTGCTATAAGAAAGCAGTTGGAAGCTATCACCCAGTGCCAAATCCTCATGGCTTCCCAACACAGGGGGTAAGACATGGTTCCACCTTGCTTGTTAATATACCAGATGACGGACATGTTATCTGACTGAATTGAATTGGTCCCAGAAGGTAGGGATGTATGGAACGCTTGCAATGCTAAGAGAACTGCCCTCAGTTCCAGGAACATTTATGTGCAAATTGGCCTCTACGGAGGACCAGGTGCCTTAGACCATCTTTCCCTGGAAATGCCCCCCCTAACAGGGAAGTGTCCCTGGTCACCTTGGCCATGGGCTGGGGAAGACGGAACTGTCGACACCACCGATTAGTTTGTGGCTTCATCCACCATAGCATTTCTTCCTTGAAATGGTTTGTAGGACTTATCATGTGGTTGAGTGGGTGAGTTAAAAATGACCATTGTGCGTAAAGGAGCCACTGCAGGATTCTCATGTGCAGCCTCGCCAATGGTACTAATGTAATGGCAGCCGCCATGGAGCCTAACAGTTGCAGTACAGGGCGTGCTGGTACATAGGTCTGAGGAAGAAGGTCTTGGATTTGGTGTCTTATTTTCGAAAGCCTGTGAGGAGGGAGAAAAGCTTGACAGGATGTTGTGTCGAAGACTGCTCCAATAAATTCCAGTGTCTTTGTTGGAGACATTTGAGATTTGTCCTCGTTGATTGTAATCCCCAAGCAGAGAGAGAGACCTTGAATGTAAGACAGGCTGCAGACTAGGAAATTCCTGGTCGGAGCGGTAAGGAGCCAATCGTCTAGGTACAGAAAACACCTGGAATCCTTGTAGTCGAAGATGAGCTACCACAACTGCCATACATTTGGTGAACACTTGGGAGTGGCTGTCGAGAGACCGAATGGCAGTGCCCTGAACTGGTAGTGACTGGATCCCAGCCGGAAGCAGAGAAACCTCCAGAAGCGGTGATCCATCTTTAAGTGGTAGTACGCGTCCTGGAGATCTACAGAGCACATCCAGTTGTCCCTCCCTAGGAAGGGGAGAATGGACTGTACCGTGACCATCCAGAATTTTTGAGGTTTGATAAATTTGTTCAATAGGCTGAGATCCTGGATTGGTCTCCAGTCCCCTGTCTTTTTAGCACTAAAAAGAACCTTGTGTAAAACCCGGATCCTGTCTGGTCTGGTAGGACTGGTTGGATGACTCTAACAGCTTTGCTATTTCTAAGGCTGCTAATTCCCTCTGATTGAGTGGTACATCGGGGATTCGTTTGATGGGTCATTTGGTAGCCTCTGGATATTATTCTCTGCACCCAAACATCGGTAGTAATAAGTTGCCAGTCTGGTAGGTGCAGAGAAAAATGATCCCCTACTACTTACAGAGGAAAGCAATCGGGCTGCTGCTTAGGAGCGCTGGTAGGGTCTGCCGGAGAAAGAATCTCTAGCGTCCTAGTTATGTGGACCCCCTCTACCCAGAAAAGGTGCAGATTTATTGAAAGGTGCATTGACAAAGGAAGATTTAAAGGGGTCTGTGAAGTCACACAACCATATCCAAGCATAATGTCTCATGACAATGCCTGAAGCGGCAGCTCGAGCTGCCCCCTCGGTAGTGTGAGATATCAAACACATCGAGGAGTTTGAGATGGAGTCAAGGGTAGCTAACAGCGAGGCGACAGTGTCACGTACCTCATCAGGCAGTGCCCCCACCAAAGAGGAAGACATTTCAGAAATTAGGTCTCTTTGGAGGAGAGTGAAGTGTGCCAGACAGTTCAGCAACAGAATGGGGAAGGTCGCTGAAGCATAGGTCTGCTTCCCTAGTCTGTCCATGGTCCGAGACTCCTTGTTCGGAGGATGGACAGTGGAACTATCTTCTGCCAGTTCCCTCTTGGTGGCCACCTCCACAACCATGGAATCAACTGTCAACTGTTTGAACCAGTGGGGCTGGTCTTCAGGTGTAGATAACATTTTGTCTGGCCTATGGAGGGACAGGCTCTGGGGCCTTCCAGGCACACTGCACAATGAGCTTAACAAGGTCATCTGCTGGTGGGGTCACCCAGGAAGTAGACGGCCGGGCATGCAAGGCCTGCAAGAACACAAATTCCTTAGAAGAAGGGCTAGAGGACTTCCAGTCTCCCTGCTGCTTGAGGATTTTGAGAATGTCTCAGAATGAGGCATCATCTGGGAGAGACTGTGGGGACCCTTCCCCCTCATCACAATTGGTATCTTCGGTGATAGATTCCTCCGGTGAATCAAGGTGCTTTCTCTTGCACCGTTTCTTCTGGGGTGGCTCCCCAGTGGGATCTTCTGAGGAGGACTCTGGAGAAGGGGTTCCCCTCAAAGGGGGGGGGTCTTCCGGCTCTCGTGCCTAGGATCCCGAAACATTGGGTTGGGACAGCTGCATGCTAGGGGTGGGTTCTGATGCTGATGTCATTGGTGCTGACTGTGAGCCTGCGGAGGCAAGGACCCTCTCCATCACCTGGAAAGCAGGCCCGCCCAAGGAGGGATGGGAGCCCGGAATCGAGAAGGACCACCTTAGAACCAGGGTCACACCCCCCCATCCCAAGGAGCCCACCTCCACGTGAGGAGCTCTGAGAGGACTGGAAGCCGGAGCTGTGGGCATAGATGGCGCCAGCGAGAAAATAGGCGCCGGGCTATGTACCAAGGTACGGATGGCCCAAGCACTGCTCTGAGAGAGCATCAGCTCCACCGGAGTCGATGCAGCAAGGGTGGTCAGTGCCGACAGGGGAAAAACTGCTGCTGGAGCAGAGACAGGATGCACCGGGGTGGACATCAGTACCGAGATCTCTGGGACCTGGGTAGGAGGCCAGAGGAGAATAAACAGGGGAAGATGTAGTAAAAGATTCCGAGCCAAGAGGGACGGAAGGTCGAGCTGGAATGGGCAATCCCTTAGCTGCCAGAAGCTGGTTCACAACCCACACTAGGTCTAATTCAGTAAAACTCCTGGTGGATCTAAAGAAGGCTGCTGAAGGAGAACCAGGTCTTTCTAGAAAGGGGCTAAACCTCTGCCCCAAAAAAAGGACAGTAAGTTGGAGAGTATCTTGTCCTAGGCAGATATTCGACTTTAGGAGCCGAAGAAGCTATCAGCACCATGGCCGGGAATGGTGCCGAAGGAGGTACAGTCACAGGAGTCATTGTCAGATCCAAGGATGGCACCGAAGTCAGTGATGCCAAGGGTGGAACCGAAATAGGGGTGAATATCATAGACGGCACCGAGGGAGAAGATATAGAGCCTGGTGCCGAAGAGTTCTGTGCTGACAGCGCAGGAGAAGCACGGCGCCGATTCGGTTCCGTAACTGACGGAGATGCAGGAACCGAGTGACTCCGTTTTTCCTTATGTTTTTTGGTCTTTGGAGGGGGTGAGACCTCCGACCCAGATAGAGCCTCTGAAAAAGGTGTCAATCAAACCTTTTAAAATAAGCTTATTTTTACAATCTGCTAGTGCACGATTACTAAAATTAGCACAAATGTCACAGTCAGCTTTAATATGGTCCACGCCCAAACAGTAGACACGAGCGTGTCCGTCCGAGTTGGGCATCTTACGCCCACACTTGTCACACGGTTTAAACCCCAACATAGCTTTGTCTGACATAGTAAGGCATCAAGGCTATCCTAATACAAAAACAAAAGAAGGGAGAGAAAAAGGTGAGAGAATACAAACAATGGTATTTAAAAAATACCACAAGTGGTAAAGAAGGGCCTACCAAAGGCAGGAGAGAGGGACAGTACCAACAATGGTAGAAATTTAATTACCAAGGTAAAGGGTAGGCAATAGAAGTAGGTTATAGGCGACAGTGAGAAAAAAGTTAAATTGACTAAAAAATAAGAAATTTTGAGGAAAAACTATATTAAAAAAAAAAAAAATCACAATTTTCCACTTGGCTTTGAGAGAGATGGCTAGCATGTCTGACTAGGAATGCGGCAAACTAGATCTGGAGTAACTAGGAGAGGGGCATCATGGGTGGGTCTTAGCTGAGAGTTTTTGGCTGGCGCGATAATGGAAATGGCCGTATCGGTTCAGAGGATGGAACCAAAGTCCTAAAGGTAATGAATAAACAAAGATTTACATCAGACAGTTTATTATGCATGCATGGGATGGACATCAACAATTTAAAAGTATTTTTGTATGCATTGCCTCCTTGCATGTTGTGGTACTGAAGTATACCAAAATAATGAACTGTGCAATCTTTGTATCTTTCTATAGAAGGCCAAGGTGGCCCTCAGGAAATATAATGTACCAAAAATGAAGAGACATACACAGACTTTGCACAATGTAACCTGCTAAGGAACTGCTTAGAGCAGCCAGAACTTGGTGACAACTTTGAAAATGGGTCTACGAATCTTAGAAGTTCACTCACATTGGACTTATGACCTGTCAATAAGCTTTTCATCATTAAGCCCTCAGGGCTAGCACATATTTTTAGAAATAATCCTTCATTATGCATATCAGAAGAAAAATTCAAACGAGTCGCATCTGCCTCAGGTGATGAAAAACTTCTTTATTAGCAGCTAACCAGATTACACAGCATGTTGGTCAAGATGATCTCCTCTGGTCAACTTGTTTACTGACATCAACTTTTATACTGCAAGCAAAACAACTTTTTGTTACATTTCTGACCGTTGACAGTTGGCTATGAAAAACATATTGGATAAGCATGTTTATCACAAATTACCTCAAACCAACAGTTAGTACAGAATGTTCAAGAAGTACAGAATGTTCAGTTCAACAATGGTAGCTCAAATTTTCCAGGACACACAGCCTGCTTCAGTAAATTTACTCTTACTTGGCCGTGCGTCCTTATCCCAGGCTTCACCAAGCTATAACTAAATCTCTTTATTCTGAAATGCAGAAAAAAAGAAGTTATGTCCTCACCATAACGTTCCATGTGGAGTGTTCATCTCGCCTTTGTTCTTACACATGGGTTCGGAGCCGATCCTCGGCTCCGAGTCGGCCGCTTAGCAAAGCTCTGTATCGAGAAGAAGCTCGAGACCAACCTATCTCCCACAATTCCCTCTGCCCTTACCTCAGATCTAGTTTGCAAAACAATACCAGATCCCAACGGGAATGAAAACATACAAACATACATACCAAGGCGTAGCTGAAACCAGCAGTAACAGCAGAGAGAAATCAGAAGCGGGAGAACCAAACCAGACCTCTAAACTGGACGTTCTTCCTGACCTGAGGGTGGGAGGGTGGGAATGTAAGAACAAAGGCGAGATGAACACTCCACATGGAACGTTATGGTAAGGACATAACTTCTTTATGTGAGAGTGTTCAATCTCGTCGTTTGTTCTTACACATGGGTAGCGTCCCTAGCTCCGTGACCCTGAGAGACTCACGGAAGAATGTTCCTGAGCACAGTGGAACCAAAGGTTGCCCTGTCCCTGGAAATCCTATCCACTTTGTAATGAGTGATGAACGTATGTGGTTTAGACCAAGTGGCAGCCGCACAAATAGTATCTAAAGGTAGGCGGGCCGCATGAGCCAGGGATGTAGATATTGATCTAGTAGAATGTCCTTTCGGTTTGGCGGGCAAACTCTGCTCAGTAGCAGTATAAACAAAAGTAATACAATCAGATAGCCATTTGGAGAGGGTACGCTTTGTCACTGCCATGCCCTTTCTGCTGTCCGCAAAGGCTATAAAAAGTTGGTCTGCTTTTCTGTGATCCTTTGTTCTATCCAAGTAGAATCTGAGTGGTCTATGAACATCCAACTTGTGTAACATATATTCCAGCTTATTGGAATGGTTCTTGAAAAATGTGGGGAGTTCAATGGACTGATTAATGTTGTTGACTGAACAAACCTTGGGAAGAAGGGACGGGTTGGTGCGTAGGGATACCCTATCAAGGTGAAAGATCAAATATGGGTGCTTAATGGAAAGAGCTTGGAGTTCTGACACTCGTCTAGCTGAAGTGATAGCTACTAGAAAGAGAGTTTTCCATGACAAGAACTTTAAAGAACAGGACGAGGCTGGTTCAAAGGGTGGTAGCATTAGTTGGGATAACAGGAGGTTTAGATTCCACGGAGCTGTAGGAAACCTGACTGGTGGTCTAATATGAAAAGACCCTTTTAGAAAAGCCTTACAAAGCCTAAGAGTCATAATAGGCGCTCCATTTTCTCCTACATGAAAGTTTGAAATAGCAGCCAATTGAACCCTTAAGGTGGCAGGAGAAGCTCCTTGATGAAATAGCATGGATAGAAACTCTAAAACTTTGTTTAGTGGGGCTATTAAGGGATCTAAATGTTGTGCAGTTGCCCAGTATACAAAACGCTTCCACTTACTAGTGTAAATTTTTGTAGTGGAAGCTTTATGAGAAGCTACTAGAATATTCTGAACCACAGGAGAAAGAAGATCAGACCTGGCTAAGAAGGGAAGCGGAGCAGCCAAGCTGCTAGTCTGAGGGACAGAAGCGACGGGTGGGGAGCCCCTGACGAATGGGTCAGTAGATCTGGCTCCGGGTCCAGGATCGAGAGCTCCCGTATTTGGTGTGCTTGAAGAAAGGGAAACCAAATTTGACGAGGCCAGAATGGGGCAATGAGAATCACAGTCCTTTCCAGATTCTTGGCTTTCTGCAGAAATCTTGGTATCAGAGGTATAGGAGGGAAGGCGTACAGGAGACCCAGGGGCCAATTGTGAATCAGAGCGTCCCTGGGGACTTCCCCTGGCGGGGGTAATAGGGCGAAGTAGCTTCTGCATTTGGCGTTCATTGGCGACGCAAACAGATCGCAGCAAGGCTGGCTCCACTTGCGGAATATCATGTCCGCTATTGTCTGTTTGAGGGACCACTCGTGAGGTAACAGGATGGCTCTGCTCAACCTGTCTGCTATGACGTTGGATAACCCCGGGATGTGCGTTGCTATCAGAAAGCGACCCGTGGACTCTGCCCATTGCCAAATTCTCATGGCCGCTCTGCAAAACTGGTAAGATTTGGTTCCTCCTTGCTTGTTTATGTACCAGACTACGGACATGTCCGTTTGAACTGCAATGGTCCCTAGAGGTAGAAGGGGAGAAAAGTGTTGCAATGCTAGGAACACTGCCCTCATCTCCAGAACACTGATGTGCAGGTTGTACTCTAGATTGGTCCATTCGCCTTGGACTGTCTGTCCCTGAAAGATGCCCCCCACCCTATCAGGGAAGCGGCCGTGGTCACCGTAGCTGTTGGAGTGGGTAGCACAAACGGTCAGCCACCGGTGAGAATGAAATTCTGTAGCCACCAAGATAGGTGCGTCTTGCAGATGTTTGTGATGTGAATTTCATGTGTCAGCGGTAACTGTTGGAACGACCATTGTGCGAACAGCAGCCATTGAAGAACTCTCATGTGCAGTCTTCCCAAGGGTATTGCAATGAGGGAAGCCGACATAAGACCCAAAACTTTTTGAACCAGTTTGGCCGGGGATTTCTTGGACAACAGAAGTAGAGATATGTGATTTTGTAGAGAGGCTATTCTTTCTGGGGGAAGTCTTAGAATCAAGCAACGGGTATCCAAATCTGCTCCTATGAATGAGATATGCTGTGACGGTTGTAATGCAGATTTTTCGAAATTTATGGAAATTCCGAGTTGAACACAAAGTTAGAGTGCATAATCCCTGGCCTGTATCAGTCGACGCTCGGTGGTGGCAGTAAAGAGCCAGTCGTCCAGATACGGAAACACCTGGAATCCTAGGCGTCTCAAGTGAGACGCTACCACTGCCATGCATTTGGTGAAAATCCTGGGGGCTGAGGTTAGACCAAAGGGCAGGGCCCGAAACTGAAAGTGACTGGCTCCCAGCCTGAAGCGCAAGTGATCCCTGGACGCTCTGGCTATTTTGATGTGGTAGTATGCATCCTTGAGATCTACTGAGCACATCCAGTCGTCCTTCTGTAAGAATGGAAGGATCGATTGAAGCATGACCATCCGGAACTTTTCTTTCTTGACGAAGGTATTGAGATTGCTTAGGTCCAGAATTGGCCTCCAGTCCCCTGTCTTTTTTGGAACTAAAAAGAACCTTGAGTAAGTTCCGAATCTTCTTTGGTCCGCCGGGACTGGTTGGATGACTCTTTTCTAGCAGCTTTGAAATTTCTATAGCTGCAGGTTCTCGCAGATGGGGCGGTACATCTGGGAATCTTTTCTGCGGTAACGGGGTAATAGAAATGGAATTTTGTAACCTCTGGTAATAATGCTTTTTACCCATTTGTCTGAGGTAAGACTTTGCTAGGCCTAAGGGTATAAAGCTAAGCGACCCCCGACTGCCTCCAGAGCAGGACAGTCGGGCCTCCCTTCAGGAGTGCTGGAAAGGTTTCCCAGGGAGCGTATCCCTGTCACCTTGGTTTTGCGGACCCCCTCTGCCGCCAGGGCGATGTCTTCCACTTCTGCCCCCCCTTTGCCTCTGGAAGGGGCATCACCCTGTGTGCCTGGGAAAGAACCCTGGGGTTTTCGAAACCACATTTTTCCACCTCGTTGCCCTTTGGGGTACTGTCTAGATGGGGTGGAAAAATGGACTCCGACAGCAGACAGAGTCTTTCCCTCTTGATCACACCAGGTAAGGGTCTCCTTTACTTTGGGGCCAAAGAGAGTGGCACCATCAAATGGGGCGTTAGTAAAGGAAGACTTGAAGGCTTCCGCAAAGGAGCATAAGCGCATCCAGGATTGTCTAAGAAGAGCAAATCGCTGAAGCCGCAGCCCTACTCGATCCTTCGGCTGCATACGAGATGAGCCTCATGGACGAGTTCACAATTGATGTAAGGGTATTGAGCTGTGCTGTAACCTTTTCCGCGACAGCAGCATCTGTAGTACCCTGGAGGGTATCTCCCAACTCTTTGACTAGATCCCTCTGTAAACGTGTGAAATGTGTCAAATAGTTCAGCGATTGCATGGAAAAAGTCGCTGAACTAAAAATGCGCTTCCCATACCTGTCCATAGTCCTAGAATCTCTGTTAGGCGGATGGACAGATGAGGAAGATTCAGATATCTCCTTTTTAGTGGCAGCTGCCACCACCATAGCATCCACTGGAACTCCCTTTGTGAGGTATGCCTTGTCTTGAGGGGCCGTAATATATTTATTAGGCTTTCTAGGGACTGGCTCCACTGGCTCCACTGTGTCAGGTGTCTCCCACGCCCTTCGAGCAATCAAATCCATCAACTCATCGAAGGGCGGAGTGACCCAGGAGGAGGAAGGGCGAGCACCAAATGCCTTCAGCAAGACTGACTCATCCTCAGAAGGGGGTAGGGCTTGCCAATCACCTCTCTGTTTTAGAATCTCCAGGATGTCAGAAAAGGAGACATCCTCTGAGGGTGATTTTGGGGACCCTTCTGACTAATCCAAGTCAGTGTCCGATGTTAAGGACTCTTGTGGAGAATCCAAGTGCCTCCTCTTACACAATCTTTTCCTCGGGACTTCCTGGGGGGGGCATCCGATGAAGAGGGGGCTCCCTCTGGGAGCGGCTGAGACACTGGTGCTAGACGCTTTTGAGTAGCCGTAGGTGCAGAAGAGGATAACGGGCCTTTATGGGAGGGAGAAGCCGTCTCTGCTGAAGTGGTTGTCTGAGTCGACAACACCTTCCTCATAAGGTTGAAGGCCCCCGGGCCCCGAGTCGAGGAATCCCCCGGTTCCGAAGAAGGTGGAGGGATCGCCGAGGCGGGGGCCGAGGGCATCGACCCCGATGACGGAGCCGAAGTGATCCGTGCAGAGGCACCGAGAGGGAGAGTCAGAACCGAAACATCGGTTCGACTCTCGGTCCCGGAACCAAGGATAGTCGGCTCCGCGATTCCGGTAATGGATCTGTCGGAGTCGAGGTGAACGGTGCCGACCGAGAGAAAGACGGCTCCGGCACGGAGGGCTCCACGATCATCAGATTAGCCTCTCCCGGCTCCGAAGGCTGAATAGGCCTCGGAGGAGGAACAGATGGAGATAAAGGAAGGCCTTCAAGTCTCGACACCAACTGGGAGGAGACTGAGATGAGTTTGGACAAGGCCGTATTCTCCATTAACTTCTGCACCACACGATCTACGTCGGAGTCAGAGAGGGGTCTGGAAGAACGAGTCGAAGGAATCGAAGACGGAGCCGACCTCAAAAGCACAGGAGGTGGAATCTCCGTCACCGGTTCCAAGACTCGAGGCTCGGTGACAGACAGGAGTTCGACACTCGGCATCGAAGTCTGTGGAACTGGTGAACGAACCTTAAATGAAGAGCTCGGAGCCGATGACATGGGCTCCGACGTCTTCGACTCCTTCGAGGATTTGGATGCCTGGTCTGATTTATCAAGAGCCTCTTGAAAGGCAGGCTTCAAAAGGCCCCTGTCCATCAGCTTCCTGCGCCTATCTGTCATGACCCTTCCACTGAAAGAATGACAAATAGAGCAGTCTTCTTGCAGATGGAGAGGGCCAAGACAGTAGACACAGGAGCTATGGTTATCTGTGACAGACATTTTCTGTCCACATTGGCACCTTTTGAACCCTGACTTTGCTTTTTCAGACATATTTAAGCAAAAAAACAGTCAAATCAGATAATTTTGTCAAAGCCTGAACAAACTTGAAAAGCAGTCACAGTCAAAAACACTAAGGATGGTACCGACAGGTTATACTAGTGTTTATTCAACTCTAACAAAGCCAATAGCAATCAAAAAAGGCTATTATGATTCAGTCAAATCCAGTAGAATTAGTGGGTGGGGTAGGCCCCTAGGGAAACCTCACTAAAAATCTATATACTATATATATATATATATATATAGAAAGTTAAGGAACCCTTGACTCACGCACACACACACACACACACACACACACACACACACACACTAATAATCTCAAATTCGAAATACTAAAGACTTTTCTAAGAATCCTAGAAAAAAAAGGGCATCTTATCTGCCAGTTGGTCTGAGCTCATCGAAAACGATGCGAATGTTGCAGCGGCAAACTAGATCTGAGGTAAGGGCAGAGGGAATTGTGGGAGATAGGTTGGGAGCTCGAGCTTCTTCTTCTCGATACAGAGCTTTGCTAAGCGATCGGCTCCGAACCCATGTGTAAGAACAAATGGCGAGATTGAACACTCTCACATCAGTTATTATTCAGGTTCATAAGCAATGCTGCATTTTGTTCACAGATGAGGCCCATCTTTGATAGGCATATCCCAACAAATAACATGTTCACTTTGCAAGAACAGGAAAAAGACAAATAACTACGTTTTAAAACTTTTTCTCTTAACATTTCCCCCCTGAAAACATTTTTATTTCAGCAATATATGGTAAAAACTAAGTTTTTCTTTGCATACATTACTTCATTGGCAAGACAAACTTTTAAACTTCAAAAACATTTGCAAAAAGTCACATTTCAATGTATTCACTTTCACCAGTCTGTTGCAATTACTGGTACACCGTCTTCGTAACAGCAGTATCAACCAGTTTTTGTAGAAGACCTCTGATACAGGGTATACAACAACAACCACATACTACCATGACAGCCACAGCAACTCCAATGGACACCAGGAAACTGCTGTTGAGATGACTCCATTTTCCAAACCACACTTGTAGAAAGTCTGTAAAAGGATTATTTACCCCAGAGTTCTCTGCCAATTCTTCGGATAACAATTTCCAAACCTTTCAAAGCTTGAGTGATACTTCCATCAGGCGCAGTGTTGTTTGGAATATATGTACAACAGAAAGTCCCAAACATCTTGCAAACTCCTCCTTCTTTGGCCAGGAGCATATCCAACGCAATTCGATTCTGCCATGCCACCTGCGAAGTGGCCTCCAGTTGTTCAGCAATTCCTTTCAACGCCTTTGGTATAGTTCACAAAACACTGCTGGTTATAGTAAATGTAGTTGATCCAGTCCACATTCTTATTAGATTGAATCCAGACAAAGATGGATGTAAAACCAGCTGCTATTTGGTTTATTGCTTTGTATTCATCAGGTACGCCAATGCTATCGATGTAGACACCGTTATCGAAAGACTGCTTCGGTGCCTCTCTTTCTCCTACTCAACCATTTCGGTTTTATTTCAGGTTCTCTTACGAAACTGCTTGCTGGAACTGGGAAAATGTAGAATGGCAGAATTAACTTTACAAGTGCACAAGTTCCCTTCCAGGGAATCGTAAGCCTTGATCTGAGTTTGTTGTCTCCACATAACCACCATACGTCTGCTAAACTATGAGTTTGGTTCTCCAGAAATGGATTCTCATTGCCATTCACAGTAACATTGCAATAGTTCTGTCCCATATTGCCATAATTCTTCCCTGTGCCATCCCTGGAAATGCACATATACGAACCTGGATAGGAAATCACTGCAGGCGGTTTCTCAACTTTGCTTTTGACTGGAAAACGCTGAGTTTCATCTTTGCATTTATCTTCAGTTTTGTTGAAGAATAATTTCAACAGACACGTTAGGTTACCTTCATCTTGCATCAATGGGACTGCCGCTAGTTGCTGTTTACCTTCAGTACAAGAAATACAGTTTTCACGATGTGCTTCTCGGGTACTATATCTAACCCAAGATAACCATTCATTACGGTGTACGAATCCCGTCTCGAGTAACAATTGCTCTTCTTCTGTGAAGGCAAAATCTGCTTTACTTGCCGCATTCTTAAGACTTTGTACTTTAAGTTGGAGGGTCCCCAAAGGATCAGTTCTAGTTGGAAGAGACACTCCGATTCCATAAATTCCTGAATCACTTTCTTGTGGTGACACAATGGTTATAGTAATTACTTCGGTACCTTGGAAATGCGCAATTTATTCTTTGTTGCCTGCTTTTATCTTTCTCTGGTATCACTGCACCACTTGTTTCCAATCCATTCACATCTGTTGACCACCAAACATTTGACCAGGACGTACAGTCTCTATTGCACAAGTATTTTGCACGAGTCAAGAAATTATTATTGTTCCATTTAGAACAGTCCAAAATTCCTTCACAAAGTTCCACCTTAAACACAGCAGTAACACCTGTTTGCGCTTGCAGCACCATTTCTTTTTCTCTTGCAACTGTTCCTTCTCGTATGGATATATTTACTTTCGCCACCAAAATCATCATCATGTGACAGTTCAAGTACCAGTTGAACATGGCCATCCTCCTTAAGGACTACCTCACGCCATTGGTTTCTTCACTGGGTTTGAGACGAACTAACCCCTATTGGGCTAATCCCCCTTTGTAGCCAGACTTTGCGCTCAGAGGTCCGGTGGTGTTTGACCAATATCAATGGCAGAAGGGAGAGCCTTGAGTTTTTTACAGTGGGTGATATGAATCCACAAGGGAGAGCCTTGAGTTTTTTTTTTTTTTTTTTTTTACAGTGGGTGATATGAATCCACGAAGTCCTCTCAGCGATCTTTACAGCCGTAGGTGTCGAGATTAGTACTGGGTATGGGCCTTCCCACCTGGGGGATGACCAATTATTTCTCTTCACAATTCGGATCCACACCCAGTCCCCGGGTGCCACGCTTAACGAGGTTTCATTTCTGGAATCTGCAAAGGAGTCATTGGTTACAAGAGATTTGACATTTAGCAGCTTCTTCATATAATCCGCTAGATCCTCACCCCCCTCACGTTCCGCTGGCAACAATCCTTGCCACTGCGGGACGTAATATGGTCTCCCAAACAAAAGTTCAAATGGTGTAAGTCCTTTGTAGGAAGGTGAGATTCGCATATACAGGAGTGCCAAAGGAAGGTACGCAGTCCATGATCTATGCGTTTCTGCCATCAGTTTGCGGAGCTTACTCTTCAAGACACCGTTGTGTCTTTCCACCAGTCCAGCTGATTGGGGATGGTAAGCACAATGATGTTTAAGATCAGTTTGAAACACTTGACCCAACTTCTGAACAATCTGGTTAACAAAATTAGACCCATTATCACTGTAAATGCGTCTTGGTAAACCAAATCAGGGAATTATTTCTGTAGTCAAAAGCTTTGCTACTGTTTGTGCATTTGGGTGCTTTACTGGAAAAGCTTCTACCCATTTAGAAAAAGCATCAATAATGACTAAACAGAACCTTTTTCCCTCTGAGGGTGTCAATTCAATAAAGTCCATACAGAGTGTGTGGAATGGATATGGAGGGGTGGGGAATGCCTGCTGAGACTTTTTAACTCCCCCCTGAGCATGATACTTTGCACATAATAAACAAGATAAATAGAATTGCTTTGCATAAGTTGAAAACCCTTTACACCAAAACACCTTAGACACTATCTGAATCATCGTCTGTACTCCTACATGGGCAGGTCCATGGCTAACCAATGCCGCATACCTAAAAAGGTTTGAGGGTAATACCATTTTGCCATCTGATGCCCTATACAACCCATCCTGCTGAGTGATACCATATTTTACCAAACAACATTTTTCCTTCTGTGTTGTCAATGTTTGCATTACTTTTAGTGTCTCTAAGTCTAAGAGGTGTCCGGGCTCTAAATCATTTTCATGTAAAAGTGAATCATTTTCTTGAGCTGCCTTTTTTGCAGCCATATTAGCAAGTGCATTTCCCCTAGAGACAGGACCTTTTCTGTTGGTATGTGCGGAACATTTATATATAGCTATCTGAAGTGGTAGTTGCACTGCATCTAACAACTGTAAAATTAAATCTCTGTGATTTATTGGTTTGCCTGTCGCAGTAACCATTCCCCTATTCTTCCATAGTTGAGCGAAAACATGTACAGAGGAGAGAGCATATTGACTATCTGTATAAATTGTCACTTTTTTACCCTCCCCTAAGATACAAGCTCGAGTCAAAGCCACCAACTCAGCTGCTTGTATGTTTGACAATCTTTTTGCCTCCAAAACTTGTGTTGACTGCATACCCTACTAGTGTTTTTCCTACAGTGTCCTTCTTTGCTGATCCGTCTACAAACAAAACGAGATCAGAATCTACCAACGGAATATCCGTTAAATCTGTTCGGGGAAGCACTTTGTCATGAATGCTGTCTAAACAAACGTGTGGAGTACCTTCTTCTGGAGTCGGCAAAAGTATCGCCGGATTAAGAGTAGTACATCTTTCTATGGTCAAATGAGGCTGTGTCAGCAGCACTGTCATACATGACAAATTGTCGACTAGGAGAGAAAAAGGTAATCTTATCTTGCAAAAGTATAGTAGCAACTGAATGTGGAACCCGCAATTGCAATGGGTGAAACAAAACTAATGATGCTGAGGCTTGTACTGCCATGGCGGCTGCCACTACAGCTTGAACACAATACGGCAATGCCCTTGCAACAGGATCTAATCTAGAGGAGTATAAAGCTATCGGCCTCTGTTTATCCCCATGTACTTGTACCAGAACCGAAGTCATATATCCTCCCTTACAATCAACCATTTGTATAAACGGCTTAGAATAGTTCGGAAAACCCAAAACAGAGGATCCTGCTATCAATTGCTTAATTCTATTAAATGCCTGTATTGCCGTATTTGTCCACTGTATATCATTTTTAGTTGCCATGGGAGTGTCGTAGATTAGTGCGGTCAATGGCCCTACTTCCTCAGCATAGTTAGGTATCCAACTTCTACAAAACTTAGTCACACCTAAAAAGGACATCATCTCCCGCTTAGTTGTGGGCATAGGTGCCTCAAGAATTGCTTGTTTTCTTTTGTTCTCCAATTGTCTACCTTCCTGCGAGATTAAATAACCCAAGTACTTTACTTGTGCTTTCCACAATTGTTAACTTTTCTTTATTTACCTTATGTCCTTGCTCAGCTAAAAAACTAAGGGCGGCAAGGGTATCCCTTTTACAACCTTCCTGCGTGGGTGAGGCCAACAAAATATCATCTACATACAACAGAACCTGGCTTCCCTCTGGGGGAACAAATTGAGCTAAATTTGCAGCCATTTCTTGTGCGAATATTGTCGGACTCTCACAATAACCCTGTGGCAATCTGGTGTAGGTGTATCTTTTACCTTGATAAGTGAATGCAAACCAAAATCTACTCTCATGTAGTGGTATGGGGAAAAAAGCATTGCTTATTATCTATGACAGAAAAATATCTGTGCTGAGGTAGTAAATCATTAAGTAATGTATAGGGGTCAGGGACCACTGGTGCTCTTGGGATCACAGCCGAATTAACTGCTTGTAAATCCTGAACCAACCTCCATGACCCATCCGGTTTCTTTACAGGAAACAACAGAGTATTGCAGGGCGAATCTGGGCATTCAACAAGAATTCCTACCTGTTTTAGATGCTTAAATCCTTCCTCTGCTTGTTTACTTAGCGGGTATTGGTACTTACGAGGTCTAAAACCTGACTTTGGAGTTATACAAACTTCACCTGCTGTTTTCATCAGTCCTACATCCCCTTTACCTTTTGACCATAAATCTACAGGTAAGGCACAACGCACTATCTTCCTCTTGAGTTAGAAGGATTTGTCATGCCGTTTCTGTTTTGTCATCCCTGAAGTGCACACTTGGTTGTGCCCAAGCCACCCAATTTAATCTTTGTACCTGGATCTGCTGATCTTTCAAATGACTTTCGGACATTGCCCTATTTGTTACCTTTTTCGCCAAATCTACCCAATGTGTCCCCACCGCTTTAGTAATTGAAATATGTGGGCTATAACCTGAGCGATATAAAGAACTCATTTCCTTAGTCAAAGTACAGGTCACTACTGTATTACCTTGCGTATCCCAAAACATATCATTCAAAATTATCCTTGCACGTTTGTGCTTAAAGAATTCTTTTTCAAATTCTTTATCCAGACCAGGGGCCTTTCTGTAGAACATTGTACAATGTAAGTACACCGCAACCTGCGGTGACCCACTCCTAGATTTACTTAAAGCTAGGTTGATCAAATCTGTATCAACCCTCCCCGGCCCATTTGAAATCAAGTCCTGGCTATACCAGTAAAACAAGTCTTGTACTCCCTGTACCACCAAGCCATCCGCTAACCTTTTCGCCTCAATGCCTTTAGGTGTGAGAATTACCGCTATTCCAAACGAATGCATCAAATCTCTTCCAAGCAAATTAACTGGACAAACTTTCGATATAATTACCCTACACCTAACAGTTTGGTTTGTTTGCGGATCTGTGAACAATAGAGGATGTGACAGTGGCTCCTTATAGATTTTTCCGTTTGCCGCTTTCACAAGGACAAATTAGTCTGTCTCACAGTTCAGGGGCAGAACTGCTGGACCCAAAAGTGTACGCGATGCACCTGAATCACATACAAACTCCACTTTCTGTCCCTCAACCAAAAACTCTATCATGGGTTTTTGATCTAGATGCATAGCAATACCCAAATTTGCCAGGTTTATGACTTCACAGTCACAATCCCACCCTTCCTTCTGAGTGTTCTGACATTCATCGCAGAGAGTGTCTGCCTCATCATCATCACAATCATTCTCACTTTCTTCTTCTCTACAATAATCACAATAATGAATTTGGCGCCTTCCTTTACTATCATATAGTCATGCGGAGCCCTTGTTCATAAGCTGTGGGGGATGTTGCCACTCTTCACAGTCAGCAGCGAAGTGCCCACGTCTACCGCACTTAAAACATTTGCTAACACTTGTACTTTCCTTTTTAAATTGAAATGTCGCTTAGCATGCCGTGCATATTCAAACAAAGGTTGCAGTCTACATGTTCTATTATCTACCATATGCTTAGTTATAAAACTACTTATCAGAGCCCTTCAACCCTTAAGAAAAGCATTTTTCAATTGCTGTTCATACGGACTATCATTGGTCTAATCCTGCGGAATCATCATTCCACAATGGTTATTGAACACTTCTGTCAATCTTACAGTATAGTGATCTACAGATTCATCATCATTTTGGATGCACTGATTTATTACTATCCAATCTGCTCTTGGACGCCACTTATCAGAAATTCTCTTTAACAGATCAGTGACTCGCGTGTCTAACGCCCCAGAATTATGCTTTAATGTAGTGCCGTCATCTGCCTTACATGTCCAAGTACCACAAACTAAGTGCCAATCTGGACCCAGGATTTGTCGCACTACTTGTTCTGCTTCTAAACCATTTAGATGATAACAAACGCATACCAACTATGTCCTCAGAAAACTTTTGAAAATTAACCTTGGGATGAGGAATACCATCTGTAGCTCGTTTTATATCCTCTCTGGCCCAGGGACGATAAACTAAAATAGTTGGCTCTTGTCCAACATCCCCTGCTTGTGGGTTTGCAACTTGTATTAAGGGAAGAGCTTCTGAGTAGTCAGAAAGTTTAATGGCCCAACATCCTTGCCCTGCTGGTCCTGACCTGAACTGCATAGGTTGGTCTACCTGTTGCAAAGCAACCTTGGGTACTACGGGAATTTGCGGGTAAGTTGGAGGGGTCACAACGCTTCCTTGAGCAGCCAATAACCCACCCTGCTGTACAGATCCCACATCTTCAGACTGATATTGAGGAGGTTCCGCCGGTACGGCAGCAGCAATTCCCCACACGGTGGGGCAGTTGCCTGCCTTTGTACTGCACAAACTGTATGCTCATCCTCCTTATCTAAAAATAAAGCTACTTTTCCACTTGGCACCAGTGATCCCTTTTGATTTATTTTTTTCTTTTTCCTGGCACTGTTTTTCTTTTGTAGCTCGTCTATTTGCTTCTTCTAACCATTTTTGTGCTTGGGGAAATCCCAATTGTCTTTGCTTTTTAGTTCTAGTTCCTGCATCTCTTTTCAAATCTCTAACCAATTTTGCACAGGCATTCTTATTCAGGGTACCATCAAAATCATATTTCAACTAACACTTTTTCAAAAACTTAACATTATTTTTGTTTAAACCTTTCATATACTTAGCATCAACATTTAAACAGACATCACTCACACTTGCAGCAACTCAAACACGTTTCCCCTAGATTTCTTATTTTAGGACTGTATCAAAGTTATTTTACAGGGCTTATTATAAAATGGGGCTATCTTAACGGGTGATCCTAACAAAAGAATCTTAAGTAATCCTACCCACCCTTAACTAAAAATAAAACCCTTGTCGACAAGATTAAATTAAATGAAAATTTATTTTTCATCCTACCTGAACCAGATGAGACTCCGTTTCCCCTTTTCGTTCAGAAACCGTCCCTCAGATAGGATCAGAGAGTGGCCAGCCTCCTTTCAACAACAAATCAGTTGGAGGGCTTTCAGTCGAGGGAATCTTAAGATGAGAAACCCTCACCTGCACAGGATTTTCGGTCTCTCTGTCGGTCTGATCCGTATCTTCGTACAGGTTTCCGGTCCAAAGGACCAAAATGTCAGAAGAAAAATTAAAACGAGTCGCATCTGCCTCAGGTGATGAAAAACTTCTTTATTAGCAGCTAACCAGATTACACAGCATGTTGGCCAAGATGATCTCCTCTGGTCAACGTGTTTACTGACATCAACTTTTATACTGCAAGCAAAACAACTTTTTGTTACATTTCTGACCGTTGACAGTTGGCTATGAAAAACATATAGGACAAACATGTTTATCACAAATTACCTCAAACCAACAGTGAGTACAGAATGTTCAAGAAGTGCAGAATGTTCAGTTCAACAATGGTAGCTCAAATTTTCCAGGACGCACAGCCTGCTTCAGTAAATTAACTCTTACTCGGCCGTGCGCCCTTATCCCAGGCTTCACCAAGCTATAACCAAATCTCTTCATTCTGAAATGCAGAAAACAGTTCCTGGAGTTCATAAACTCAAATGCCATGGAACAACTAGTCACCATCCCCACAAGAGGAGAAAACATACTTGATCTCATCATCACGAACATGGGATCACAATGTTCAACACCCGAAGTATACCCCTCACTGGTGAGATCAGATCATAAACTAATCTCGCTGGAGGTCCTCATCCCGCCCCCACCTGAAATAAAAAAGACCACAGTGAAAAACTTCTCAAAAGCCGACTTCACATTTCTAAAAACTATTGTGGTCTCCTTTAAGGCCCCTGAGCCAGTGGTAAACATTACTCAAACCGCTGAATCACTTACAAATGCCTTCTACCAGCACCTACAGGACTGCATGGATCAGGCAATCCCAAACAAAACTAAGACTCTTTGTACCAAAGGCAAGCGTCCAGTCTGGTGGACCCCAGCCATAAACAAGCTGTACAACAAAAGGAGGAAGCTACTACAAGATAGAGCAAAATCCTTGAAAGGTAAGACACCTTTGATCATTATAAGTAAAAAACTAAGAGCTCTCATAAAATCATCCAAGGCAAATTTTGAGAGAAAAATCACCAAGGACTCAAAAGACAATCATAAGGCCTTCTTTAGCTATGTTAGAAACCTAGGAGGAAACTCCCAGATATGCTCAGAATTAGTTCAAAATGATGTGAAGATTACTGAACCTACACACATTGCCAACATACTGGCTGACAGGTTCAGTGCAAACTTCTCCCCCCCTCTCCCCCAAAAGGAGAGATTATCTATACCAGAGGATTGTAGCCCCCCAAACATCTCCAACGCCCAGGTGAGAACTGCTCTCCAAGGCAAAAACACAGCATCCATGGGACCGGATGGTGTCCCCGGCTGTGTGCTCCACGAACTCAATGAGGAATTAAACCCGCAGTTAGGACAGCTGTTTAATCTTAGCCTCACCTCAGGATACGTACCCAAGGAGTGGCGCACGGCGACTGTGGTCCCACTTCACAAGGGGGTGCCTCCACCAACCCTGGAAATTACCGTCCCATTAGCTTGACAAGCCTTATCTGCAAAGCCATGGAGAGGATCATAATGGAACTCATAAATAAAGACATAGGGAACTTGCAGACTTTGGATCCAACCCAGTTTGGCTTTGTCAAAGGCAGATCATGCCTTTTAAACTTGGTTGACTTTTTCGAGACAGTCACCAAGGCCATTGATGAGGGAAAGGCAGTCCATACAGCCTACCTCGACCTGGCAAAGGCCTTGACACAATACCCCACTCAGGTATCATCGAAAAACTCATCAGCTTGAATGTAAACCCATACATCACAAGATGGGTTGCAAACTGGCTAAGTGACAGAACCCACAGGGTCAGAGTTGCTGGAACCATGTCAGACTCAAAGCCTGTCACAAGTGGTGTCCCACAGGGCTCAGTCCTGGGTCCACTCTTGTTCGGCATCTACTTTTCTGAAGTACAAGCAAACACAGGAGGGTTATGGCTGACAAAGTTTGCAGATGACTGCAAACTGGGCGCCATAGTCGAAAACACATCTAACACAGATATCCTTCAGAAGGGCCTCACAGAAACGGATAACTGGTGCCATAGCCATGGCCTAAAGTTAAACGCCAAGAAATGCATAGTCATACCCTTCGGGAAAAACAAGGTTACCCCTAGCTACCATATAGGTGGCAATCCACTGAGCACAGAAGTCATCAGGGATCTGGGGACCCAGGTTGACAGTAGCCTTTCGTTTGACACTCATGTTGCTAAAGTAGTTAGGAAAACCTTCTACATTGCCCACCTGATCATGAAGGGATTCACATCTAGATCAAGGGAGGTCATCGTCCCCCTGTACTCATCACTCATTAGACCTATGATTGAGTACAATGCCCCATTCGGAATGTATCTGACCCGACACCTGCAGCAGCTGGAAAGACCCCAAAAGTTCCTCACCAAAAGGATAAAGGGTCTCAAAAATATGTCTTATGCTGCCCGACTGAAAGAATTCCAGCTCTATTCAGTCTCATACCGCTTGCTCAGAGGTGACCTGTGCCTGACATATAAGGCCATGTCAAACCCAGATTTGATGAATATGCTTCACCTCAAAAAATCTAGATCCCTCAGAACCACAAGGGCGGGAGACTTAAACCTTGACACGGTTATTAATAGAACGTGCTGGAGGGACAGATTCATCACCCAGAGACTCCTATGCTGTGGAACAAAATCCTGGTACATGTGAGGCAGAGCACCTCGCTGGCCTTGTTCAAGAGGAATCTTGACCAATGGATGGGAGATCGCAGATATACCCCAGGGATTACTTCAGTGTCACTGCTTGACAGAGGCACAGCAAAATAATAGGCATAGTTTTATTCAAACTAAAGGGGTGGCGAAAGCCACATAACTATGGGCTAGGCTTATAAATGCCCTTGGGCAGATAGCCTAGTATGAACCTATGAACCTATTCAGGTTCATAAGCAATGCTGCATTTTGTTCACAGATGAGGCCCATCTTTGATAGGCATATCCCAACAAATAACATGTTCACTTTGCAAGAACAGGAAAAAGACAAATAACAGTATGTTTTAAAACGTTTTCTCTTAACAATGCACTAGTAGAAAGTCACATGTGGAACTTCACACGAAAGTTAGTCAATACAGATGAAACAGAACAGTGAACCGGCTTCTGGGAAATAGGGGGTATAACATTAACGCAGACATCATGAAGACGCTATTAATGTGGTTAGGGATCAGAACGACAAAAAAAATGCATTTGTTAACAGTGTATGCTCACTACACACATACTCCCTTTCCAACAGTGATCTAGGGTTGCTATCTTTTTAAATGCCCAGAGTGGTACACTTTTTGTAGAAATGTACTTCCACAGACCATTAACCAAAGCCAGTGCAAAAAACAGAACTTCTGCTATTTTCTATAACATTTGGGTGTTTCAGATGCAAAGTAACCGTTTTATGCAATTAAAGAAGATTTAGGAAGATGTGTGTCCTAAAAATATCACATAAGGCTCCTGGTTTTTGGTGGACTTTGTTTATGATCATGAATATGTGAATGTCAAATTTGAGATTGTTGTCTATTTCAACTCCTAGCAATTTGGTGTGATCTATTGGATGGACAGTGGTGTCTTTTGCTGTGATGTTAAAGTGAGAGTTATTTTGAGTATGTTTGGTGGGTTCGAAGATGAGGAGTTTAGTTTTGTTTGGGTTGTGTATTAAATGGGCATCGGATAGCCAAGTTACAACAGAGGAAAAGGCATCCTGTGTGACCTTTTGCAGTTCAGGTAGAGACTGGGCTGAGTAAATGATGGTGGAGTCATCTGCATATTGTACGAGTGTGCCATGTTTGGTGGCAGAGGCTAGATTATTGGTGAAAATAGAGAAGAGTAGGGGTCCAAGGATGGAGCCTTGGGGAACACCAATAGAGACAGGTAGTTGGGGAGATATGTCATTTTGCCATACAACAGATTGCTGGCGGTCAGACAGGTAACTTTGAAACCAGTTGATGACTGATTGGGAAAAGGATAGGTTACGGAGTACAGAGAGGAGTTGTTTGTGTAGGACCATGTCAAATGCTTTAAATGGGTCTTGGAAATTAAGAGGAGAGAGAGTCATTGTTTTTATGGTGAAGGATAGTGTTAGTAAAAGAGTAAGGCAGTGGTGGTGCTATGGTTTGGTCGGAAACCATATTGAGTATTAGAAAGGAGATTGTTAGTAAGGAGGTAGTCTGAGATTTGATAGTGAATGCATCTCTCTAGTATTTTGGAGACTGGAGGTAGTCTGAGATTTGATAGTGAATGCATCTCTCTAGTATTTTGGAGACTGGAGGTAGTCTGAGATTTGATAGTGAATGCATCTCTCTAGTACTTTGGAGACTGGAGGTAGTCTGAGATTTGATAGTGAATGCATCTCTCTAGTATTTTGGAGACTGGAGATAGAATCGCGGTGGGGCAGTAGTTGGTTAGCTCTGTGGAGGGGCCGCCTTTGTGAAGGGGAATGATGTGTGACATTTTCTATAGTGTTGGGACGTAGCATTCTGACAAGAGATCGGTTAATCAAGATGGATACTGGGTAGGCTAAGGCGTCAGCTGCAATTTGCAGGAATTCACTTGGGAGGTTGTCTACTGCTAATTTTGTGGGTTTAAGTTTAGTTAAGAGTTTTCTTATGTTGGAGGTAGGAATGGGAGAAAATGAGAAGAGTGTGGGGAGATTACTGGGTGAAGGTGTAGGGTAGGGGGGTTATGTTGTCTAGCTAGTGATAGTACAGTTTGTGTGAAGAGTGTGTTGAATGAGGTAGCAATATTTTCTGAGAAGTGAGGAATGTTAGGTGTAGGGGTATTGATTTTACCTGGGTGAAGGATGGAGTTTATGAAGGTTCAGAATTGTTTGGGGTTGTGTTAGGAGTTGAGGGCAGACTGGTAGTATTGGATTTTGTCCTCCTTTATTAGCTTTTTGACTCTATTGCATAGTTCTAGGAATTTCTGTCTAGCTGAGCGGGTTTTGATTTTACGCCAGTGTTCCCAGGCTTTATCTCATTTTTTCATTTCTGACCTAGTGGTTTTCTGTAGCCATGGGGATGGTTGGGCTTTGGTTCTGGTAAGTCTTATGGGGGCATGGTTATTTAGGATGCTTAGAAGGAATTATTGAAAAATTGGACTGCGACATCTAGGCTGAGGTAATTTAGAGGGTGCCCGTTACATTCTTTGAAGGATGAGATGAATTCTTTGAAGGATGAGATGAATGTGATTGGGTTAAAGTGTAGTTTTTTTACGTATTTGATGGTAGATGACAGGTTTAACTTGGTATAGGCGTTTTTTGAGTAGGAATGTTGGGGAATGATCATTGAGGCTATCTGATAGGCAGCCTGCTATACAGGACTGGGGAATTTTGCTGACTAGTATCCAAACCAGGGTAGTGCATTTGTTGAAGTTTTTATTTATTCTGGTTGGTGACTGGACTAGTTGGGTGAAGCCATAAAGGTTTAGATGCTGGGTTGGATGGTTGACACAACAGGACTGCAAATCAATATTGAAGTCACCTAAAATTATGGTCTCTTGAGGGAGATGGTGGGTGGTCCAGCTGAAGTTTTCTAGTGGAGGGATATTTTGGCCAAAGTATGGCTGAGTGACAAGCCATGCAAATCATGCGGCAGCCTGTTGAACACTTACTCTGAATATTCCATCTGTGACTGTTTGTTGCTAACCCCCCCCCTCCCCCTCCCCCCAAATTTTTATTTTTCGATATACAGAAGACACAATGTTGCCATTCTTGACATACGGCCATTGCAAGCTAGTTACTGTAGGTCCTTTAATTAAGAGATGCAAGGACAGGTTCAAGTATTAGTGGGAACGAAGGGCAGTACTTTACACCCCCATCCTAATGTGCTTTATTGCTTTTGCCCCAGCTTTCTTACTGAACATGGAAGTCAGTAAATAACAACACACATTTTAGTTTCACAGTTTGCATTCTTTTGAAATGCATGCTAAAATAGAACTTGTAACGCTAGCAACTTTCTCAGTTTATAACAGCAGTATTTAAATTCTCTCCCTATATTTGGTAGTTTTTCCCCCATTCTATTAGGCTTTGTTCAGATTTGGGGCGTTAAAAGATTGAGAGGTATGTGTCAGTGTTAACAACTGCAACTGTACTTTAAACGTTACGGTTCCACTGTGCCCCGAAATAAATGCAGTCAGGCATTACAAAAAAAAAAAAAAAAAAAAATCACATTTTAAAGAATACATATCTGCAGACCAAAAGAACGACATGGAAATGGTACCGCAAATAAATATTGGATGTCAAAGAGCTATGAAGCAGTAATTAAAACAATACAAGTAAAGAGTTCGGCCATGTGCGTTCCTGCACAAAGGACTATAAATAGTTTACATGTATATTGTTTTATAGAAGAACAGATAACGCGCACGTTGGGTATCTCATGTTTATTCACAGTACGACTAGCAATTATAGGAAAACGTATAGTAGTGGGCGGAATTTGGGCAGTTCTTGATACTGCACATCTCGGGGTAATGTTCTAATACAAAAGAACCTTCGTTAACCGGACACAAGATAACCCCAACGGTTAACAGTTAGCAATAACCCACGAGATCACGTTCCATCAGTTTCAGCTTCATTAAAAACAATGTCTAACGGGAAAGGGGATACGTGAAAAAGTGTACAATTATAAACACAAATAATAAAACCAGAGGATTAGTCTTTCGTCGTCATTATTGTCTACATCATACACCGAACATCTATACAACCCATTTTAATCAGGGGAAAGCCAAAATATAGGCCTTCTGTAACCTACTAAAATGTTAAAGACAGTCCGCGATATAAACACAAAAAGCAAAACATTCTCTGTCCGTCACATGGAAAACATTTAATATCCTTCTCGCTTTTAAAACACTGTTCAAACCATAAAATCTAGAAAATTCGATGTATAGCAATCACCTGCAACTTCTACCATACATTGAGATGAACAGGCAAAGCCACGTGGTGGGCCGCTATTGGTCAAAAAAACGTCAATTAGCATGTCATTGGCTAAACTATTCCCGATTCCAGTCGCTGTCTTCCTCTAATTGGTTATCATAAATGAGGAAGCTTTAAAACATAATACAGCAATATTTGTGGACACAGGAATTTCATAAAATGATACTAGTGGTAATTACAAAATTAAAATAAACCGCTTTGCAGTTTTAGGTAAAATTCTAGATATTATATAGACCACAGCACATTACGGTATGGGCAATAAATAATAATGCAGCCTATTGCCGTTCTAATTCTATTAAAAAAGGCAAGAGTGCATGCCATCAGTTTATTAGAATATTTACCAATGTACTCTATTATGATAAACCATTTATTTACAGATACAGCTTTTTAAAATACATATGTATTTTCTTTGACATTCGATACTACTTACTACAGAAGGTTTGAAAAGCAAGTGTTTGACTAATTATAAAGCAGAACACATAAATTCAAGTTTACATACCTTATAAAAAGTGATGACGTCCAGAGTAAGCGCGCCTTTTGTATGGATAGCACTGACTGAATGCAAAAGGTGCCAAAAAATAAATAAACCAAAGCAGAATATAGAAGCGATTCCACTTGTGACAGCCATTGTAGTTTCATATGGACTATAATACCAAATCACGTGAGCCGTTTTATGTCAGGCTACCCCCAGAAAGGCTGTGCTTTCCTGTTTTGGAGTTTGCATATTTGCAAAAGAGTTAATTATTAGAGGTCAGGCTGGACACGCAAGGTAGATGTGTTACCAGTTAAGTGCAAACTTTTCAACCGCCCAGATTTTCGCAGAATGTCTAGATTTTTGTCTCTTATTGTTGGTCTGCTCCTCATAAAATTTGTGATTTCTGCAGCACATAAGCGAAGATTGAAATCACTAAATAACGACAGGCGTTTGAATTTCAGAGTTCGTATTTTTCAGAAAATGCATGGTAACAAAGACCTTAAATTTATGAGTAATATTTAAAATTTGGCCCTGATTTGGGGGCGTTGTCCTCCCATTATTTTTGGCTTTTTCCAGAGTGTTGGGAGCTATGGTCAAGTGTAGAGCGTCCGTAATTCAGTACAGTTGTTTAACCTGAAACAGTACATTTTTGAAAGTGGACATAATATGGATAAATATAAGTATTTAAGCTTACGCAGTCTCAGTTGTTTATACCGGTTGGATAAAGAGTTGTGTGAAATTATGGAGTTATTGCAAACAACTTGCTGAAAACAACATGGGTGGCAGTCGCAGATGAATCCAATGAGTTTTGTGAACGAGTATTTGTTGGTGCTGCAACAAATTTATATAAAGACGTTTTGGGGTTGATAAATAACATAGTTGAACTAATTACGCAAATGGGTTTATATTTCTTTCTGTGTCTTACTATTCAACTTTTTGGACACCCTTCCAGCACACTGTAACTGGCCAAGACTGCACTGTAATAACTGTGGGAGAAATAACTGTGTCAGGGTCTGGGTTTCTGTATGCTCTGAGGTATATATATATATTTTTTTCCTTAAATCAACTTTTTTCATCAAATGATGGCCTGAACAAAAATCATGAGTAAGAAAAGTAATTCATTGTTACTGTTCAACTTTGATTTTTTTCCCTCCATCCTTTCAACATACTGTAATTGACCAAGAGCACACTGTGGTATAAATAACTGAATTAAGTCTAAGGTCTACAAGCTGCTAGACACCCAGAAGCCATAGTTGGACGTGCATTTTAGAGATTTTACAACATTTTTCTCCAATGATGGCCTGAATAAAATCAAATAGTAGTGACAGAAATTGTCTTTTCTTTCAATGAAGAAATGTAGTACAGTTGGTTGTGTAAGCTGAAGTTACCAAACCATTACATGTTTGAACACTGCTGCAGTTGTTGTTGTGTCTTTCGGCTTTTCCCGGTTAGGGGTCGCCATAGCGGAACGCTGGTCCGCTAATGATTGGTAGGTGATTTTTACGTGCCGAGTTACCAGCCCTGAAGCACAACCTTCAACGAAGGTATGCCAATTCACGCATGTCTCCATGCAGAAGACGCTCTAGCTGAGAATCGAACCGGATAGTGTCTTACTGTGAGGCGACAACGCTACCGCAGCACCACCACTGCGGGTCTGAACACTGCTGTAGTACTGAACACTGCTGCAGTAGTCTAACTATATGGGTCTATATCCTGCCAAAAATATAAGAGCTGGATGGCTTCCAAAGCTTCAGGGCTCCTTCCAAGCATCCAAACTGTCACACAGCTTGAGTTAAGCTGACTAAAAGACTTGTGTGTTGGGTGTGAAGCCCTTCAAAGCTTTCTTGCCAGCAGAGGGAGGGAGGCTGAACCCTGAAAGGGCAATGCTAGGAATAACAATAGGGTATTCAACAAAATGAAAAAAAAAAATCCTCTCCAAAGCCAAGAAGGAATAGACAAAACAGTGGAAAAAGACACTTGCCTGTCTAAACAAACAACTCGGAGAGCTAGTCAAATCTGCCAAATCAAACTGTGAGGGAAAGATAGCCTCCCCCAGGTGTAAGGTAAGCATAAGGCTTTTTAATTATGTTTGTAACCTCGGGGGGAAACGCTCAGCAATGTGTCGAGTCAGTCATGAATGGCAACACTTATACCCAGCGTGAAATTATATCAGACCTGCTGGCCGACAAGTTAATTTCAAATTTCTTTCCCCATCACCTCCTACCACAACCAAAGAAATACCAGCAACTATTCCCCTACTGGTCATTGAGGGAACAGGTCCTTACTGTGCTCACTAAAGCCAAAAACACAGCCTTCATGGGTCCTGACTACATTTCAGGATGCTTCTTTAATAGCTTAAAACAGAATTTATCAGGGCCACTAGAAACCCTTTTTAACCACAGCCTCTGGGCAGGTTTGACTCAGAGGAATTGAGGACTGCAAAAGTCATCCCTGTGCACAAAGGGGCCCATCAACTGACCCAGGAAACTACAGACCCATAAGCTTGACCAGTCTTATCTGAAAGGCCATGGAGAGAATTATTATGGACCTGATCAATAACAACATAGAAATTCTCCAAACACTGGACCAGACCCAATTTGGTTTTGTCAAAAAGGTCTTGCCTGCTCAGTCTGGTGGGCTTTGAGAAAGTCATCAGGGCTATGGATGAGGGTAAAACTTGTACACACAGCTTATCAAGATCTGGCTAAAGCTTTTGATGTAATCCCCCACTTAGGGATCATAGATAAACTTATTGAGTTAGGCATAAACCCCTAAATCAGATGGACAGCCAACTGGCCAGGACACATGTTCTCTGAATAGGTGAATCCACTTCCGATAACCTTTTCCTAGCGATGTCTCACAGGGCTCAGTGTTGGGTCCCCTCCTGTTTGGTATATACTGCTCTGAAGTGAAGGCTAATGTAAGCTGGGAGCAATCATTGAATCCCCAAATGATGCTGACATCCTAAAAGCAGGCCTAAAAATGATGCGACGGACCATAACCAAAGCCAGTGCAAAAGACGGAACTTCACTTTTTGCCATTGAGTTGCTTGTGCTATTTCCTATAACATTTGGGTGTTTCAGATACAAAGTAACTGTTTTATGCAACTATTAAAGAAAATTTAGAACGTCAGGGGGAGGTCATGTCTGTCAAATCTGGTTGAATTCTTTGAGCCAGTCACCAAACCCATGGACGATGTGAAGATTGTGCACACCGCCTACCTTGAACTGGCCAAAGCCTTCGACACTTCCCTACTCAGGCATAATAGATGAACTCTCTCAACTAGGCATCAATCCATATATTATCAGATGGGTAGCAAGCTGGATCACTGATAGAACCCACCTAATCAAAATAGGGGAGACCACCTCAAGCAGTAGAGCTGTAATGAGCAGCGTACCCCAGGGATCGGTTTTGGGGCCTCTGTTATTTGGGATATACTTCTCTGATGTGCAGGCCAAAACCAGTGGCTATGGCTGACCAAGTTTGCAGATGACTGCAAGCTGGGTGCGGTCATCAATTCCCCAAGCGATGTGGACGTCCTCCAAGAGGTCTTGCCCAAATAAACGACTGGTGCCAGAAGCATAGCCTCAAGCTGAATGCCAAAAAATGCATCATCATCCCCTTTGGGGAGAGTGACGTCCCCATATACTATCACATTAATAACAATGTCCTAAGCACGCAATTAGTCATGAGGGATTTGGGTACTCAGGTTGATAGCAACTTGACTTTTGACTGCCATGTTGCTTCCGTTGTACGGAAAGCTTTCTACATGGCCCACCTCATAAGTAAGATCTCATCCAGGGACAAGGAAGTTATAACATCCCTGTATTCTTTCCTTATAAGGCCAATTATTGAGTACAGTGCCCCCTTCGGTAAGTACCTCGCAAAGCACATGCAGCAGCTGGAGAGACCACAGAGGTTCTTCACTAGAATAATCCCGGGCATCAAACATGTACCCTGCACAGGCTAAAAGCCCTGTCCCTGTACTCAGTTTCATGCAGACTCCTCAGAGGTGACCACTGTCTGGTATACAGAGCAATCTCAGACCCTGCTTTGAAGGGACTGCTGCATATCTGCTAGGGAAGCTCCACTTGAGTAACCTGAATGCTCGACCTCAACCTTGTCTGTGATGTCAGTAGGACTTGTTGGCAGGACAGATTTGTGTCTCAGAGACTCCCCCATCTGTGGAATAGACCCTCCACGTCAAGCAGAGTACCTCATTATCCCTTTTCAAGCGCAACCTGGATAACTCGATGGGAAACGGAAAATACAACCCTAGGATTCCACCTGTGTCCTTGCTGGATAGAGGCTTTGGGTGCTGACTTCTCTCAACATTGGCTAAATTCTTGGCTAGGCTTATAAGGGCCTCAGGGTCAATACATTTCCTATGGTGCCAAAACATGGTCTGAGACTAAATACTAAAAATGTATAATCATACCCTTTGGTAAATCAGTTATCCCAGCAAATTATAATATTGATAGCACACTCATAAAAATAGACCTAGTGGTGAGGAATCTAGGAACACAGATATATAGTAACCTAAACGTTGACCACCTAGTAGCTACAGTAGTGAGGAAATCCTTCTGTGCATCTTAACTTATAAGTAAAGGCATGGCATCAAGATCAAAGAAAATCATAGTGTCATTGTATTTGGCCCTCATCAGGCCCATAATCGAGTACAGTCCTCCCTCCCTTCTGCATATACCTAGCCTGGCACTTACACCAATTGGAGTGGCCCCAGAGTATTCTCACTAAAAAAATACAAAGCATACGACACGTCTTATGTAGTCCGACTAAAGGCCCTATCCCTTTACTCCATCTCATATCAATTAATTGAGAGGTTATGTATACCTGACCTACAAGGCATTCGCTGATCCAGCCCTGATGAAAATGTTATATATTCACAAGAAAAATTATATGAGGGTTACGCTTTCCATGGACCTGAACCTTATTTATGACTCTAACAGAACTTGCTGGAGAGGCAGATTTGTATCCCAAAGGCTACTGTGTCTATGGAATAAACTTCCCATCTTCGTAAAACTTAGCCTGTCCCCTCCCTGTCTTCAAAAAGAATTTGGATAAATGGATGGGGAACCACAACTCCACTCCCAGGGTACTGCCCATGTCCCTTATGGGCAGAGGCAGTCTGTAAACTGACTCAGGGCTCCAACACCCAAAGACCCACTACCCTGCTACTATCCCATCCCATATCTGGGGAATTAAGACATAATATTGTCATATCTTGGGTATAATTGGCTAGGCTTGTAAAGGCTGCTGTGTCATTAGCCTAGTAATTACCTAAGAACGTATGAACAAAAAAGAAATGCCCACTCCCTGGCATAAAAAACACACACCAAAAAATAAGTGGATGGAGGCAGGGAGGGATGGCTACTGCAGCAGTGGTCATTCAAACATCTACCGTTATGGTAAGTTCAACTTGCACAACTATACTTTGTTCTTTATGCTACTATATTTTGGAAGAGGAAGAAGAAGGGTTCAGGGAACCCCTGGAGAATGATCCTAACAAATCTTGATGTAGACCAAAAGAAGGAATCAAGCTTATAGTGCTTTGTAAAGGTATGTACAGAGGACCAAGTAGCAGCTTCTGAAATACTTATAGAATCCATCCCTTTCCAAAAAGCTATAGATGAAGCCAAGGTCCTGGTAGAGTGAGCCTTGACCATGCCTGGAATAGATTTATCATAGCGAGTATAACAAAAGGTAATAGCCTTGCACAGCTATTTGGAAATGGTCTGTTTTGACACAGGTGGCCCCTTTTTCTTACCTTCACAAGAAATGAACAATCATTCCGAAGATCTGAAAGATTTAGTTCTGTCAAGATAGTACCTGAGTTGTTTGTGGTCATCCAAGGTATGGAGTATTCTTGTTCCCTCACTTTTAGGTTCAGGAAAGAAAATGGGAAGATGGATAGTTTGACTTAAAGTAAACTTAGGTACCACTTTAGCCATAAAAGGATTAGTTCTTAAAGAAACCCTGTCCCTATGGAAAACGAGGCATGGTTGACTCACCATAAAAGCTTGAAACTCAGATATCGTACTTGAAGAAGTCAGAACAATCAGCAAAACTGATTTCTGTGTTAAGAACCTCAGGTCAGTCAGATTATCTGGTTCAGATGGAGCAACTGTTAGCATCTATAACACAAAATTAAGATTCTAAGGAGGGGCCACTGGTTTACTTGTAGGCCTCTTATGTGAAACCCATTTCAAGAACATTTTGACACAAGAGTGCATTGAAAAGAGGAGGATACATGGGCAGACATGCTGAAATGGCTGATAAATGAACCTTGATAGAGGAGTAAGAAAGACCATGGGATAGGAACTCACACAAATATTGTAAAACCAGAGACAGCTAGCTGTGAATGAGTGCTGCTTATGTTGTTGGTACCAGCTAGAAAATCTTTATTTGCTAATGTATGATTTTCTAGTAGCATGCTTTCTTGTCTCCATTAGTTCCTGCTACATGTCCTCAGAAAACAGGTGCCTAAAAGGAATTAAGACCCTATTATCCAGGCAGTAAATTGAAGACGATTGATGTTTGGATGTTTCAAACACCCATGTTCTTTTGTGAGTAGATCCATTCTTTGAGGAAACTTTTGGTAATTACCCCTGGCCCTTTCCAAAAGAAGGGAGAGCCATGGTTGCTTAGCCAAAAGGGAGCCACCAGAGTGGTCTCAGACAATTCCTTCTAAATCTTCAGAAGTACCCTGAATATTCGTGAAAAGGCATACAGGAGCATTCTTGCCCAAAGAAAAAAAGGCATCTGTCTTCCAGGCCTTCTTGCATGGAGTTCTGTAACAGAAATTTGCCAGTTGATTGTTCAGGGAGGAGGCAAATATGTCTACTTGAGGAACTCCCCACAGATGGATCAAATCTTGGAAGACTCCCTGATCTAGTTTTCATTCATGAGGTTCTGGAAAATGAACGATAACAAACTGAAGAAAATATCCAGGAGTAGCCACCAAACCACGATGCAGAAGCCAAAAAGATATTTTATTGAAGACAAAAGCTCAAATCAAATAAACTGTGAAGCGCTTTTCGTTTGATCTATGTCAAACTTCCTCAGACAAACAGCAGCAGTGATGTCATTTCCTTATATAATTTCAAATTGTCAGCTGATGAACAATCTGATGATGTCATTTCCTTTTCACATATTGGTTATCAGTAATGCGCCATCTACTGGTTGGTTACCAAAATAACTGGATGTTTTTACAAAATTCATTAAAAAGAGCACAAAAATTAATTTAACAAAATTCTAATAATAATATTCTGAAAAATGTATATAAAATATATTAAAAATCTAATTTTTTAAAAATTTTTTATATAAGCATTAGTAAAAAATCTAATTACACACAACACTGTGCATCAAACATTGCAAACTTGTAAAGCATAATTCTGAATATTAATATTAATATATTAATGTATTTTTCCCCTTGTAGGTTGTATGAGCACGATTATGCCATCAAAAAAAAAACATTAAACATAATGCTTTAGCCAAGCATATAAAAGAATGTCCTTCTCATTCTTTCGGTTTTGCCATTATAGATCATGTTACTATTAGTGATAGGTCTGCTTGGCCAGTTTTATTAGAATTGAAAGAATTAAGATGGCAAATATTGACACAATCTGATACATGGCCAGGTCTCAATGAGAGAACATCTATCACTCCAGTATTAAAACTTAAAGCGTTGCAAAGGGGAAAAATACATTAATATATTAATATTAATATTCAGAATTATGCTTTACAAGTTTGCAATGTTTGATGCACAGTGTTGTGTGTAATTAGATTTTTTTACTAATGCTTATATAAAATTTTTTAAAAAATTAGATTTTTAATATATTTTATATACATTTTTCAGAATATTATTATTAGAATTTTGTTAAATGAATTTTTGTAAAAACATCCAGTTATTTTGGTAACCAACCAGTAGATGGCGCATTACCGATAACCAATATGTGAAAAGGAAATGACATCATCAGATTGTTCATCAGCTGACAATTTGATATTATATAAGGAAATGACATCACTGCTGCTGTTTGTCTGAGGAAGTTTGACATAGATCAAACGAAAAGCGCTTCACAGTTTATTTGATTTGAGCTTTTGTCTTCAATAAAATATCTTTTTGGCTTCTGCATCGTGGTTTGGTGGCTACTCCTGGATATTTTATTCATGAGGTTCTGCCCTGGTCCAGCTTGTCTGCCACACAGTTTTGCTCTGATGGAATGTAGGATGCATGTAGATTTATATTGTGCTGTGAAGCTATATCAAAAGCTAACATGGCTACTCTGCAAAGGGAGCATGACCTGCCCCCCCCCCTTGCTTGTTGATATACAGCATGATGGTGGTATTGTCTGTAACCACTTGATGAGGTGCCAGGGACCAAAGATGGTTCAGAGAGTTGAGAGCCTTGATCAGGGCAAGCATCTCCTTGATATTTATGTGATTGCAGCTGTCCTTGGTGTCCCACACCCCCTGCAATTATCCCTCCCAAACAGTCTGTGTGACCAACTGATTTGGAACAGTGAGGGAAAAGGGGAGACCTGGGAATTAAGGATATATGTTGTCTACACCAAAAAAATGTTCTTCTGACAAAACCCCAGTGTAAGAACTGAAGGAAATGTATCAAACTGTTAGATAATGTAACAAAGCTGAAATGACTGGAATAAATCTCTTCATTTTTAAATTTCCCAGAACAGTACTGATAGGTACCAGTCTCCTTTTTATGCATTAATTCTTCTTGTACCTTTCAGAATAAAAGTCTGCGCATAATAAACCACCTTTATCAAATCTTATGTACAAGCAGCATACAGTAGATGTCAAATCAAATCATACTGTCTCAAATAACAGTGCTGATAAAACTGAAATACACTGAATTATACTCTCCTTAGCTTTTGTACTCAGATTTATTCCTTTCCTCCTGAGTGACAGAATTAATGCTAGCCCTGAGTAGCATCCTACTGTCACCCAGAATGATACCACAGTACAAGCAAAAATGATTGACTTCAACAATTGGCTAAGTTTCTGGTGTCATTCTAAGGAGATCCAGTATCTGTCTGCCTGGGATGACATGATCGACAGACCTCGATGCTTTGCCAGAGATGGCCTGCACCTGTCACCCCTGTGATTCTGGATACTGGCCAAGGCTGTTGCCACCCCCATAGTGCCTTTTTTAGGCAATGTCCTGAAGACAAAATTACCACCGTAACAGCTACAAGCAACCGTAATCTGGGGGGCGTGCTACTCGATGCTAGAAGTCTAAATCTTAAAATGCACTCGCTCGAAGCACACCTTAAAATGGAGAACATTGACATCTGTGCAGTTACAGAGACCTGGTTCAAGGCTTCGTAGAGCACCCCTGCACTACCAGGCTATAATTCATACCACACTTTTTGGCCCCAAAACTTGGACAGAAGCCCTAAAGGTGGACGGTGTCACCATATTCATAAAGGATATGCACACCTCCAGACTAGAAGCCCAGCATAACGCATCAGATATCCTTCAGGTACAACTAATACTGGATAAAACTGCAATCCAGATTGTAGCCTGCTATAGATCCCCCACCATGTCTCAAGATTCCCACACCACATTCCTAAATACACTGGAAAATATTAAGGTACAGCCCCATACCCTTATACTGGGAGACTTTAACTACTCCTCCATTAACTTGGAAAATTACTCGTGTACCAACATAGTTAACGTTTTCTGGAATTCATTAATTCCAATGCCCTGAACCAACATATTCTTACCCCCACCAGGGGTAGAAGTGTCCTTGACCTGATCATTACTAACATGGGCGACCGTTGCTCTACATCAGTAATCAACTCCTCCCTGGTCAGATCTGACCACAAGGTAATTACCATAGATATCCTCATCCCACCCTCACCCCCCCCCCCCTTTAAAGGAAACCACCGTGAAAAACTTCTCCAAAGCCAATTTTGGGCTTCTAAAATCAGAGGTTGCTGACTTTACAACACCCATGCAAATGGAAAATATGTGCATGATTGCTGAATCATACATCAGTGCACTGTATGACTGCATACACATGTATGGAATGGGCCATACTAAACAGAACCAAGATGCTCTCCTCCAAAAAAAAGGGAAGTCAATCTGGTGGTCCCCTACCATAAACAAACCACAACAGAAGGAAGAAAGTGTTGCAGAAAAAGGTAAAGTCCCATGACTGGAGAAACTCCGTTGTTAGCCTTAGCAAAAAACTGAGATCCCTCATCAAATCCTCTAAAGCTAGGTACGAAAACAAAATTGCAGCTGATACTAAAGACCGCCACAAGGCATTCTGTAGTTATGTCAAGAATCTACATGGCAATACTAAGATCTGCTCTGAACTACAGCACAATGGAAACATATATACTGAGCCAACTGATATTGCCAGTATACTGCCTGACAGGTTCAGTGTGAACTTTACCCCCCTTTCAACCCCTAAAGGGCCTATCACAATACCAGGGGAATGCCAAGTTCCTAATATCATGGCTGCACAAGTAAAAACTGCACTGTCTAAAGCCAAGAATACAGGTTCCATGGGACCTGATAATATCCCTGGCTGCGTTCTACATGAATTACAAAGTGAACTGGCACCACACCTGAGTGCCCTGTTCAATCACAGCCTCACTTAAGGGGTTTGTTCCTACTGAATGGCACACAGCTACGGTCATCCCAGTCCACAAAGGGGAAGTGACTACAGACTCTGGGAACTACCGCCCCATTAGCCTGACGAGTTTGATATGTAAGGCTATGGAGCGCATCATCATGGACCTTATAAAAAGGGACATAGGGAATCTCCAAACTCACCCCACGAAGTTTGGGTTTGTGAAAGGTAGATCATGCCTGCTCAACCTGATAGACTTCTTCGAGTCTGTGACCAGAGTTGTGGATGAAGGCAAGGTAGTTCACACAGCCTACCTTGATCTTGCCAAGGCCTTTGACATCATCCCTTACTCAGGAAACCTAGACTCATTAAACTAGGCATAAACCCCTATGTCACAAGGTGGGTTGCAAACTAGATCACTGACAGAACCCACACTGTGAAAGTAGCTGACTCCAAATCTGACTACCTACCAGTTACAAGTGGAGTCCCCCAGGGATCAGTCCTGGGTCCTCTCCAGTTTGGCATCTACTTCTCTGAATTTCAAGCCAACACAAAGGGACTCTGACCAAGTTCGCAGATGATTGCAAACTGGGAGCCATTACTGATTCTCCAACAGATGTAGACATCCTACAAAAAGGTCTCACTGAGACCAATGATTGGTGCCAAAACCATGGCCTTAAGCTCAATGCCAAAAAGTGCATTGTCATTCCCTTTGGGAAAAACTCGGTCCCCATGAATTACCACATTGGTGGTAGTCTACTAAACGCCGAAGGTGTGATAAGAGATCTGGGGACACAGGTTGACAACCTCTCCTTTGATAACTATATTGCCACTGTGGTCAGAAAGTCCTTCTATGTGGTACATCTCAGTACAAAGGAGTTCTCATTCAGGAAGAAAGAGGTCATAATCCCTCTCTACTTGTCTCTCATTAGACCTATTATAGAATACAACACCCCATTTGGCATGTACCTTACTAGACACCTACAACAACTGGAAAGGCCAAAATAATACCTCACTAAGAGGATCTTAGTCCTTAAACACATGCTGTATAAGGACAGACTCAAAAAAACTCCAGCTATACTCTGTCTCATATCACCTACTTAGAAGCGATCTCTGCTTGACCTACAAAGCCATGTCTGACCCTGAGCTGTTAGATATGCTACACCTAAAGAAATCCCAATCCCTCTGCGCCACATGCTCCAGGGATCTCAAGCTCATTACCACAATAAACAGAACGTGCTGGAGGGACAGGTTCCTAACTCAGAGACTGCCCATACTCTGGAACAAGCTTCCCATTCACATCAAGTAGAGCACCTCACTGGCCCTCTTCAAGAGAAATCTTGATGAGTGGATGGACAATAGAAAATTCACCCCGGGGACCACTTCAGTGGCCTTGTTTGATAGGGGCACTGGGAACTAACATGGGCAGCATGATGCCAGGGAATCTTTTTCGGCTAGGCTTATATAGGCTGTAGGGAAGTTAGCCTAGTACACACCTATGAACCTGTGAACTGCCAGGCTTTCTGTAGTTTCTTGAGTGCTGGATATTTAACCTGACCTCTGCACTCAGTCTTTAGTGTCTGTACTAAACTTTGTGGACTGCAGTGCACTGTCTGACTTTTCCAGACTGATTTCTTGTGTCTGAATTATCTCGGCTAATAATACTAAAACTCTTGCACAAGTTTTTACATACCTTTGCAACCTTGGTTTCCAAGCTTCATACTGTCAAAAGATTTTAATACTCTTAACATATACTGGAAGAATCACGCAGATAAAAATAAGCAAAAAGGTTTATTTTACATGCATGGAGACATGCTACAAAGTACATGGTATGTCAGCAGTCTAATTTCTGTACACTTTACATGGGTTTTTATACCCTCTTCTTCACGTGCACAGCAGCTGGTTACTAGACAAGGAATTTCAGTCAAGGCTATAAATTCACATACTGGAGCCTTAGATGGTCAGAGGACAGACTCAAGATAAGCTTGTGCCTGGACCAAGGTAACATCTGTGCATTCCTCTTTGGTCAGCAAATTCTTTACAAGAAAAACAACTTATTTTAACTTGCTTCTTTGCTTGCAATGCAATTTCACATTTTAACCCTTACTATACATGATACAAAGATGTTGAACACAAAGATTCTTACTACATTTCACCCCTAACAACACTTTGTATCATCAGTAATACATTTTATTCATACAGTTTTTCGCATGACTCATGTTCTGTATATCCAGAATAATAAGCTTTAGTTACATTGGTAGACAATACATTTGATATTATCATTCGGATGCAAGGAATGCAGCAACAACCCAACAGTAGGAATATAATGGTACCAACACATATAGCAATTAAGACATTCATAAGCACTGTTCTCCAATTTCCAAACCAGTTTTGGAAAAAGTCAGTTAATGGATTTTGTCCTGGTTTTGTAAGTTTAGAAACTTGTTGTAGGATCTCCAGATGGCTGTCAATGTCATATTAGTTGTCTGTAATGAACGGACAACACTCGCAAGTACCTCCTTTCGCCGCTAGGGTGAAATCGAGCGCCATACAATTCTGCAATGCTACAGTCCTTATTGCAGTTAACTCATCCGTCACCAATTCTAGCGCAGAAAAAGTTGCATTGCTCAGAGTTTCTAACAGTTTTGACAGTTTTCTGAGTTCCCAAATGGATTTTACTGTCCCATACGCTGGAAGAATACCAGCCCAGGAAATAACATCATCGCCCAAGTCCATGTGTGATAGCCCCTTGCTGCTATTATGGGCCAAATCGTGGTGATAGATCCAGGATGCATCAACGTTACCTACGGGATTAACAGGTTTATTAACAGCACGTACATTTCGTATTTTACCTTGGGGAAAAGAAAATGTATGTCTTATAGCTGGTGCTAAATAACCCAAAAAGCAACTGCCTGACCAATTCCTTGGTAACCATTTGTATGCCTTTTTACCACAGATAAAATAACAATCATTTACTTTAAGTGTAATATTGACTGGAACAGAGTGATTTCCTTTATCTTGCAGCCCTTTAAACAAAAGATCATACACAGATAACATTTTTTCAAAGAAACTTGTGCCATTAATAAGCCCTGTACTATTAACAAGCACTCTTATAAGCTTGAAACTCGTTGCACAGTGCCCATCTATTGTACAGTTATGAATTATTGTTACATTACACTGACTCCATCCAACCTTGATCTTACCGAGTCTTTGAAAACATACAGTTCCATTCTGGCGACCCATGAGGGGTAATGCTATTTTGTCCTTTAAGGCTACGTTTGAAGTTTCAAATAGTAAATTAGTCCATGTATCATTTGCCCCCAAAGGGACTGTACCTAACATTAGACCACCATGTACAGTAGGGATAGCCGTGCATATCCAACAATTTGAAACATTAAAAGATAGAGCATATGCATACTTAATAGCTTGGTACGTATTAAAAGGCGGATGCCAGGTCGTATTCTCATCTCTCTTTACTTGGCTAGTCTTGTTTGAAAATAAAAATGGCCAAAACAGAAAAGTAACAATCACACTTATTAACAACAAAATTAGTTTGGAATGCTTTTGTGGGAAAGGCTACTCCCTTCCGGTATTTCTCGGCATTGCTACAATAGTCAGATATTCATACAAAACAAGATTACTACTAATCAGTGTTCCTCAGGGGAACTCAAGTTTTTGTCCAGTTCAAACTGTTTTACCAGTTTACAGTGTGTCAGATGGATCCACGATGTTCTTTTTTTTTTTTTATTCGGACTGCTGTAGGTGTTGCTATCAAAACCTGGTATGGACCTTCCCACTTGGGGGAGACCCACGTCTTCCTCTTGACAATTTTAATCCAAACCCAGTAACCGGGTTTCGCTTCCAGGATCCTGTTGTTCTTCTGATCTGAAAAGCAATCATTCGTTAGAGAAGTGTTAGTTCTGGTCAGCAACAATTTCCTCATGTAATCTGCTATCTCTTCACCCCCCTCACGTTCCGCAGGCAAAAAATTTTGCCACTGCGGGACATAATAAGGTCTCCCGTATAATAGTTCAAATGGTGTGACCCCTTCTGAGATGGGAGTGGTACGCATAGACAGGAGTACCAGAGGTAAGCAGTTTATCCAAGACTGATGTGTCTCGGCCATGAGTTTATGTAACTTGCCTTTGAGAATGCCATTATGGCGTTCAACCAACCCTGCTGACTGTGGGTGGTAGGCACAATGGTGTTTTAACTTGATCTGAAAAACGGCGGCCAGCTTTTGAATAACTTGGTTTACGAAATGTGTGCCATTATCAGAATAGATGCGTGTAGGTAGCCCAAAATGAGGGATAATGTTATTTGTAAGTGCCTTGGCTACCGACAGTGCATCTGGGTGTGCTACCGGAAAAGCTTCAACCCATTTTGTAAAAGCGTCAATAATGACTAACACAAATCGCTTCTGTTGAACAGGAGTTAGTTCAATAAAATCCATGCAGATTGTGTGAAATGGATACGGAGGCAGCGGAAAAGCTGCTGGGGTGATCCGCACCCCACCACCATGGTATCGTGCACAAAGCAGGCACGATAAACAAAATCGTTTAGCGTATGCTATAAAGCCCTTGGTCCAGAAAATTTGCTGGATCATTTGAACCATAGCAGCAGGGCCCAGATGAGATGGGCCATGCGTCACTAATGAGGCATACCTAAAAAGGTTTGTTGGCAAGACAGACATCATTTGGACCTACCAAAACTCCCTCCTTTTGAATAGCCCCATATTTAATCCATCGCTGTTTTTCCCAAACTGTACTAAGTTCCTGCATTACCTGTAAAGTTTGTAGATCAAATTTATCTGTAGGGTAAAGTTCCTTTTGTGTGGTCTCGAGTGCAAAGGTAGAGGTTAAGGCTACACTTTTTGCAGCTTTATTAGTCAGTGCATTTCCAAGTGATACTGGATCCTTGGCATTCGTGTGTGCTGTGCACTTACAGATGGCCAGTCCCCGTGGCAGTTGGACAGCTTGTAAGAGGCTAAGGATTAAATCATTGTGGGTTATTTCCTTTCCTGAGGCCGTAACCATTCCCCTATTTTTCCATTGCTGTGCAAAGACATGGACCGTGGAAAAAGCATACTGACTATCTGTGTAGATAGTAACTGCCTTATTCTTGAAAATGGTGCATGCTCTGGACAAAGCAATCAATTTGGCCGCTTGTGCGGACAGGTTCCTGGGGAGGGGTCTTGCCTGTAGTACCGTAGTCTCAGTTGTGACTGCATAACCCAGTTATGTAATGCCTGCCTCATTTTTACATGCTGACCCATCTACAAACAGGGTCCAATCTGAATTTGCCAAATGTTGGTCCTTAAGGTCTGGTCTTGGTAAGACATTAGAGTGTATTAAATCTAAACGCACGTGAGGGGCACCATCGTCAGCTGTAGGTAACAGCGTGGCTGGATTAAGAGTGGTGCATCGCTCAATGGTCATGTGTGGTTGTGATAGTAACGTTGTCATGCAGGATAAGTGTCTGCTAGGAGAGAGAAAGGTAACTTTATCCTGCAGTAATATCACCGCGACAGAGTGTGGTACTCGTAAGGTAAGATCATGAAACAAAACTAGGGTTGCAGACGCTTGCACAGCCTGTGCGGCTGCGACTACCGCTTGTACACAGTGTGGCAAAGATCATGCCACTGTGTCCAATTTACTGGAATAAAAAGCTAATGGTCTCAACTTATCCCCATAAGTTTGCAACAGAACCGAAGTCATAAAGCCCTGCTTACAATCTACTGTCTGAACAAAGGGTTTTGTATAGTCAGGGAAGCTAAGTGTTGCAGATCCTGCTATCAATTGTTTTACCCTAATAAATGCCTGTATTGCCTTATCCGTCCATTGCAGCGCATCATGTGCTGCCATGGGAAGTGCGAAAATAAGTTTCGAACGTGGACTTACTTCCTCTGCATAGTTGGGAATCCAACTACGACAAAAATTTGTTATTCCTAAAAATGACATCATTTCTTTTTTTTTTGTGCTGGGCATTGGTGCCTGTAAAATAGCTTCTTTTCTACAGTTATCTAGTTGTCTACCAGCAATTGAAATGGTATAGCCTAGATATCGTACTTCAGTTTTACAAAATTGTAATTTAGATTTATTTACCTTATGTCCCTCTTTCGCCAAAAAATGAAATAACCGAATAGTTTCGGACTCACAGACAGCCTCCGTGGGTGCAGCCAGTAAGATGTCGTCCACATACAATAGTAGATGACAGCCATGCTCTGGTTGAAACTGTGCCAGGTTTGTCGACATTTCTTGCGAAAAGATTGTAGGGCTTTTACAATATCCCTGCGGTAGTCGTGTGTATGTGTACCGCTTGCTCATAAACGTAAAAGTGAACCAAAACCTACTATCTTCCTGTAGGGGAATAGAAAAGAATGCATTACTAATGTCAATAACAGAAAAATACTTATCCGTGGGAAGGATATCATTTAACAAAACAGATGGATCTGGGACCATAGGAGCCCTTGGCACTACAGCAGCATTTACAGCCTGCAGATCCTGTACCATTCTCCATGTCCCGTCCGGTTTCCTTACTGGGAAACAAGGGTGTGTTACACGGTGAATCTGTACATGGAATTAAAACCCCAGCTCTCAGTAGAGCCGTGATCACTGGAAAAATGCCTTCTTCTGCCTTTTTACTTAATGGATACTGACGCTTATGAGATCTAAAATCGGATTTTGGAGTTATTTTAACCTGTCCTGCTGTTTTCATTAGCCCAATGTCGTGCTGTCCTAGGGACCACAAGGATTTTGGTACTGACTGTAGTTTCAATTCTTCTTGTGGGGTCAGAAAGCATAGTCAGGATGGCATGCCTCCTGTAAAACTACGGAGGACACCTTTTCTTGATTTTCTGCTTCTTTTTCCTGATACTGGGGTGGACCGACCATTTCTTTAGGGACTTCTGGATACAAGGGTGGGGCTGTCGGTTTACGACAGACAACAGATGTCTCGTCATCTTCTTTATGGACAAAAAATGCACCTTTTGCACTCGAGCCACCACTTTCCTTATTCGAAAATTGTTCCCTATGCCTCTTATTAGCTTCTTTTAACCATTTCTGTGCTTGAGGGAATCCCACCTTTACTTGATTTTTAACTTTGCCTCCTGCGTCCCTACGCAGATCTCTCACCAAATTTTGACATTCTGATCTATTTAAGTTACCACTAAATCCATAATTTGTCTTTCATTTTTTTATGTATTTTAAGTTTTTTTTTTTTTTTTTTCTTTTTGGATGTAATTTAAACATATATTCCTCATCTTCAGTCCTTTTATTTAAGCAGCCCTTACTAGCACAACAACTGCTTCCTATTCCCATTTTTCTTATTTAAAAGAAAAACTGTTTCCCATTTTTCTTATTTAAAAGAAAAACTGTTTCCTTTTCCTGAGATCTCTACCGGTCTTTTGTAAAATTTAAACAAAAGAAATTCCTTTATGACTAGTCCCTTTGTTCTTTTTTAAAAAGAGAACAATACAAAAAGAAAAAAAAAATGTTATGCTTACCTTTCTGCGGTTCTTTCGCCCCGTTCGTCACCGTCCCACGGATCAAATCTAAGAGTGACTGGCCTCTACTTATGACTTCTTTGTCGGAGGTCTTTCCGTTCAAGGGAGCCCGAGATTCGTTCTCCCTTTCCTGTACAGGTTTTTCAGTCCCTCTTATGCGATTCGTACCGTGAAGAGGTGGCCCCACGGTCTTGGGCGCCAGAAATGTCAAAAGATTTTAATACTCTTAACATATACTGGAAGAATCACGCAGATAAAAATAAGCAAAAAGGTTTATTTTACATGCATGGAGACATGCTACAAAGTACATGGTATGTCAGCAGTCTAATTTCTGTACACTTTACATGGGTTTTTATACCCTCTTCTTCACGTACACAGCAGCTGGTTACTAGACAAGGAATTTCAGTCAAGGCTATAAATTCACATACTGGAGCCTTAGATGGTCAGAGGTCAGACACAAGATAAGCTTGTGCCTGGACCAAGGTAACATCTGTGCATTCATCTTTGGTCAGCAAATTCTTTACAAGAAAAACAACTTATTTTAACTTGCTTCTTTGCTTGCAATGCAATTTCACATTTTAACCCTTACTATACATGATACAAAGATGTTGAAAACAAAGATTCTTACTTACACATACCATCTGTTTATATTTAATGTACTGCACATTCTGTTAACACATTTTATCTTTATCAGTATTTTAGCCTGAAGGTTATTTCTCTGAACTCATCTGTATCCTTCACCGAAATATTCCTTTCTATTGAAACTGCGTGTGACATGTAAAATATAAAATGAAGATATATGCCTGCTGTAATATGGCTGCATTTCAAGGCCTTTGCAAAGAGAGTACAGTATTTATGTCTAACATACTACATTTAAGTAAAACCTGATGTTACAACTCCTCCTGAGATACATGTACAGGGACCTATTTCTGTAGTTACTTCAAAATTTGAAATACAAAATGAAGAGACAGACCTGACCATACATTTACAGTCCTATTTAAGGTCTATTTACCAACTGTAGTTAGATGGGATTTATTCTGGAACAATTGTTTCTGAAATCAATGAACTAGGATTTGCTTCTGTAATTACTTTATAAATCTATCAATGTAGTGTGCAAAGGATACTGTAATGATCACTAGAACTAATATAACAGCTATAAAGTAATATATTTTATCTGGTCAATGTTGTTTTTGTTGTGTCTTTCGGCTTTTCCCGGTTAGGGGTTGCCACAGCAGAACTCTGGTCCGCTAATGATTGGCAGTAGATTTTTACGTGCCGAGTTGCCAGCCCTGACACACAACCTTCAACGAAGGTACGCCCATTCATGCATGTCTCCACACACAAGATGCTTTAGCTGAGAATCGAACAGGACAACGTCTTGCTGTAAAGCGACAACACTACTGCAGTATTTTATCTGGTCAATAAACTTACAATTTTAATTTTGACCACAAGGTGTTACTCGAGCATCCATGATCTGTTAATTATCTGAAAATTGTTTGAAGTCTCTTGAGGTTATGATTTAATTATAATAGGACAATTCTTTAACATGTCTTATAACTGGTATTAAATATTCTGTGTAACAAGATCCATGCTAATTTGGTGATAGTAATCTATAAACTCTCTTTTTACATGTTTAATATATGTATCTCAAAGAATGATTACTATATACTGTATTAACTTTCTTCTGTAAATCTTCAGCTAGATTTGCTAAAGCATACACAAATAATCCTGTACACTTAACTTTTTAATCTTTGTGCTGTGATACATGTCTGCATTTTAAATTTGTGTCTCAAATATCCTGTAAATACCTGTGTTGAAAAAGTAAGTACATTTACTAAAGTCTATGCTTTCTAAATGTTAGAAATATATCTTTGCATGCCCTGTCAGTGTCTTTTTACTTTCTGACTAATGTACAATAATTATTATGTAAGGTGCACTGTATTTTGTGATAATTTAACAAATTAAGCCTGACCTGTCATGCTTTGAGTTTATTTAATAACTACTGCTGCTTATTCTTTAGGTAACTTATTTTGATAAGCCTGTTAGAAATAATTCTGTCACTTGACCCTTAAAACCAATGGCCTAATAATGTGAGGTGTGATGCAGAAATATATGAGGAGTATGAATGGTATACTTTGAAATCTGACTGAAGTGTACTATGTGGATCTTTTAAAATAACTGAGTATGAATGTTATTCTGAAACTTGACTGGAATTTACAGTAAAGTGATGCATATTTATATTGAATATCTGAAATATCTGTTTATAAACGTTAGTCTGGAAACTTAACTAAACTAACAATAAAGGAATACTTGTCTTGCCAGTATCATTTAAACACAGATAAAACCATAAACTGAAATCTGGTACTGTTATACAGTTGTCTGAAAACATAACATGAGTACACGTCTGTTGCATAGGCATTCTAACTCTAAAGAATATTTTTTTTGAATAAATGAAACACATTTACCTAAATTCAATTAGCATACTGTATATGTACTGAATAATCTATGTACTTAAATATATTTCATTTATATTTAAAGAAACATTGAAGGAAAACAAAAATATTCACTTCTAGCTTTTGTGGTCTAATTCAATTTTCTTGAAACGTGTGTGGGCCAACCCAGAACTTGTAAAATAGACAGTTAAGGCAAGCAAAATAAGCCTTACTGTATATTGTCACAAGTCATTGCTGGGATATTGGGAGAACTGCTCTAGAGTATGTTTTTTTCCTGTATGTTACTCATACAGTTATGCCTTCCATTTCCCCCCACCTATCTCTGGTGCAAGTCTGGGTTACAGATCTAATGACTCTTCCTGACTGTATTGTAAAACATGCATTCTGGGATACCAAACTGAAAAATGATCCAAAAATCCAAAACTGACAGCGGTCTGTTTTTCTGTAGTAATATCTGCAAATTACAAAAAAAAAGCAGCATCAGGTCCTTAAAATAACATTTGCAGCTTTAACAATTATAAACTGATAGTACTGCGTGTTATTGTTATTAATCATTTCAGATGTATAGATGATTTAATATGTATTTGTAAGGGTGGTAATAAAGAGGTAGATGTTTTTGTTAATGAGTTACAGAACAATAAATTTGGTTTTAAGTTTGATGGCCTACAAATAGGCCAACAAGTTTCTTTTTTGGATATACAATTGGAAGGCTTGTATAACAGTAAAATTAGTATATATAGAAAATCTACTGAGGGTGGGAAATATTTACATGGGAATAGTTGTCACCCTCTGCATTTGATTTTGTTACCTTATGGTGAGCTGTTGCGTCTTCAGATACTTTATAATTAAAAATTGATTTTTTAATGAAGCTAAAACAACTAAGGACATGTTTATTAAGAGAGATTGATAAGGTAGTGACTGAGGCTTATAGTAATGTTATAAGAGGAAATCGTATATCAATTCAACCTTATGAAACTATTAATACAGCCTATAATAATAAGGTGGAAAATAAATCTGAAAAAATACTTATTTTGTCACTACTTATATTATTGTTTCAGATGTAATGATTAATTTATTTAAATATCATTGGTCTTTTTTGGTAAAAGGTAGAAAATTGATTTATTTAATTAATAATAAGCCCTTGATATCTGGCAAACATGGGTACAGCATAGGATATATGCTATTTCATAGTTGTTTTGTTTTCCCAAACATCTATGTAGATTAACCACTGTAATACTGGAATGAAAGTTCAAAACCAAAAGTTTTTAGTGCTCTTGTTTTTTGATTTTTTTTTTAATAGGACTTCCTCAGAAAATATACAAGTTAATTAATTAAAACCATTCTCAACAGTTTTTAAATAATACATAAAAAATTGTGTGACTTTGTCATCAATTCAAGTTCAAATATCAATTTATGAATGAAATTCAGTAGTGGTCACGTTTGCATAACCCAATCAAAATGTGATTATTTCTCAGTGCAAGAAAATTTGTACCTTGAAATAAAGATAACAGGTTCTGTTTAAAATATTGTAAAATATTTAAAGATTTTTTTAACCTGCAAGATATGCAGATTGTTTGCCATTGACATGATGCTAAATAATGTGTGCAGAAGATATGTAAAAAACTTATCACAAGGTTTTATAATCTCTGTGCCAGCAGAAAACATTTTAAATTTATGAATCTATTAATTCCTGTTTTTTGTTTGCAGCTAGCCGGATTTGCCATTTGGTTTCTCGACATTCTAAGATAGTGTTGTAGTTTCCACTAAAACTGTTCAAGTTTGCACAGTCAAGAACAAAAATCTCAAAATTTCTAAAATCCTGGCATGCCATAGAATACTTGGCTAAAGCATTATTTTCATCCTTCTTTTTGATGGCTAGTGTATGTTCATGGATTCTCTTTGCTAATTTCCTGACAGATTTTCGTACATAAAAACTGGAACATGTGGAACAGCATGCTAAATAAACCACTCCACAGGAATTGCAGTTGTATCTTTGCTATGCGGTGATGTGTTTTTTTTTGGCTACTTCCAGAAAAATACTGGAACTATTACTAATAAATGGCAATATTTACTATGTCTAAATTTGTAAGTTCCCACTTGAATATTCTTGTAAGAATTAACATTGTTATAGCCTTCTAACATGTTTTTATGTTCACTGATCTTTTGTAAGTAAATAATAGTTTCTGACCTAAAATTTCTGCCTTCTCACTGTTACCTAGGATGATTTTCCAATTGAAGTTCAAAATCCCTTTGTGTGTGCCACTATCAGTTCTAATAGGTAATGGAAATGCAATTTGTAGAGTTTGTTTGAAATTTCATCTTTGTGTCTGTTAGTGTTTGTCATATCTTTAGATGGAAAACTGGTTCTTAATATGGGTTTAGCTTTAGTGAGTCTTAAAACGGTAACTTCCTGAACAATTTCTACTATAACATTTTCTTTGTAACCCCTTTCAATAAATAGGTTAATCAAGAGTTGTACTTCTTCAAAAAAATATGGTCTTCACTAGTTAGTCTACGTAATCTTATGAATTACCCCTTTAATCCATTCTTTTTCATATGGAATGGGTGTTTGGTGTTGGCTTAGTTGGTGTAAGCAGGGATTAACAAATGTATCCTTCCTATATATTTAATTCTAACTTGATGTCATTATAATTAATGTTTTTCCTAGACCACTTATGGTAAATTTTAAGAATGAAGTAGACTTGTTTAGGAGTTCAAAGACACAAATTAACTCTTCTCTTGTCCCCATCCAAATGAAAAACAGGTGTCAGTAAAGCACTTGTAAAAAATTACTTTTTGAAGTAAAGGATAGCTTCTAAGATTATTCTGTTCCCATGTGGCCATAACTAAGTTGGCATGAACTGGGGCCATTCTTGTCCCCATTGCAACTCCAGATGTTTTGTTTTTCAACATTGTATGTAGATTAGTTTCCCAGTATTTCATTGGTGGGTATCTTTTCTTGTGGTAAGTGTTGTAGCTGTAGGAATGTAGTTTGATATTTTGATAGGACCAATAATCTCTCCTTTTTTTACTACCAAGAGATTTACTTGCAATACTGAGGGCATTATTTATGCCTTCAGATGTCCATGTAATTTTTTTTTACATTGGAGAAAGTAAAAGACCTTTTAAATGTAGATTGCAAGAGCATATACTAGATTAAAAAAATAGAAAGTATAATTGCATCACATTTTAAACACCATAATGAAAGTAATGTTCTTTTATTGCAAAGTACTGTTTTAGAGCAGGGCTTAAATGTAGAATGTAATTGGAAATGTATATTATAATGAGTAAAACATTGTATTAGTTTTTTTAATTAGTATCTAGGACTTTAAGAGTTAATTAGAGGTTTTTGAATGTAATTGATTTATTGTTTGTTTTTTATGTATTTTTTGTGTATATAAGATGTATAGGTGATGTTTTTTTGCTGTTTTACTCCTTGAAGGCTTTGAGCTGAAGTGCTAGAGAATATTAACATTATTTTGGGTCTGTAGCCTTGTTCTTTGTAATTTATATTTTATCTTTTATTTTGTGTAATCTGACACTGTACTAATTCTCCAGCATTTTTGCATTTCTGCACCTTTATAAAATTAATCTTAACAGTTGAATTTTTTACTTTGTAACCCTCAGACTGTACATTGTACAAAATAATTTCTTAGTGTGCTATTCCCTGCCCACTGTCTTACACGTATCTGTTCTGTCAGCTGACATAATTTAACTCTTTTATCAGAAGTTGAAAGGGTGTTGTTTCTTAGCCTCTTCAAACTCCCTCTTGTAAGGATTTATTTGGCTGTGCAACGTCACACTAGAAACTTGAAAGTCTGTTGTCTGCTTTGGAGATGGTGAAGTTTTCTGATATGTTGCTGTTTTACTGGATAATGTCCTTAACACTGGTACCTTGGAGAGTCTGATGTTTTTCAATGCTTTACTGTAGATTTTTCTGAAGTAATGTCCTGAAGGAACACTGCTACTCTTTAAAATATACGTAGTCTGTCTGCTGATGAATATGGGTTTTGGGACTAACTTTAACTGTAAATATTGGCACAGCCACTGGGATCTAAAAAGATAAAGGGTGTTGATGCTGGAAACAAAGAGATTTCAGATACCACAGCATCTTTCTCATGTGGAGTCTTACTGGGGCTAATTGTGAGAATCATAGATGCCATAAAACCCAAAATCCCGAAGTATACTCTCACAGTGACCAAAATCTGAATGGAAAACCTTAGAAACAGATCTAGATAAAGATCTCTTTTTTTTTTTTTTTTTTTTTTTTTTCCTGGGAAGAAAAGTTCTTTGAACTGAGGTGGCTAGTTGACATCCCAGAAACCCAATCCTGTGTGAGGGAGTTAAGAAAGACTATTAAATGTTCTCTTGGAATCCCAGCTTGTGCTAGACATCTCTCACCCAAAAGAGATACTCCTGGCATTTTGAAAAAGACTCTGCAAAGATAAGCAAGTCATCTAAATATGGAAAAATGTGGATACCCAGTAGCCTGCAATGAGCTATAATTGAAGCTAGACACTTTGTGAACACACTTGGTGCAGTGGCTAGTCCAAAGGACTACGGCAGAGAACTGATAATGAGGTACAGACACACAAAACCTTAAGAAACGCCTGAAGTCTGGATGAATAGGGATATGATTATAAGTATCTTTTAAATCTGGTGTTATCAGGAAACTTAAAAGAGGAAGAAGTGATAACAGGTTGTGAAGATATTTTGAATTCTGGCACTATCACAAACGGTTTTAGGAAAGAAAGATGTAGAATAAAACTCCTTCCCCACTTGGAAAGGAGGAACTAATTATATCACTTCTTGGGATGGCATGTGATGAACAGGTGGAAACAAGAGTCTGATCTGCAAGATGAGGAATGATCCCCCTGGAAGTATGAAATCTGATATTGTTAATCCTCGTTCATTTCTTACGTATGGGTATCGGTTCTGACCTCTGAACCGAGCCGGCCATTTTCCAAGCTCGTGTCAGCTTCAAACTCTCGCGCTAAACTCTTACCCACAACCCCCCTCTCCCTGTTACCTCAGATTTCGTTTGCCGCGTTTGCATTTGGTCGTGTCAGGCTACTTCTCTTGAGCTAAGTACAGTTATTTGTTGTTTAATAGTCTTTCAGATTACTTTTCTGTCAGAAAAGTTTATATTTCATTGTCTCTTACCCTATCGCATCTAGTGTACACCTTTTCTTCAGGTTTTTCTGCTATTTTCTTTACCTTTTTACCGCAAGGTATTCTCTCTTTACCATCATTGGTAATCCTTTCCTTTTTTCTCATACCTTCGGGTATTCATTTGTACCATTGCTGGTACCTTTTTCTATTAATTAATTTGCTGTCATGGCAGATAAGAAAGGTAGTCCGGGGTTTAAGCGGTGTTCTGATTGTGGACACAAACTACCTACTTCTGATGTACACTCTTTGTGCGTTTATTGTTTGGGGGCATCCCACTTGTCTGTTGACCCGCCCTGTACTATTTGTGAGAACTTTTCGAATAGAACATTGTTGGAAAGGAAAAACAAGCTGTTACTGAAGGGACTTCTTAAATCTCCATTTTCAGAGGCTATTTCTTGGTCAGAGGCCTCAACCCCTCCTAGAGCCCATAAGAAAATCTGGGATGTTCCTACCAAGGCTAAATCTTTGCCTTCGCCCCTGGCTGGAGACTCCCGCCAACCAAAACCTAAAAAGGCTAAAATTTCGGCTCCGGAGCTCACTCAGTCAGCCCCAGTGCTTTCGGTGCCTAGATCTTCAGCACCGAGGCCTTCAGCTCCATTAGTGATCTCGGCTCTGTCTTCTCCTGCAGCCTTCACTATATCGGCACCAAGGGGCTCCTCGGTTCAGACTATTACCACTGTATCGGCACCAACCATTCAGTCGGCTCAGACCTTGACCTTGTCAGCTCAGAGATCTTCCTCGGAACCGACGCCTTTAATGTTGACTCCAGTTTTGTCGGTTCCAGCTTCGGTACCGACAACCACTTCGGCACCAATCCCTGTGTCGGTGCAGACCATAACCGCGGCACCGATGACTTCTTCGGTGCAGACACCTGTAGTCCAGTCTCTCGGCACCATTGTCCTCGGTGCAGATGGGTGAGATGGGCACCAAGTTTGCCTCTTCTGTGGACAGGCCTGTTTCTCCCTCAGTCTCCGTGAGGTCCATTAGAAGCCTTTCTGAACATGATGTGTTGCGTCTTGTGGATCAGGTGCTCTTGGCCAGAGGCATCCCACCCCTCAGGAACTATCCTTCCTTGGGAGGTGATCACCCCTCTCCAAAGACCCCTTCTTATTCTCCTCCTTCATTGCCTTTGAAGTCCATGGATATAGTACAGTCTTCCCCTTCTGCGGTCCCCTTTATGGATCTCATTAAGGAATCGCAGTTGCCTTCATGACAGGAAAGTTTTGTTATGACCCAGGATGTCAGTTTTGACACGCATAGTTTGCTGCTCCACAGCCATCCAGGGACTCTGTGTCAGCAGGCTGAGCCACTTAGGGGAGGGGTGACCCCTGTCCTAGACATGCACTCCTCTTCAGGTGGACCAGACTTCCAACTGTTGGAGAAGGCTTTCGCTGCTGCTGGCAACACTGGACTGTCTATACCTCCGCCCTCCTCTGGTACACTGGTTTCACAATTCGCACCTAGCGGACACCGGATGCAAGGGCCTCAGGGCATATTCCCACAGGAATACACTTTTCCGTTGTCTTCTCCAGCTTCTCCCGCTGAGGAGGTCCACCGGAAAAGTTCGTGTAAGAGGAAGCACATGGACTCCACAGAGGAGTCCCTCACTGAAGAGACAGATTTCGATGAGGGGGAAGGATCCCCTCGGTCACCCTCTGAGGTATCCTTTGGTGATATCCTCAAAATCCTGAAACAGAGAGGTGACTGGCAGTCCGCTAATCCGACCTCTGAGGAATCTGTGTTCCTGCAGGCCTTTTGCGCACAGCCCCCTACCCTCCTGGGTTACTCCACCTGCTGATGAACTTGTCCGGCTCATCGTGCAGCTTGCTTGGAATGCTCCTTATACCATCGAATCTATTCCCAGAAGGCCAGATAAGATTTTGTCCCCTCCTGCTTCGGATCCCCATTGGTCCAAAGGTCTTCCTGTGGATGCTTTGGCGGTGGCGGCCGCAACAAAAAAGGATCTGGCAGAAGAAGAAAGTCAGACTGTCCATCCGCCTAACAAAGCGTTCCGGGCCCTGGACAGGATAGGGAAGTGCACCTTTACTTCAGCGACCTTTACTATTAGGTCCCTGAATTATATGGCACACTTTACCAGGCTTCAAAGGGATCTGATTTCTGAGCTTTCTGAAACCTTGGCTGGTGCCGTGTCTGATGAGGTCCGTGACAAAGTGGCCACCATTGAATCAATATCTAACTCCTGTATGCGACTGATATCTCATGCATCAGAAGGAGCAGCTAGAGCAGCAGGTACAGCTGCGGTCTTGAGACAACATGCCTGTATGTGCTTGTGCAATTTCGCGGAACCCTTTAAGGCTTCCTTTCTTAACGCTCCCATTGAGGCCTCCTCGTTGTTTGGGCCCAAAGTTAAAAGCACACTGGCCAGATATGAACAGGATGGTAAGACCCTTTCTGCCGTAGGTGTCCGTTATTCCCCCTCAATGTGCTTTCTTCCGAAACTAAGAGTGGGAAGATATGTTTCAAAAAATCTCAGGGTACTTTCCGTGACACACAGGCCGAGTTCTCCCCCAGAGGCAGAGGGGGAAACTCTCACCGGGACGACTCTCCTTTCGGGGCAGAGGGGGTAACCAGGGTTCCAGGGATTCTTTCCCTGGTCAATCCTACCAGCGCTCCTGAAAAGCGGCCCAACTCCTTTCCTCTGGAGGTGGTTGGGGGACATTTCTCCTTGTACCCTTCTGCCAGGCTAACCATCATCACCGATTCTTGGGTACAAAGGATTATAACCAGAGGTTATCATATCCCCTTCGATCTTTGTCCTGTTTTTTCAAAAATCCTTTCCAACGTTCCACCCAGTCAAAGGGAAGAAGCAGCACTAGAGATAGAAAAGCTGCTAAGAAAGAGAGTCATCCAAATAGTTCCTCCAGACCAGATAGGATCTGGATTCTACTCGACTATTTTTGGTGCCAAAGAAAACCGGGGACTGGAGACCAATTTTGGATCTCAGTGTATTGAACAAGTTTGTGAGAGTACAAAAATTCCGGATGGTCACAATACAGTCTATCCTCCCACTTTTGGAAAAAGACGATTGGATGTGCTCGATAGATCTTCAAGATGTGTACTACCACATAAAAGTGGACAGGCCATCAAGAAGATTTCTGCGCTTCTGTGTGGCAGCCAGTCACTACCATTTCAGAGTACTGCCCTTTGGACTCTCTACAGCCCCCAGAGTGTTCACAAAGTGCATGGCAGTTGTCACAGCTCACTTGCTACTTCAAGGATTCCAGGTGTTTCCATACCTAGACTACTGTCTCATTTCCACCCCCACCAGACATCTACTGGAAAACGCCCAGGCATACTCTCTCCTCGCTGCTCAAAGGCTAGGCATAACCATAAACTAGCAAAAATCCAATCTCACCCCATCTCAGTCGTCAGAATTCATAGGGGTTATCTTGGACACAAAAAACTGCAGAGCTGCTATTGCAGAGCACAGAGTTCTAAGGATAAAGCAACAACTGATTCCAATCCTTTCAAGGGAGAAATCCACGGCTAACTCGGTTCTACAGCTGTTGGGTTCCATGGCAGCCTCCATCACCATTGTTCCCCTGGCAAGGTTTTATATGAGTTTTCTACAATGGCTACTGCTTACCCAATGGTATCCTTTTCAGCATCCTCTTTCAGCCATGATTCGAGTAACCCACAGGTGCAAACAGGATTTAAATTGGTGGATGATGCACAATCTGTCACAATGGTCTCGCCCCAGCAACCCAAGGCCACAGTGACCACGGATGCCTCCCTGATGGGGTGGGGGCGCTATGACCGGGACAGACAGTCCAAAGCACTTGGTCCGAACTGGAGGCCCATCTGCATATAAACGTTCTAGAGCTGAGGGCGGTGCTTCTGGCGTTGCAAGCATTCCATCCCCTGCTGCCATCTGGGACGATTGCGATTCAATCAGACAACATGGCAGTGGTCTGGTACATCAACAAGCAAGGTGGGACCAAATCTTACCTCCTTTGTCGAGAGGCCATGAGAATATGGCAATGGGCTATGGCTACCAACCGTTTTCTTCTAGCAACACACATTCCCAGGAGTTCCAACGTGATAGCAGACAGACTCAACCGGTGCATTCTTAAACCTCACGAGTGGTCCCTGAATCCCTTGATAGCGGCGGAGATCTTCCACCGCTGGGACCGTCCTTGCTGCGACCTCTTTGCATCCCTGACCAACTACAAATGCAGCAACTACTTCGCCCTGATTCCCCCTCCGGGACAGTCACCCAGGGACGCTCTAGTCCATGATTGGCCCTCTGGTCTTCTTTATGCATTTCCACCCTTTTCCCCTCATACCCCAGTTTCTGAAGAAAGCCCGTCAGTTGAAGAGCAAGGTGATCCTCATAGCACCATATTGGCCTTGACAGATTTGGTTCCCCTTCCTTTGGCCTCACCTACTAGATCGACCATGGATTCTCCATCCAACCCCAGAGTTGATCTCACATCCACAGAACCTGATTAATCCCAACTTGAACAGCCTGAAGCTCATGGCTTGGCTACTCCAATTCCTTTGATTGCCAGGCAGAATGATCTTGCTTTACAAGTACGTAATATTCTCATTGGATCTCATAAGTTGTCCACTAGAATTACTTATTTGAGCAAGTGGAAAAGATTTACCTGTTGGCTGAAAGATAAACGAGTAGATCCCTTCTCAGTACCAGTGTCGATAATACTAGACTATTTGGCCAACTGACCTCTCTCAATCGGGTCTGTTGGCCTCTACCATTAGAGTTCATTTGGCTGCAATTTCTAATTTTCATGAGGGTGTACAAGATTCCTCTCTTATGTCCCAGAAGTTGTGCAAGACCTTCATAAAAGGTGTGAATCATCTGAGGCCACCTTTTATAGAACCTATTCAACCATGGGATTTATCATTAGTTCTACAAGCTCTGACAATGCCACCCTTTGAACCTGCCTATTCTTGCGATCTCAAGTATTTGTCATGGAAAACCTTGTTTTTGCTCGCCATTACTTATGCCAGACATATTTCTGAGCTTCAAGTTCTATGTATCAAGAGTCCTTACTTGATTTTTCATAGAGATAGTGTGTCTAAGAACTAACCCATCTTTTCTGCCTAAAGTGATCTCTGAAATGTCCATTAATCAAGCCATTGAATTGCCAGTTTTCTTTCCCAATCATTCAAACAGAGGAGAGTATTGCCTACATACCCTAGATATCCACAGGCAAATTCATTTTTACCTAAACAGGACTAGGCCCTTTCGTAAATCTGACCACTTATTTTTGGCTTTTTCTGGACCTAGATTAGGATCTGCTGTTGCTAAGGTCACATTAGCAAGATGGTTGAAGGACTGTGTGACCTTCATTTATACACAATGTAATATCTCGTTGCCTACTACCATGAAAGCTCATTCGACAAGGTCGGTGGCAACTTCTGCTGCCTTCCATGCCAGAGCTTCTTTACATGACATCTGTGCAGCTGCAACTTGGGCTATGCCTCATACCTTCATCAGTCATTACAAATTGGATTTGGCCTCCAGGGGAAGAGCATCTTTCGGTTCTGTGGTGCTCAAGAATGTCCTTCCATGAGAGCCTCCCAGGAATAGAGGTAGCTGGGGACTCTGTCCCATGCATAAGGAATGAACAAGGATTAACAATATCAGATAAAGAAATTATGTCTTACCATAACGTTCCATCTGTATTGTTGATCCTCGTTCAGTCATTACGATCTTCCCCCTCCTGTGGTTTCTAGTGGATCTCACCATCCAGTTCTCTTAGGTTATTTGACCAGAGGTAGCCTCTACCTTCTTTGACTTGCAAACTCAATCTGAGGTAACAGGGAGAGGGAGATTGTGGGTAAGCGTTGAGCTTGAGAGTTTGAAGCTGACACAAGCTTGGAAAATGGCCGGCTCTGTTCCGAGGTCGGAACAGATACCTATGCGTAATGACTGAACAAGGATCAGCAATACAGATGGACCGTTATGGTAAGACAACTTCTTTTTTCTTCCCACTGTCATCTGTAAACCTGTTGAATGGTTTTCAGAACCCATTTGCTGAAATCTATTGTCAAAGAGAAAAATAGAGATTTAGACTTTCTGGAAGAGAAAAAGGACTGGGGTGGGAGGGGGGGGGGACACAAGGTCTCTTAAATAGTCATTCAGACTTGTTGGACTGTCCTTGGTTTTAGCATGTTTACCATTTCTTCTTAACTGTTTGTTTACCCGAATTATGTTGTGACTTGTTTGTTCTGTTTTTTTTCCAAATTTGGATGAGGAGAAAAAAAATCCCTTGGACAATTTGTAAAGGAGGGCTGAAAAATCTTACTGATCTGTCCATTATCACATTTTGATCACCCCTGAAGCTGAGAGCCCAAACACTAAATCTCTATCTAAGGGAGGAATTAAAATTTCATTTTTAAATTATCTGGGGGTTTTGAGAATGCAGTCAAGCAAACCTCTTAAAACAGTACTGGTGACCATAACCTTGAAAGAAATATCAGCAGCGTCATACACACACACACACACTGCAAACAGTGAGTAGGGATCTGTGCAATGGAAGAAACTAAGTTATTTAACAAGTTTTTCTTCAGAAGAAGAAACTGTAGCTAAAACATTCCTCATACTTTCAAAATAGTCAGAACAACTTTTGCATATGAGTCTGACAATTTAAAATTGTGAAAATCAAAGTTGCTGAAGTCTACACTTTACCTATCAATACATTTCCTATCCATATTAGAAAGAATAGGATTGGAATTAACTAAATGTTTACCAGCAGCGGAGTCAACTAAGGCTATAGCTGCTGGGTCAGGTTTGGGAATAATGTATAAAAATTTAAAAGACTGAGGAACTTTATACATTGTATCTAACTTTCAGCTGGTTGGAAAATTGCAGGCAGTAAGATGCATTCTCTAAAGCAGACAGGAGGAATGGGTGAAGGCTGTGGAAAATCCTTTTGTAACAACTAGTAGTATTTTCTGAGGGACTGAGATACCTCAGTATTATTGAAAACACTGCCACATTCTAGCAATAGTTTCAGAGACAAAGATCACCCCCTAGGAAGAATCGGAAACTGAGCTCTTCCCTGATTCTGAATAAGAAATATGAGGACAAAACCCTGAATCCATCACTGCATCTTCCTGTTCAGATTCAGAATGTTGACTTTCTTCAGGAAATGTGACATCTTTCTTTCTTTTACCAGAAACTCCTCTATAAAATGGATCAATAGCCTGAATTAAACCCAGAGCCAGCCCAAGTAGCCTCTAATACACAAAGAAATGTGTAGAGGAGTAAATACATGTTTGGTTTTCTGCTTCTTTTTGACAAGAAAAATGGGGCCAGCCATGTTACTAATGGCAGCTGCTTTTTCCCAAGGGATGGTCACAGCATTCTGACACAACAGGGAAACCTTCCCTGTTCCGCTTCCCAGGGCTGACAAGGGTGGCAATCACTTCTTCACAGAGGGGACTCCAACAGCCATATAGGACATGGATAAACCCTGGTCCATAGTAGATGTTAAGTTGTCAATCTCGCCTTCATTCTTGCTGGATGGGTTCGGAGCCGATCCTCGGCTCCGACTCGGCACTAGCTTTAGCTCGAGAACTCCTTTTACCAGCTCGAGGCAACCCTATATCCCATGATGCAAGGCGGAACTACCTCAGATCTCGTTTGCCGCTTAGCGAAAGAGGTCTCCTTTGCCAGCTGAGGTAAGTTTTTCTTGTTAAATAAGAAAAAAGTTAGTTAGGGGTTTAATTTCCCTTCAGTGTTAGGTTAGCCTGTATTTAGTACAGCCCACCCTATTCCCTTCCTTTTTAAACTTTTAATATAGTTTTTCAGTGAAAGTTTTAGTCAGGCCTAGTTCCCTAAGTTATTCCTTCCTGTGTGTCTGTGTAGGGATTAAGTTGTGTGTTTGTGGGGACTGTTTGTGTATATCCTTTTAGGATGTCTAGGGAAGGCAAGGTCTCAGGCTTCAAGAAGTGTGACCAGTGCTGTCAGAAAATGTCCCTGACAGACGGTCACACTTCTTGTGTGTATTGCCTGGGGCCTTTGCACCTGCAGGACTCCTGTGCGTTGTGTCATGCCTTTAGCCAGCGAGTCCTGCAGGAAAGGAGGAACAAACTGATCCTCCGAGGTTTGTTGAAACCTGAAGGTTCTCCTCCTAAGCAAGGGGCAGGAAAACCTCTTAAGCCACCGAAGGCTCAGGCTACAGTGTCTAAGCCTCCTCCGGTGGCTCCGGCTCCGGCTGGAACCGATGCTTCTTCTGCCAGAGTAGTGGGTTCGGTGCCGGCCGGCTCCGATACCCTGACTACTGGAGCCGACACTTTATCCAGCATCGGAGCCGAGAGATCCTCGGCTCCATCTGGGGTTCAAGGGACTTCGGCTCCGATGGCTCCGGCCCACAAGAGATCCCAGTCCCCTTCGATACTAAGTATCCACTCGGCTCCGGGGTCTCCTCTTTTGTCGGAGCGGAGCCATCGGAGCCGATCTTCGAGATCTTCCAGGCTGTCTGACCATGATTTGGAGAGGGTGGTAAGCAGGCTGTTGAAGTCTCAGGCACTGGCCCAAATGCTCCGTAGCCCGTCTCAACAGACTTCGGCTACAGCCCCAATTCTTGAGATTCCTCCTCCGACTCCACACCAGAGTTCGGGCCGGAGCTTCTTGGGACAGCGACTGTCTCGATCCCGGAGCCGATACATCCTTCGGCTCCGTCATCCTCGGCTCCGATCTCCTCCTTGAGACTTTCCTTGGAGGGATCCGGTCGTCGGGTTTCCACTGTCGGCTCCGAGGGGCTAGTGGCATCGGACCCTTGTCCGACCCGCTCTCCCTCTCGGAGCTTCGGCTTTGGTAAGCTCGGCCGACATCTGCCTCGAGCCTTCTCTCCTTGGAGCCGACCATTCCTGTTTCTTCGAGCGGGTGTGTTCAGGTCTCCCGGGAGAGGAGCCTTTGAGGTGATGAGGAGTGTCCTGGCCTCTGAGCCTGGTCAACGGTCTATCCCTCTAGCTCCTCCCTCATCAGTGCCTGCAGAAGCCTCTTGCCAGCCTCTTGCTCTCAGGCCCAGGGATCCATCGCCCCAGGTTTCCCCACTGGGAATTTCCTCCTCTTCCGAGGTTTCTCCTGACCCTGCAGGTGAACCCCTCGGAAGAGGACGTGTAAGAGGAAACACACAGACTCCCTGAGTCTACTACATCTGATACCGACTTAGATGAGTCGGAGGGTTCCCCACGGTCCCCTCTGAGGATGTCTCATTTTCAGACATCCTTGAGCTCCTCAAACAGAGGGGAATTGGCCCTCCATTGACCCCTCCGAGGATGAGTCGGTATACCTGGAGGCTTTGGATCCCGACCCTCCACCTCCTGGGTGTCTCCGCCTTCGACCCACTCATGCAGGTAGTGGCTCGGAAGGCGTGGCTCCAGATTCTGTGGAACCTGTCCCCAGGAGACCATCCAAATTCATCACGGCCCCTTCGGACAAACAGTTCCTGTCCAAAGGTGTCTCTGTGGATGCTATGGTGGTGGCGGCCACTAAGAAGGAACTGGCTGATCCTTCAGTACCTGTCCATCCTCCTAATAAGGATTCTAGGACCATGGACAGGTATGGAAAGCGGATGTTTTCTTCAGCGACCTTTGCAATGCGTTAGCTGAATTACCTTTGTCACTTCACCAGGCTTCAACGAGATATTCTCAAGGAACTGGGGAAGTAGTCCAGGATCCTTCAGCTGCTGGGGCTCAGGAAAAGATTGCCTCTCAGCTAGCTATCCTGAATTGATATCTAACTCCTCCATGCGGCTCATATCTTATGCAGCCGATGGAACGAGCAGGGCCGCAGGCACAGGTGTTGCTCTTAGACGCCAAGCCTGGATGCGGCTGTGTAATTTTGGACCCCTTTAAGGCGTCCTTCACCAACACCCCTTTGACGGTTCGGCTTTGTTCGGACCTCAGGTGAAGGATACTTTGACCAGATGTGAACAAGACGGTAAAACTCTTTCTGCCGTTGGAGTCCAGTTTTCCACTCCTTCTAGACCATATCCCAAGGGTCAGAAGGGGAAGATGTGGTTCCGTAAAGCCCAAGGAGCAACACGGGACACATTTGGTCAGTTTACCCCTAGAGGCAGAGGGGGTAACAATAATAGACGCCGCCCCAGAGGCAGGGGGGGTCCTCAGAACCAGGGCAACAGGGAGCCTCTTCCTGAGAAGCCCTTTCAGCATCCCTGAGGTGTTGCCCGACTGTCCACCCTTGGAGGCAGTCGGGAAGAATTTGCTGTACCCAATAGCCTGGCAATCCCTATCACAAGAGAAGTGGGTACAGTCGATTATATCCGAGGGTTACAAAATCCCCTTCGAAAGGTTTCCCGTACCTCTACAATCCCTTCCAGACATCTCACCCGGTCAAAGGGATTTGGCAAAACAGGAAGTTTCAAAACTCCTGGGAAAAAGAGCCATCCAAACAGTGCCGGCAGACCAAGTAGGATCCGGCTTCTACTCAAGATTCTTTTTGGTCCCCAAAAGGACGGGAGATTGGAGACCAATACTAGACCTAAGCAGACTAAACAGGTCTGTCAAAAAGGCAAGATTCCAGATGGTCACGCTGCAATCCATTCTGCCCTTTCTGGGCAAGGACAACTGGATGTGCTCGATAGACCTTCAGGATGCGTACTATCACATAAAGATTCACAGACGCTCCAGAAGGTTTCTCCGCTTTCGGCTGGGAGCCAGTCATTACCAATTCAGAGCACTGCCCTTTGGCCTCACTTCAGCCCCCAGAGTGTTCACCAAATGCATGGCGGTGGTCACAGCTCACCTGAGACGTCGAGGATTCCAAGTGTTTCCTTATTTGGACGACTGGCTCCTCTCCGCCACCTCCAGGGATCAGCTTCTTCGGTCCAGAGATTACACCTTACAGCTTTGCAAGAGTCTAGGAATTTCGTGAATTTGAAAAATCCTCTCTGCTGCCTTGCCAATCTATCACCTTTATAGGCGCAGAGTTAGATACCGTCAAAATGTTAGCCAGACTAACAAATCAAAGGATTCTGGACATCCAGAAATTTGTTCAGCTTCTGTTACAAAGCAACAAGGTCAAAGCCAGGTTTGTCTTGAAGGTTCTAGGCCTAATGGCTGCAGCCATTGTTCTTCTTCCACTAGCTCGCTTCCACATGCGTCTCCTGCAGTGGATGTTGTTCACGCAGTGGTCGTACCACGATCTGCCCATGAGACACGAGATCTTAGTGACACAGTCTTGCAGGGCTCATCTACGATGGTGGGTATCTTCCCTCTTCTTCAGCAGGGCCGACCATTTGTTCCCCTCCTCCAGTTGCCACAGTCACCACGGATGCCTCTCTGATCGGGTGGCCCGGGCATTATCAGGGCAGGATGGTCCACGGGACGTGGCAACCCATAGAATACCACCTGCACATAAATGTCCTGGAGATGAGAGCAGTGCTTTTAACGTTGCAAGCCCTCGACGACTTTCTTCCCACAGGGACTATTGCAGTACAGACGGACAACATGTCCGTGGTCTGGTACATCAACAAACAGGGCGGAACCAGGTCCTATCCCTTATGTCGAAAAAGCTCTCAGACTTTGGCAATGGGCGATCTCTTCTCAGCGGTTTCTGATAGCAACGCTCATCCCCGGCAGGTCCAACCTATTGGCGGACAGGCTAAGCAGATCTATTCTGATGCCTCACGAGTGGTCTGTCAATCAGTCTGTAGTGGATCAGATTTTTCTGAAGTGGGGCACCCCTTGTTGCGATCTTTTCGCTACCCCTCAAAACAGCAAGTGCCCAGATTACTTCACACTATTTCCTCTTCCAGGCCAACCCTTGAGAGACTCTCTAACCCAGGATTGGCCTCGGGGACTTCTTTATGCTTTTCCTCCCTTTCCATTGATTCCACAAGTCATTCAGAAAGCCACCGTTTTGAGAGCCAAATTGATCCTCATTGCTCCATATTGGCCTCGACAAATTTGGTTTCCGTCTCTACATCATCACCTTCTGGTGCAGCCCTGGCATCTGGACCCAGTTCGGATCTTTTGATCCACCAGTCGGGTCAGCAGCACCGAGCCATTCATTCTCTCAACCTCACTGCTTGGTTGCTCCACTTCCTTCCCTAGCCAGGCTACCAATGATTTCTGACTCAGTCAGAGACATTTTAGTGTCTTCTTTAAAGTCGTCCACTAGAACTGTTTATGCTAGCAAGTGGCGGCGTTTTCTATTTGGGCAAACGCCAAAAATATTGATCCCTTCACCGCTCCTATACATTCTGTTTTGGATTTCCTGGCGGAGGTTTTTCATTCAGGATCGTCATCATCTACAGTCAAAGTACAAATGGCTGCTATTTCCAAATTTCATGTTGGCTTGCAGGACAATAACATCATGTCTCATAGGTTATGCAAAGCCTTTTTGAGAGGAGTTTTTCTCCTAAAACCGCCTGTGAAACATCCTCCTCCGCAATGGGATCTGAACTTAATGTTGGCATCCCTAATTCTACCTCCTTTCGAACCGTCTGCTACGTGTTCTTTAAAGTTGTTGACATGGAAAACTATATTTTGCTGGCTGTTACTTCTGCAAGAAGAGTTTCTGAGATTCAGGCCCTCTGTATTCGTTCACCTTATCTGGTGTTTCATAAGGATAGGGTTTCGCTCAGGACTAACCCTTCCTTTCTTCCCAAGGTTGTATCTCAAGCCAATATTAACCAATCTATTGATCTACCAGTTTTCTTTCCTAACTATTCTGACAGAGCTGAACAGAAGCTGCATTTTTGGATGTTCATCGTCAGCTCAGGTACTACTTACATAGGACTAAACAACTTAGAAAATCAGACCAATTGTTTGTCTCCTATGCAGGAAACAGGTTGGGTCTTCCAGTATCTAAAGTGACCTTATCTAGATGGTTGACTTCCACCATTTCCTATGTGTACTCTCTAAGGGGCAAACAACTATCTTCTAAGCCAAAAGCTCATTCGACCAGGAGTCTATCCACTTCTGTAGCCTTTCAGGATAGACTTCCCATTGACACTATTTGTGCAGCAGCTACTTGGGCCACGCCTCATACTTTTGTGTCTCATTACAAGTTGGATTTGGCCTCCAGAGATAGGGCCAGTTTTGGTTCCACTGTTCTCAAGAGTCTGTTCCATTGAGCCACCCGGGATACAGGTGCTAGTGACGCGGTCCCATCCAGCAAGAATGAAGGCGAGATTGACAACTTAACATTTAGAAGTTATGTACCTACCATAACGTTCCATGTTAGTTGTCTTCATCTCGCCTTCTTCTTGCGTCCCACCCTCCTTCCCCCTGGCCTGGACAGATCTTGGAGAGTTCCTATTAGATTGCTTCTTCTGGAGCATTGTTATGAGGACTTCTTTTAGGAACCATGGTTCCTAATTATATTAGGATAAGTCTTTAGCAGGGTTAGTTAGCTGCCAAACGAGATCTGAGGTAGTTCCGCCTTGCATCATGGGATATAGGGTTGCCTCGAGCTGGTAAAAGGAGTTCTCGAGCTAAAGCTAGTGCCGAGTCGGAGCCGAGGATCGGCTCCGAACCCATCCAGCAAGAAGAAGGCGAGATGAAGACAACTAACATGGAACGTTATGGTAGGTACATAACTTCTAATTATAGGTGCTACACCAGAAGGATTTGGGGAAAAAGATGGTGTTCCCCAGGACTCAGTCCTAGGACCCCTCCTGTTCGGCATATACTTCAAAGAGGTACAGGCAAGCACAGGAGGACTATGGCTGACCAAGTGTGCAGACAACTGCAAACTAGGGGCTATACTTGATTCTCCCGGCTGACACAGACATCCTCCAAAAGGGTCTAGCTGAGATGGATACCTGGTGTCAAAATCATGGCCTCAAGCTAAATGCCAAAAAGTGCATAGTCATCCCCTTTGGAAAAAACAAAGTACCCACAAACTACCACATAGGTGGTAGTCCTCTAAATACGGAAAACTTAATAAGGGATCTGGGGACCCAAGTAGATTTGTCTCCTTTGATAATCACATTGCCAAAGTGGTTAGAAAATCCTTCTATGTGGCCCACCTAATCACAAAAGGGTTTGCATCCAGATCAAAAGAGGTCATTGTGCCCCTCTGCTCATCACTTATCAGACCCATCATAGAGTACAACACCCCATTTGGGGTGTACCTTACAAGACACCTGCAACAGCTGGAAAGACCACAAACATACCTCACCAAGAGGATCACTAGCTTCAAACAGATGCCCTATGCAGCTTGACTGAAGAAACTCCAGCTGTACTCTGTTGCATACCGCCTACTCAGAGGTGATCTCTGCCTGACATACAAGGCCATGTCCAACCCAGAATTGACGGACATGCTCCACCTAAAGAAAATCTTATCTCCTCGAGCCACATGCTCTAGGGATCTAAACCTCACCACAACAATAAATAGGAGGTGCTGGAGGGATCGATTCCTGTCCCAGAGACTTCCCATGCTTTGGAACAAGATTCTAATCTATATTAGGCAGAGCTCCTCGCAAACTCTTCTTCTCTTTCGGCTGTTCCTGTTAGGGGTTGCCGCAGCGGATCATCTGTTTCCATTTCTTCCTGTCCTCTGCATATTGCTGTGTCACACCAACCACCTGCATGTCCTCTCTCACCACATCCGTTAACCTTATCTTAGACCTTCCTCTTTTCTTTTTACCTGGCAGCTCCAGCCTTAGCATCCTTTGCCCAATATACCCAGCATCCCTCCTCCACACATGTCCAAACCAATGCAATCTCGTCTCTCTGACTTTGTCTGCAAACCGTCCAACCTGAGCTGACCCTCTAATATACTGATTTCCTAATCCTGTCCATCCTTGTCACACCCAGTGCAAATCTTAACATCTTTAACTCTGCCACTTCCAGCTCTGACTCCTGCCTTTTTGTCAGTGCCACTGTCTCCAACCCATACAACATAGCTGGTCTCACTACCCTCTTGTAGACCTTCCCTTTCACTCTTACTGGTATTCGTCTGTCACAAATCACTCCTGACACTCTTGTCCACCCGTTCCACCCTGCCTGTACTCTCTTCCACACTCACCACTCTTCAAGAGAAACCTTGACGAGTGGATGGGAAACAGAAAGTTTACCCTGGGGATCACTTCAGTGGCTCTACTGGACAGAGGCACAGGGAACTAATCTAAAGGGGCAGCAAAAACCAACACATTCTGGCTAGGCTTATAAATGCCTTTGGGTAGATAGCCTTGTACCTACCTATGAACCTATCTGAGGTACAAGAAATGGCCACAGCAGTGTCATCACATGTGGCTGAGGAAAAGTCTAGCCTGTTGTAGCAAAAGCTGTTTGCTTAACTTTTTCTTTTTGTGGCTGGAAGAAGATCCAACCATGGGACTGACAATCTGTTCAATGGTCAAGCCAAAAATGGTGCCTCTTCCCCAGGGAAGACAAGCAGCAAATGCCAGTAAAACTTCCATTTCACAAAGGTTACTTTTTTGACAGAAAAACACAGTGAAAAGCAATTTCCAAACACTATGGTAATCCTACCAAGGAAAAATGAACACAATTGCTCCACAGAAATATATTATCAGTTAGTTTGCACTACTTTAAAATTGACAAAAAAAAAAAAAAAAAAAAAAGAGTGCTCATGCTCAGTTTAAAAGTATATTACATCTTGAGGCAGTCTATTAAAAGAGAACACTCTTAGCTTTAAAATAACTTTACTGAAGAGGAAAGTAATAAAATATTGGTAAATGTAAGAAAATAGAATGTTTTTTCCCCAAAGGGGCCTTATCTGCCCAGCAAAGGAAAGCACAAGCCAGCCGTTGAGCCTCAAAAGTGTCAGAGGAGGTACTCATTGATGGCAGGAAATCTCTGAATGGCTTCACACTCAAACTTGTCTTTCAGTCAGCCCGGCTTCAGTTGCTTGCAGTTTGAGTGCATGAACCTTTGGAAGCTGTCCAGTTGTTATATCCTTGATAGGAAATAACCCATATAGCAAAGGGTACTGCAGCAGTGATCAATGTGAAGAACATAAATTGGGTCCTCAAAATAGCAGTTCACAATAAACAAGACAAATGCTTGAGGGTACATAAATCATATCTAGAAATAGTGCCTGCTTCCCTAGCCCCCCCCCCCCCCCCGAAAAAAAAAAAGTAGTCACTGTTTGTGTTAAATTGGAATGAAAGGCAAGGCACACATGGCCACAGTGATCTATTTCAAGTGGTTGCTGTCAGACATATTTGCATACCTCCTCACACCAACCACTAAACTCAGCACCCACGGTGTGCCACTCTGATGTCAGACTAAGACAAAACTGAAAGAACAGATCACAGTAACACATTTCAGCTTGTTGCTGTCAGACTATATAAAACATTATCACCAAAACCTAGCCATCTCTACACATTTCTGATTGTGCAGACCATGAAAAAATATATCACAGTAATGTATTCCACCTTGTTAGTCCTAGATAGTGCACTGCCTATAGACAAGAGGAGTGAGTTACTGTACATTCTTTTGAGGCTGGTAAGAAAAGTTAATACAGTCCCCACCTCAGAGGTATGATTGTGTGGAAAATTAAAGAAATAATGGTCACACTATCCTCAGCCCTCTATACAAGCAATAGCAACTTTTTATGCACACCTCTGAGCAGGGTTGGTTTTAGACTAGGTGGACTTCAGGCAGAGGCTTTTACTAAGCCTGTGTCAAAATCCTGTTATACAGTCTGGGATGTGATGCATTTTATGCCTTATTTTTGAAAACAGCAACTCGGTAGAATTGTGTGTGCTCCTGGCAGTATTGTAATAATGTTTGTTCACAAGTAAAAATCAGTGATATTTTTTCCATACATGCACATATACTGACACTGTCCTAACAAGGCAGGTTTGTCAAAAGAAGCACTGATTTATTTTCACACAACACAACACACACACACATATTGATATTGGCCCTGGGTAGCTGGATCTGACACAAGATGCACTGATTTTTCACACGCATATACATACTAACACCAGCCCTGACAAGCCAGATGTGTTACAAGATGCACACACACACACACACACACACACACACGCACACACACACACACACTGCACACTTGCCTACAGGCAATTTGGAGCAATACCCATTTATGTACATCATATCTTTGTGGTGTTGGAGGAAACCAGAGTATATGGATAAACCCACACACAGATAAAAGGAGGGCATGTAGACTCCACAGAGATAAATCTACACCCAATAACTCAGGATCGTGCACTGAGAGATGGCAATGCTACTCACTGTGCAAATGATCACTTTCTCACACGTCCTGCTCCTGCCAGACCAACAAAGACGGCCACTTGCCATGTGGAATGCTGATGCTTTTGATGGAAAGTAAAAGAAAGTATGACCAACGTCTTACTACTAAATACACTGTAACCTTCCAACACACACACACACACACACAAGCATAAGCTACAGCAGTACTAGTTATATACCAGCAAATACATTGCATTCCTTGATACTAGTTTTGCCACATCAGATCAGTGACCATTGTTTAACAATAATCAATATCCACAGTTAACTGCCATATCCATCAGTTACAGTCCTTTTACTGTGTACAAGGCAGATGTTCTGTTGTGGTAAAAATAATAATGGTCACACCAATAAAGTATTCATCTTACTTCACACAAATGCACACTAGTATTGCAAAGCTTGATTAGTGACTGTTTAAAATAAAGAGTAGGATCAGCTACTTTCATTCATAGATATCTCTTCCGAACCCAGCAATTATAGTCAATTCTGTGTACATTTCAGACATCGGATTGTGATAAAGAAATAATGGCCAAATAGTGCCAACTTTGTCCCACACAAGTGATTACCACTCATCATACATTAATCTGTTATAAGTTACTTTACACAAATCACATTAATCTTGCAAAATCCAAAATAATGTGTAAAGAGCAGCAGTTAGTTATCTTCTTCTACAGACAGACCCAGCAATTATAGTTACTTTGTCTATGTTTACCTCAGATGTTCAACTCACATTAAACAATATTCGCTCAACTTTATCATTTAAGAATCGGGGACAAAGCCAAAAATAATGGTGGGGGTAGAGGCCCAAACTCAGGGACAGATTTTAAATATTGCTTTAATATACTTGGCGAGTATGTGTAACAAAGGAAAAATGAGATGACATTAGGGACAATTGATAGATAATTAATTTGTCTACTGCCCATATCTGGTTGCCTGCCATTATTAATGAAATATATTACTTCACGTTCTGGCTGGCTGCTGCTAAGAGCAGTTACTGTTCATGTCTCCTTACCATTGAAAATTCTTGGGCTTTCTGCTCCTTGCAATTCCAAGAATCAGGTAGATCATATGGCAGTAATGAGAAGAAAGCTCAGCAAATTGATTGGCTAGCTGCATGACATGTTCTCCACAGGGCACTGCCCCAACTTTGAATGGGGTGCCTAAAGATATTTATTTTTAAGTAAAGAAATGGTGCCTCTTCATTTCTTTACTCAAGAAGCAAACAAATAAATTTAGAAAATGTCAGAAAGGTTTCTCTAGCCAAATAGCATTCTAGGTGGCCACCTAGTTTACTCATGCATAAAGCTGGCTATAATCTGTGGCTCCTTAGTGTAAAGGGATTGAACCTTGTTTGCAACCCAGCCAACCCAAGTTTGAGTATCAGCTGAATGCTAGAGGGGCAGGATGTAGGGTGGGAAAGAACTGCACTGCCAGCTAGCCCATTCCAAGAGGAAGCTGCTTCTGTTTGTGACATGATAAATCCTTGTTTATAGTGAATGGTGTCATGATCACATGTCTAATATCTGTTAGAATGTCAACATTATGAGGAGATGGAGCTAAATGACATTACATGTGGTGATGTGCGTGATGTCAGTTGCTCAGCTAGCATTGGCCATACATAAATCCCCTGGCATACAGGACAGGTCATGTGGCACTGCCAGTTGCTCTGTTCCTCCTCCCCCTCCCACCCTGCAGTTGGTGTAGTCCTGACCCTTGGGGATAGTATGGGGGCATTCAAGGTAAAAATGGTGCAATTGAGTAGCTGATGGCCAGCTAGAGGTTATGTAAAAAAAAACTAGAAAAATGTAACCTGTATCACCTTGAAGAAGGAGGCAGAGGGTAAACATGGTATTTAACATGAACTTATTTCATGAAACTCCCTCGAAACCAAGGGTGGGGGACCGATATGAAAAAAAGAGGCTATAGTTTGAAGATATTAGCTGGATAGCTTGGGCAATGATGCTGCCAGGGTTATACACCATTAACGCATTTATTTTGTGTATTGAGCTGTGTTAGAATTTCAGTTAAAAATCCCTGGCATATTTGTTGTGGTTTTTATTTTAGTAAGTTATATATTTTATTAAATGATAAAGGATGTCTGCCTGATTAAATGTTTTGTTTAAGTCTAAGATATTAGGATTTTATTCTGCACTACTGAAGAGATGTTCTGTCCAGAAGCATGCAGTGTCTGTGATGTAATTGGGGGTGATGTGGTACTGCTACACTTGTGGGCTTGTGGGGGGGGGGAGGCTATTTTCTGGTAACTTGTGTATAATTCCAGAAATTGAAAAGTCCTGGCTATACCCATGGGCTCAGGGAATTTATGAGAGAGCATTAGCTCATAGAAAGGATAGTAGATGGATGTTTGGAACAGCCTCCCTTAAATAAGAGTTCATTGTTCAGGCATATACAGGACAGATAGGCAGTTTCTGTGAGACATGTATATAAGAAATTTATGTATTTATAAGCTGCTAGTTATACAAAATCTGCAAGTTATAATGTAGATGGGAAAACACACACATTAGACAGGCTAGGTAGTCCTTATCTGCCATAACAATGTATCTTTCAATATCCAGTTACTACTTATGATAACCTGATATCTTATCCAGAATTAGTTTCTTTTCCTTGTGCTCACTGAGTGCTGGTGATAGGCTGTGGTTTCAGCAATTGGATAAAGTGAGTTTCAGATAATGGATTGATGAATTATTGTTAAAACAAATGGCTATAATCTAATTTTTAAGTCAATATTTCAGAAGCTTCCAAAGGTATGAAACTACTTTTGCAGATCTAATGGTGGCTTATTAAATTGGCACTGTTTCAGTATTTTCATCTCAGATTTTTTTTCTTGTCACTTGGTTCTCCTACTATGACTTTAAAGCCCTCCAGTCCTTTATAAGTGCAATTGTTTATCCTAACTCATTGCATCACAGGGCAACAGTAGAGGGAGGCAAGACCTGGGGATCATGATTGCTATCTAGTGGGGTTATGAGATATTTTGTATGCTACTAACATCCTGCAAAATGTCCAGAAAGTGTTGTGTAATCTCCACCATGCTGGATTTAGTGCAAGTGAGTGTTTGTTTTTTGTACATCGCTTGCTTGCATGCAACTTGGCAGGCTCAGTCTCATACTTAGAGTCTTGCAGTAAGATTCTGCCAATACCCTTCTCCCAGAGGTGGTTGGTGAGCTTGCATTGGCTGCTCACTGCCATCCCTTCCTGACTTTTTTTTCACAGCCTGGGCCACCAATGGAGTCTTAGTGTTCTATAACAGTCAGAGTCAAAATGTCTACCCAAAAACAGCAAGTTTTTTTTTTTCATATATTTTTAACACAACATTTTTATGAGTCTCCTTCATGAAGTAAAGCAGTAAAAAAATCTGGTAGCAGTATAATTTCATTGTTAAGCTGCTGAATTACATTTTGAAAAATAATTATGCTGTAATTTATGTGGTGATATCCCATATATAATGTGTAAAATCTGGGCTTGAAATATTGACATCTGTCAGTTACAAGCAAATCTTCACCAGCTTGAATGCATTCTCCTGACTTTAACTCTTGTTAACATTTCTAGATGAAAAATTCAAACTCTTCATTGTAGGGTCTTGACTCATGACCTGTGGTGCTCACATTGTGAAATTCCTTCAGAAATGTGACTTGACAATTGCTGAGTGAACTTACTTTTTAGAAGAGAATTGTGTAATGACACTAGCGTATGTCATGAAATTTGGTTCTTTAGATTGGATTTTGAAACTATTCTTGAAAACATTAAAAAAAGACTTAAAAAGGTCCGGAGGAGAATGGTTGCTACAAGGTGTATTGTACATCTCACCATAACCATTTCTGAGAGAGCCCTACCATTGTGCTGCAACACAAAGACATGCAGCATCACAGTAGGTGGCCTCTGCAGCCATGCTAAGTGCTAATGAGGCATTCTGAGGGAGAGGCATATGCTAACTAGCCACATGCGCTCGGTTTGAACTACCTATGGTAAGGCATTTACACAGGTGAGTCATTCAGAGAATCACTCAACTGCTTAAATTAGCATGGCTGCTCCTGACCAGTTGTGGTAATGTACACTGCCAAAAGCTTATGTTCATCCAGTGAGATAGAGGTAAGTATTAAGGAGTTTAGTGGGCATGTGGTGTTAGGTGTGTTTGTGTTGCTCGTGCACATGTGTGTATGTGAGGGGCTGCATGTGAGATTGTATGTTTGTGTGTGTCTGCTTGCCTGGGAGGTCACAGTAGTGGGGTTAGCGAGTGGGGTAAGTTAGACGTGTGTGTGTGTGTGTGTGTGTGTGTGTCCATGAATGTGAGAGTGAGGAGGTCGGTATGTGTGTATATGTATGTGTGTGTGTATGGAACGAATGTGTGAATCTGTGTGATGAACGCTAGACTACTGAGCAAATCTTGCAATATTGTTGGGGGGTGCACTAGCCACCAGGGATAACTCAGGGAGATCATGGCTGAACAGCACTTATGGTCAAGGGGAACACAGGCCACAAGATAGAACACTTTAACAATGTATCTTAAGGGCACTTATTAAAAAAAGAAAAAAGTGATGTGGGTCCTGGGGATCAGCCACTACACACCATGGATACATGTTAAACAATGGTCAAGACATAGGTTGGGGAGAACAATAGCCACCAGGGATTACACTTTCATCTCGTGCCTTAAGGGCGTACACACATAACGTGGGACAGGGAGAACACTAGACACTAGGGATTCTTTTACATCATTGTGCTTTAATGACACTTGAGGGCCAGAAAACCACTAAACAGAGAAACTCTATATAGTGTGCCTTAAAGTTACTTAATAAAAAAAGTAGATTGGGGAAAGCACTAGACATCAGGGATGCTATAATTAGTGTGCATTAAAGGCACTACAAAGGACTCCAAATCTGTACCCTGCACTTCCCAGAGAGGATGATATTCCTCTGAACCACCAGTAGACACCAGGGACTTAGTGGTAGTAAGAGATAAGAGCTGAACAAATCTTATAAAGAAGGGAAAAAGGGCTTCACTCCCTGGAAATTTGCCACAGGAAATGTCAGAAATAACCTGCTGAGCTAACTGACACGTTAGTGCAGTAAGTTTTTTTTTTAATGGTATAACAAGGATCTTGGGCATTATTCAATGCCTGCCTGCCACAGTTTCTGAGTTATGAAGGAGAGGGGCAAGGCACATATAAATATACCTCTCAATCTCATGGTGAAAGACATCCAGACAAAGCCAAAGCTTATGCTGGGACCAAGACATGCAATCAGGAATGGAGTTTAATTATTCCTCTCATAAACTAAGAAAGTCACTAGAATGACAGATTTTGCACAAGCATGAATACAAAGTGTGAAACAATAAAGTCTGGCATTAATGACTGACTGACTATAATAAGCCGTGATTTACTAGGGCAGGAAAAGTGAGACATCGGGGATGTTCTGACAACACAGCAACTGGTATGGAGTATGGTGTGTGTGTTTTGCTATGTGTATATGTTTGGGAGAGTGAATGAGGGGTAGTGCCGGTGCTAATGCAGCTGACTACTGTAGGAAAGTGCGGATCTGCACTGTGAAATTTAATAGAGATTCGAGGACATTCAAATTAGCCAATAATGAACTCTTTCCTTATTGCAGTTAACATGTCTCTGAATGCATTGTGTAAACATCATCTTTGTTGCAAGTAGTGGGGCTGTTTATAAATGCTTGGGAAAGGCATACTGGGGGATTCTGAAAGAATCCCACCATTCATGTTAGGGCTGCAGTCAAATGGCTTTGTGTACACGATGCATACTTTTGTGATTTAGAGATACTTTAGTCACAATGAGGAAAGACCTCATTATTGTCTAATTTGCATGTTTCTGAATCTATGTTAACTATCGTGTACAAATAAGCACTTTCCTGCAGTACTTACAGTGGTGGCCAATGCATTGTGCTAGCACAGGCAACTCATTCACTGTCTCAGACACAACACACACACTACATATTTCTGTTTTATCAGAATGTCCCCAATGTCTCCTTTTTCCTGTCTTGGTAAATTGTGGATAATTACAGCCACTCATTTATGCCGGACAGAGTTACACACTTCATGTTCTTCAATAAATCCATGGTACTACAAAACCTATTCTACTAGTGATTTTCCTAAGTTTGTAGGAGAATAATTAGAATCCACTCATGGCTTTTACCCACCATTAATTTTGGCTTTGTCTTGCTCTGTTGTGCTATGAAGTTGAGCGGTATACTTAATGTTCCTTGCCCCTTTTCGTCATGAATTGTTGCAGGTGTTCTCTTCATCTTATGTCATGAATGGTTGCAGGCACTCAATAATGAGAAAATCCTCATTATATGTAAAGGAAAAACATTGCTACATTAACTACAAAGCCAGTGCAGAGTGTTAATGCTGAGGTTTACTGTTAAAAGGATGCAGAATTTGAATCCTTTTTCCTCCTTTGTAGTTATTTTTTAGCTCATTTTTTACATGCATCCCTGGGGTCTATTGGTGCCACTGAGAACTAGTATCTCCTATAGGAGCTTGGAGGAGACGGGATTGGTGTGTCTTAGTGCCTTAAAGGCATGGTGCTTGTAGTATGCCAGACATTTAGTGGATCCCCGCACCAGTTTTTTTAAAATTAAGTGCCTTTGAGGCACACTAGAGAGAATATTTCTGGTGTGTAATGTTCCTCCTGACACATAACTTCAGAGTTCCCTCTAGTGGCTACTGCTCCCCCCAATCCCAGTTCTGTTAAAGTGCTGTTAAGGCACATGACATTCTCCCTGGTGTCTACTGTCCCTTTCTGATCCCCATTATGTTTAAGTATCATTCTGGCACAAGAAATTCTCAGAAGTGGCTAGTGTTCCTCCCCCAATCCAGATCTGTAGAGTTATCCCTGGTGGCTAGTGCTTCCCCTTGACCCACATATGTAGAGTTATTCCTGGTAGCTAGTGGTATAGTAGGCTGTACTCCTTAGTCAAAAGGTATGTGGAAATATGACAGCCACTCCATCCCAGTCCCTCCCCCCAACACACACATATTCTCACATTCATTCATTAACACAAACACACACACACACATACAAAACCTCCCTACCTAACCTACCCCCCTGCCTAACCCCCCACCCCCACTGTGACCTCCTGGGCAGGCACATACTCACGCATGAAGCCCCTCACAAACACACACATACCCCCCCTAACGTTACCTGACGACTAACTCCCCAGCAATTACCTCTGCCACAATGGATGAACTTGGCCTTTGACTGTGTTCATTACCCTGAGTGGCCAGGGACGACTTTGGTAATTTATGCAGCCGTGCACTGCAGGCAGTTTTGAGGAAAAGCAAATGGCTAATTTGCATATGTGTATTCCCTGGAATGCCTCATTAGCATTTAGTACTGCTACAGAGGAAGCCCACCATGGTGCTGCACATCATCTTGTTGCAGCACAGTGATAGGGCTGCCAGTGAATCAGAAACTGTTAGCAGGAGGTGTACACTGCATATATACCTCATGACAACCTTTCTGAATCAGGGGCAACAATCATTTATTAAACGTATTTTAAGACTAAAGGCTTTCCAAATCAAGAGTCCTGGACTACACCAGAGATGGAAAGGAAGGACTGTGAGCTGGATTGTCTACAAAGTTCTGGTTGGGGGTTGGCATAGTGGTTAAGGTGTTTACCTCACAGATAAAAGGTACAAGGTTTGATTCTCACCTTTGAAAGGGAAATTGGCTTTTTTTAAATGGCCCTCAAAGGCAGTGTACTGTTTATTTATGAACAACATTATATGTGGCTTAGATGCAGTTTGCTCTTTAAATTTTTTTAATTAATTTACTTTTTTACTTCTTAAGAATGCATATAATGTGATATATGGAAATTGTAGCTTGTTAGTATTTGAGATTTTTTAAAATTTGTAACTGATTCAATGTCGTATGTATTGTATATGATAGCTAAATTGTTAATTGTTATAGGTTATATTTGTAAGGCTGTAAAATAGTTTTCTGTTCTTTGTATAAATATATATAGCTGCTTCTGTAAATTTTCTTGCTAATGTTTGTGGTTTTGTAGATACATCGTTATTTTTGTTACTCTACAGTTTAAAAAGTCTTTCAAAACAAAGGTATTGTAAAAAAAAAAAAACTTATCAAGTATATATATTGTAAATATTACTGCTTTTAGCACTTTGCACCTTGTATGTATATTTACATTTTCATCTTGTTCTTAATAGTTGCGTGTATGCCGTTTTGTCTTCTTCTTAATAGTTGTATGCATGTTGTTTATGTAATTCATATTTGGAGAGTCACTGAACTGGAGTCAAATTCCTTGTATGTATGCATACTTGGCCAATAAATGTGATTCTGATTCTAATTTTAATATTGTTTTCAAAGTACTACACGTACTTCCGTACTTTGTAAATTATATGTGTAGCTGTTATTTTTTTCTGTATCAATGTATTACTCATGCAGTTTTGGAATGTTATCCGTTTTTCTTCAGTGTTATCCTCACTGTGTTCTTTATCCATGAGATGAACTTAAAAATGTTCTTTTGGGACTGGTGTTTACTCCAGTTAACAAGCTATAAACTACAGATAAAAACAAAAGAATGTAAGAATTTGGTTTCCTGTTTAGATTTATTCATTTGTTATTGGTTACCAGTTGCTTACAATGTTGGCACATCCCTTATGTGCTAGATCCCAAAACATTTTATGCAAAGTCTAAGGTGCTATCTTCTAAGGCTGGAAGCTGTTTCTGAACAGAAACCGTTCCAGAAGAAACTTGAGGTGTTTCCTCTAATGGTGTATGCAAATGGATAGTATTTATGCCTTCTTGGGCAGGATACTTGTAATCTGATTTCAAGGAGTCAGTTGCCTCATAGCCTCAGGATCCCAGGGTAAGCACAAATTGGTGAGGTTCATGTGAAAAGCCATATGTGCCCTTTCCTAAGCCCCCCCCCCAAATACATGAAGTATGGACCTGAATCCAGCCGTGGTGGTGCAGCGGTAGTGTTGTCGCCTCACAGTAGCAGGTTCTCCCGTTCGATTCTCGGCTGGAGCGCCTTCTATGTGGAGTCTGCATGTCCTCCCCGTGGTCGAGTGGCGTTCGAAAGACATGTGTGAATGGGCGTGCCTTCATTGAAGGTTGGGCGTCGGGCTGGCACCTCAGCACCGTAAAGATCTACTGCCAATCATTAGCGGACCAGAGTTTTTATTAGCAGACTGGAGTTCTGCTGTGGCGACCCCTAACTGGGAAAAGTCGAAAAAAGAACAAATGGTAATGTGAATCCAAAAGAAGAAGACAATGGATTTTGTCACTCTGTTTTAAAGTGACACACTCTGTAGTGTGGCTATCTTGGGGGCATTGTCTTTTTTTACTGTGTGTTGTCCCTGTAATACTTGTAGGCAGGAGGTACCCCATACTGTGAAGACAGGTAAATTAGTGAGATGAAACCACACCCCTGTATGTTTGATTCCCCCTCTTATTTGAAAGCCACCTCACATTTTTCCATGCCCCTCAGCCAACCTGTTTACTTCTACCAAGTATAGACACCCCTGTCCCTATGTGATGCCTTCATTCCCCATATTAATTTTGAATGTCCCCAGATGCCGTAGTCAGCCTTCATATCTTTCATATTTCTGTGTTGTTGTTGGCAAAGCTTCCCATTCCATTAATGTCGATTCATACACAAGTATTGTCATGTCTCCGCTACACCATCTCCTTTACAGTGTCTGTATACATATGAGACTGAGTATATTCCATTATGATGGCCACTCCTTCTCTTGTATGATATGCAGCTCATTTTCTGACTTATGGTGTGGTTGTTGGGGGAGCCCTACACAGATTAAACTTGGCCATTGCATCATTGTATTTTTTTGCTATGAAATTGTGTTATTCAATATTAAATAAAACAATAAAGGTTGTCAATGAAGTTGCATCTTCTTTCAGCTGGGAACAACAATAATTATACATTTAATGTGAAATGTACGGCAGACAAGTAAAAAAAGGCTATAAATTTCCTCCTGTTTAATTACAAAAGCTGTGGCAATTCCGAGGACAAGACGCTAAATTCTGTAAAGGAACAATTTGACAATTTTGTACTAAAACAGAGTGATATTTATTGTGAAACTCTGTTTTGCTGCGTAGGTAGTCTGTATGAAAAAGATATAAACCAAATGAGTGAGAAGAACTGCTCTGCAGCCTGTAACTTGGGAGTTCTCTGCAAAAAGTAATCTGTACTGCTTAGTTTTAGATAAGAAAATAGTTAAGGAATAAAGACCAGCTACAGATAGATGTTTTTCTTTCTTGTATTCTGTTTGTTAAAAAAAAAGATTATCTATTTCCAGGTGAAGTTTTACCTTTCTGTATGTTTAACTGTGAACTGTATTACTTTACTCATTCTTTTTACTTTTTTTTCCCTCATTTAACAGCTTGTGGCTGGTTATTCATTTACTTATTTATTAATTGATAAGAGGGTATTTAGTCCTTCATAGTGACAAGCTGCTAGCATCCATTTCTAACTGATCAGACTATTTTGTTACAGTGTCATTTGTATTTATAATTATATGGTTTATTAAAAGAATAGAACACTAACTGGGAGGTCCTCAGCCTGTTAGCTGAGGGAATATGACCAACATTCCCAGAAAATTTGTGTGTGTGAGAGGGTTTATTCAACAGTTACTGTAGATAAGCGAGCACTGGAAATCACTGAAAGTGGTAAGAACAAGGGAGTCTGAGGATCTAGGTCAAAGACTCTGCTCTGTGATGTGGTCAGTTTGAAGCCAGTTCTTGGGTATGGAAGTTGTAGGCCCATACTACAAACAGCAATGCATTATTTTCTGCATGTTGTTCTGGCCAGGGTGCATTTAGCAAGTTTAGCGATTTATATTTGTGTACCTCTTTTATACTTTAATTGTTTAGTACCAGTGGCTTAACTTGAGAGAGACCATGGCTCTGATGGCCATCAGATTTAAGATTTGAGTTTAGTGGTGGGCAATAGAGTATAACACAGCACCATAGCCCCTGTCCACCTTCCTGGTTTTCCAGCTCCCTGTTTTGTGTCGGCATTCCAAATGTCAAGTGCCAAGACTCCAAAAAAAAAAAAAAAGACTGAAAATGCAGGAGAAGAACAAGTCTCGAACATCGCTCTTCTTCTTTGAACTTCTTTTTTGCAGGGGGCAAGACCCCTGCACCCCCTGATATAGGAGGCAATCTCTTCCCCCAAACATATATATATATTTTTGTTGTTGTTGTTGTGTCTTTCGGCTTTTCCCGGTTAGGGGTCACCACAGCAGAACTCCGGTCCGCTAATGATTGGCAGTTGATTTTTACGTGCCGAGTTGCCGGCCCTAATGCACAACCTTCAACGAAGGTATGCCCATTCACGCATGTCTCCACAGCAGACACTCTAGCTGAGAATCGAACGGGACAACGTCTTGCTGTGAGGCGACAACGCTACAGCAGCACCACCATCGCGGATTCCATATATACATATATATATATATATATATATATATATATATATATATATATATATATATATACTCTGAAAAAAACATACCTCAGAGAAAACGGAATATCCTGAGAAATGGCAATCTTGGACTTAGTATCTATAAGACTTTTTTTTTTTTTTTGCCATTCAGTCTCTGTGTTGGGGGACTTGCCCTAGTAGGTTCTGAAAGTTCAGTCAGTTACCCATTTTTCAGTTTGTACAAACTTTATATGTGAAGGTGATGACTTAAGAGTCCTATGCACCCTGCTGTGCCCAAAGTTTTTTCTAGTCCTGTGGCAGTCATCAGCATTCTCTTCTTACACACTGCTTATGCTGAAAGACAAAGGGGACATACCAGCCATCACCCAAGTTGCAGACAATAGTGCAAAGCTACAGCTACACATGTATGCGCAATGAAGCAGAAGCCTGAGATGGTGCCCACAGACTGTGGAATTAGAAACACAAACATATGGACATGCAGTCCAGCAAGCCTGGGATAGTCCCCACAATCTGAGACATAAATTAACCATTAACAGCTATGTATAGTGATGCCAGAAACATGAAATTGTGGCCACAACCCCACATCTGCACAGGCAAGAGCCCTGATCCACAAACAACCACAGTGCCACAATAATAGCAGCCAATAGCACTCAGAACACACATATACATGCTTTCACATATGCTAGCCTGTTATATTCTGGTAGTTCTCAGGGGAAACGAGCTTTATTAGGAACACTGCCCTGAAAGGCAGAATGCAGTTAAAAGAAAAAGATCTGAAACACAGTAAAAATAAATAAATAAATAAATAAATAAAAAAGATCACTGTGCAATGCAGGGTGTTCCTGACTTCTCTCTACTTTTCACAGCCCAAAGATCTTTAGGGCAAGTGCACTGCAGATCATCACACCAGCGTCTGCATTTCTCCCTGGTTTAGGGTGTGTCAGTATCCCTAGTCAGCAGCTCTGGCACAGCAGCTGCATCCTGAACTGGTTGCGCAAGATGTACAATATGATCTTGGTTTCCTTTGTACACTATGCAGGTGCTCTTCATGGGATGCTAGTACTGGCAGCCATTACCATGAATATACAGCAAAACAAAATGGAAGGCTGTGATTCATACTTTAGCAAGACTTTGAATCATGTGTAGTTTCACAGTGCCACTTCATAGTGCAACACATGTACATGCTCAGCCTATATGCACGAGTAGTTGTTCACAGCATGCTTGTGGAGTGCAGAGGAATGTGCCCACATCTCTTGTTACTGATATACTTCAGTGAAGCACAGTAATTCACAGACACATCAGCATAATCTCATGTCATTAACATATATTCTGTGCAAACTACTACTTATTTGTGACTTTCTTTGCGGAGACACCATTTTAGATGCCAAAATGCACCTCAAGTAGCAGTAGCAGTAGTTCATCAGCTTGAAACCCTATTTGGGAGTGAAGCAGCAAACTTTTCACAGCAGAGAGACCAGTGGAAGTATATAGTCTCCCACAGTACTGTGTTAAGATGTCGTTCATCAGTGTCATAGGCATGAGAACTCTGGGAATAGACTGTGGTAAAGCCAGCACTGATCTGTCTGTACAGTGATTAACTACATATCTATATCTCTCTGTTTCGATAGATAGATAGATAGATAGATAGATAGATAGATAGATAGATAGATGGATAGATTGTGCAGCCTTGGCATGATCCTGGATTGTTGGCTTGTCATTTTGGTACCAATCGGTTGCCATTGTGAAATCTTGCTTCCATTTGAGGAATGTCTAAATAATCAAGTGCCTTTTATCTGAAGCTGATCTGCTGGTAGTTCTCCATGTGTTGATCTCATCTCACCTGGACTGTTGCAATGTACTATACCTGGGGCTTCCCAACACTGTGCTTGGTCACTTACAGCTAGTGCAGAACTCCTCAGCCAGGCTGTTGACTGTTATTTCATATTACCAACACATCGTGCCTGTCAAACTTGACTTCCAGTTTGCTACAGACTTGCTTTCATTTTTGTGCTTACTTGTTGATTCTGGACTTAGGTCCCTTTGACCTGAAAGTGCTGATGGTGCCATACTGCTTTACTCAGATACTGTGGTCACCTTACCAGGGGCTGCTGGTGGTTCCTTGTTTGTTTGCCTTTCGGGCTCCTCATCTGTAGAAAGTAGTATTTTGGTAGCTCTGGATGCATCCTACATTAGCCAGGTTCTGCAGTATACTTAACTGATAATTTGAAATGAAATGTCTTTAGGCAATGTGAGCTGATACTTAGCTGTTGTATTTAGAAACTCATAGTTCCAACCATCTACTGGGTTTTATCATTGTCACTTAGAATTTTACATCTTACCCTCTGCTTACTTCTTGACTTTAATATGTTTTAATGTTGCATGTCTTTATTTTCTCTCATTGTATGTCGATTCTGGTCATAATAACTAAATTCCTAAAAAAAGTTGAGGTTGACTACTATTCCCTGACATCACTGGTCTACAGCTGTTATCTGCTCTTTGATCTCTGGTGCCTCTGCATCTTTTAAAATCAGCTTGTATATCTGGCGGTTCTTACTCCACATATTACTGGAATCTAGCTTGAATAATCTTGGACATTACCTTGCTAACGTGAACATGCACAACTGGGTGGTAATTTGAACAGTCCATAACAATACCCTTTATTGAGACTGGAAAATAAACTAACCTTTTCCAAATGAATTGCCACTGCTATAGTTTCAAAAATTGCTGAGAATTTCCAAGCAATACTGTAGGATTTTAAACAACTCAGTTGGAATTCAGCCACTTCCCACAGTATTCTTATAGCAAGGCTTTCTAAGGCCCATTTTACTTCACTGGCCAGGATGTCTCGCTCTGGGTCAGAGAACATCCCTTATGTATCAGTGATGTTAAGGTCCATCTAATATAATTCTTCTGTATATCCCTGCCACCTCTCTCGTCTTTATCTTGCCCATTTTCACCTGGAACCTTCCATTAATATCATTCATTTTCTTGGAGAGATTTCTTGTCTTATCTTTTTCCAGTTATTTGCACTGTTCAGTTAAATTTATATCCTTATCTTTTCATGCTATTCACTGAAACTACTTCAATTGCCTTTTGCTCTCCTTCTTTCCTTTGGCCACTTTTACAGCCTCTACATACAAACATGTTGGCTTCTTAATCTTTTTTTACCTGGAATATTTTTTGTTACCACTTCTGGGTGTAAGCTGTCATATTGTCACATCCTTGACAATATCGCAAATTTCTGTCTATAGCTATTCAGGCAATCTGTCCAGAGGCATAGCTGGCTCATCCAGTCCCCCCCCCCCATGGAAAAAAAAAAGGTCTGTTCCCTGATCTGGCATTCTGCACCAACAAGAAAGAGTCAAGTCTGTTGTTCTCACAGATCTGCAGTTTCTTGAGAAGCAAAAAAAAAAAAATCTTCAGGACCAAAACAAAACGCATTTCTGTTTTTCAGAACTGTAGCAAACTTCTTTCTTGCTTGCTACATTTGTATCAAGTGAGAACTTCTACAATACACTAAGCACTGGGGCAAATGCTGAGACAAGAGCTTCAGTATAGGAATTAATTAATGCTGGTACAGTAAAACACCAAAATCAGCGTTTGGAATGCTTATAGGACAAGTATTAAAATAACACATACAATGCACAAATTGGCATTGAGATTGAGTGCTTTCATCTTTAATTAGTAAGACTTCATCAGAACCTCAAACCAATGTAAAACATTCTATTAAATAACTACTATCGCCCACATCCTCTAACAGCTTGTGCTCAGGGTGGCTGCCCCCTTTTGCCCCACCCTAGCTACATTTCTGACTCTTGTGTATCAAATGTAATCTATTAAATGTGTTCTTTTTGCCTAGTTATTCAGGTACTGTGTACACCAAAACTAACTGCTTAAATATGTTCTTTGTCTCTACTACATATTTATTTGGAGTATTATTGGCCTGGCAGCTTTTCTTGCTTTCTGTCTAGTGATTTGTCGCTATTCTTACCTCCATGGTTGTTTTATTGTTTTAATGCCTCCTTCTGCAGTTTTCAACAATTGTTTTATGATTTACAATCATCTTTTTTATCTGTTATTTTTTTATTGTATGATGCTCTGCCTCCATGTAATTCTCTGTGGAATGCCCTCTGATCTTTGATGTCCTGTTGGGTATCCCACTAAAGCTGTTAGTTCAATGCATGAGGCAATTCTGTAGAAAGGGCTTTTTTAGTGAAAATACTGATGCCCATGGCAAGTTACTAGTTTAACTTCTCATGTTGGAATTCTAAATCCTTACAAGGATGACCTTTATTTGAGTCCAGCAGGAAGGTCAGATGATAGCAATGTTAATGTTGATGAGGCTTCATCCTTAGTGAAATCCTGATCTAAAATGACTACTTGGCCAGTAATCTTTTATCTTACCCTATACTGTTATGTCTTCTTGGCCACATAAACTGTACCATATTCTCCGAAACTTTAAATTCTTATGGAAGTTCACTTTACCACTGTCATGTTATAAAATACTATAGTTCTTAACTTTGTTAGTGAAAACACACATTTTGAAATACCTTTTGAATGGTTTTTCATATCATTGTATTGCCTGTATTTTGATTATAATGTGTTACCATCCTGACTATTCATATATATCTAATCAGTGTTTGTTTTCCCACTATTGTATGTTTAAACAGTCATTGTTTTTTCTTCTCACTATTGTATGCTCAAACAATTTATTACACAGTGTATGTATGTATGTAAGTATGTATGAATGAATGTATGTTACTTTCTGTTTTTTATGTTGTGGGGCTTTTTTTCCCTGGGCCACTGCTGAAAAGTTTTTTTTCCCATCCAAACAAATTTTCCTGATAAACAAAAGCAGTTAATAAATAAATACATACATACATACATACATATATGTATATATATATATATATATATAATAGGTTTACTATTGAAATTGCGAACATCACTCGGTCGACTGTCGTATGGTCGAACGCATAAGGTCGGAAACACAGATGTCGAAGACTTTATAATCAATCGAGGAATGGTTTTAACATGGGTCGAGGTAGGTGTACAGTATTATTCCCTACTACAACCATCTTCCCTACCTCGACCCATGTTAAAACCGTTCCTTGATTGATTATAATGTCTTCGACATCTGTGTTTCCGACCTTATGCGTTCGACCATACGACTGTCGACCGAGTGATGTTCGCAATTTCAATAGTAAACCTATATAATATACACATAAATAAAGTAAAATTGGGAAATTATGAATAGTGTGGATTCTGCTAGAATATAATGGATTTCTTTTGCTGATGGTTACTAAATGAAATATATTTTCTAAACTAGTGACTGCATTACTTTCATTTTGTGGTCACACTTAGTTATCACTCTTGGTTCACAGTTATGCACTGTTGTGTTTTAAGTGGCAGTATGTGTATAGGTAAAGTGTTTTTTGTTTGGAAAGAAGGGAAAGAAGGTTGTGAATGGTATGGATCTGTTTGAAAATTAGCTATGAATGTGAAATTAGGAGTGGGCATGGTAATGATCTTCACAGAAGCTGTGTTATACATTGTTAATACACACATGCATATACCTTGTCTTGGAAAAAGGAGTGAAATTTGGTGCATTGTTTCAGTTTTTCTCCATGCAAAGTGAACTGTTTTTTTTAACTTATTTATTTATGTAGACAATGTACTATGAAACTATAGGACAGGGTATGCAGGGTATGTAGTGTGGTTTACGAGGGAACAAAGGCTTATTCCTGAAACTATTTGGAGAGTGATGGAGAATGACATGATGGTAGTGCTGGGAGTAGATCACAGAGATAGACTGTGATGTGCACATGGGAGTCGTGTGATGTATGCAGTGTTATTGTGTGTGTGTGTGTGTGTGTGTGTGTGTGTGTGTGTGTGTGTGTGTGTGTCTGTCTGTCTGTCTGTCTGTGAAAACACAGTCAGGAACATTCTACAATATTCTGGACAGTTGAGAGGTATGCACAGCACAACTAGCATCACATCTTGGCTTAGAAGCCTGAAGACAATACAGAAAAGGGGAACACTTAAACTAATATTGATTAGATTATAAAAGTGAATGTGAATGCATTTACAGTGTTTTTATGCTATCATAGTTGAAGCCCAGGGGAAAAAAAAAACGTAAGAGCAAGTCTCTGAAAAAAGCCTGCCATACTTCAAAAGTACCAGCTGTGCTCTAGCTCTGTTAACTTAACATGACATCATGTTGAAAGACGGGGTTTCAGAAAAATAACTTTCAGAATACCAACAGAAGCTCTGTCTTAACATACAAGGCCATGTCAAACTCAGAGCTGTTGGACATGCTACACTTAAAGAAATCCCAATCCCTCAGAGCCACACGCTCCAGGGATCTAAACCTTGTCATCACAATAAACAACACATGCTGGAGGGATAGGTTCCTGACCCAGAGACTCTCCAGACTCTGGAATAGATTGCCCATACATGTCAAGCAGAGTGCCTCTTTGACCCTCTTCAAAAGGAACTTTGACGATTGGATGGGAGAAAGGAAATTCACCCCGGGGATCATGTCAGTCACCCTGCTAGACAGGGGTCCAGGGAAGTAAATAGTGTGGGAAGAAATAGCCAGGGAATTGTTATGGCTAGGCTTGTATAGGCCCTAGGGCTGATAGCGTAGTACCAACCTATGAACCTAATCTTGGCAGTTTCAGCTAGGAAATAATTCCAACAAAGAAAACACACATAACAGCTGCCACTATGGTAAGCGATACTGCTATTGAAACACCTGCAAAACAGACCAATTTAAATGCTGTAATAAATCACTTTAATTTAATTTTAAACTTTGTGATAAGAAGGTGATGGTCTGAGGCACAGTCAGCTCCAGGTCTTGTTTCTGGAGACAGTGTAGTGCTCTTCCATTTCTGACTACAACATATATAGTTGATCGTATTTCAGTATTGACCATCTGGTGACACACTTGTAGGGCTGTCTCTTTGGCTGTTGAATAAGTGATGTGAAGTTGTTCAATCTCGCGGTTTGTTCTTGCATGTGGGTTCGGAGCCGATCCATCAGCTTCGAGTCGGCCGCTTTCCAAGCTCTAGATCTCTTAGAAGCTTGAGACACAGTCACTATCCCATGATGCTCTGCTGCCAAACCCCAGATCTAGTTTGCCACTGCAGAGAATCACACAATCTTCTGAAGAAGCTTGGGCCAGTATTCTTTTTTTATTATATATTTGAATATTTAGACTTTATTATCTATCACGGATCTGATATTTAGTGAGGCTTCACTTTTTCCTTCCTTTTTGGTGGTTTAGAGTTGGTAATCTAAGCTAGTATTTTATTTTTAGTTTGGAGTGGTTTGCTCCTAGGCCTTTAGCCTTTTTTGATTTACTCTTCTTGACAGGGCTCTGTCAAATTTAGTACCCTATCCCCTTATAGTCTGTATTGAGTGTTTGTTTTTCTTTCTATAGTTATTGCAGTTCAGGGATCTAAACTTCTAAGCGGGTTTTGTGGTGTTATTGGAACAATTTTTTCATAATGTCAGAAAAGCAAAAATCTGGGTTCAAAAAGTGTGACTGTAGACAAAAGATGTCCATCACGGATAATCATAATTCTTGTGTTTATTGTTTGGGTCCACTACATTTACAGGAAGATTGCTCTATCTGCCATTCCTTCAGTGGCAGGGTGTTATTAGAGAGGAGAAGGAAATTGGTAGATAGAGGACTGTTGAAATCGGACTTCCAGGATATATTGGATAAGACTGACCAGACCTCCAAGTCCTCGAAGGGGTCGAAGTCGTCTAAGGTGTTTTCGGAGCACAAGTCTTCGGCTCCGAGCACCTCTGGCAAGACTCGGTTGCCGGCTCCACAGCCTTCGGAGCCGTGCACCGAGATCTTGCCTCGGAGCCAAGTCATTGTGTTGGAACCGGTGTTGGAGGTTTTGAAATCTCCGATCCTTAAGTCAGTGGCTTTGTCAGCTCCTTCGACCCATTCTTCTGGTGCCCTTTCTGACATCGATATGGACCGAGTGGTACAGAGACTTTTGGTGAACCTGGCCAAATTGCTTGCTGCTTCGACGTTTACGACCCCTCCTTCCACGAGTTCTGCTCCTCCTCCAAGGCCAGTTGAGCCTTCGGAGCCGGAAAGAGAGGATCCGATAGTGGTGGAACCCTCGAGCCGAGGCCTGTTCCAGTGCTCTCGGCTCCTTCGACTTTGACTTCTTCGGTTCCGATCGAAGAGTCTCTGAGCCGACACTCTCTCGCCGATTCTGAGGGGACGAGTCGAACCGATGCTTCGGTTCCGACTCTCCCTCTCGGGGCTTCAGCACAGATGAGCGCCATTCCATCTTTTTGTTCTAAGCTCGTGGTCTCGGTCCCTGGGAGGCTGCCATCTTCTTCGGAACTGGTGGACTCCTCGGGTCAGGAAACCGGTGCCTTTGATGCCATGAGGAATATCATGTCTGCTAAGACCCTCACTTCTTTGGTTCCTTCCTCTTCCTCCCCTAAAGGGCCGTGCACTATCTCTACACCACAGGTTCCCACTAAGTGTCGAGACCCAAAGCCTCAGGTAACCCCATTGGGTGACCCCTGCTTGACCGAGACTTCACCAGACACCCCCACTTATGAAGTTCCCATGAAAAGACTGTGTAAGAGGAGGCATTTAGATTCCCCCCAGGAATCCTTAACATCAGACACCGACTTGGCAGAATCAGAAGGGTCCCCATGGTCCTCCTCTGAGGATCTCTCTTTCTTTTGCAGACATCCTTGAAATACTAAGGCAGAGGGGTGACTGGCAGTCCCTTACCCCTACTGAGGATGAGTCTGTGCTCAGGCTTTTGAGTCTCAGCCCTCCACCTCCTGGGTTACTCCGCCTTTCGATGAATTAATGGACTTGATCGCTCGAAAGACATGGGAGTCTCCTGATTCTATGGAACTGGTCTCTCGGAGGCCCAACAAATTATCACCTGCCCTCAGGATAAGCCATTTCTCAAAAAAGGGGTTCCCGTTGATGCCATGGTGGTGGCGGTGGCCACCAAGAAAGGGATGTCAGACACCTCTTCCTCTGTCCATCCTCCTAATAGAGATTCCAGGACAATGGACCGATATGGGAAACGCATCTTTAGTTCTGCGATATTTGCAATGCGATCGCTTAACTATTTAACCCATTTTACTCGTCTTCAACGAAATCTCCTAAAAGAGCTTGGAGATACTCTACAGGGCAATACAGGTGATGCTGTCTCCCAGAAAGTGACGGCACAGCTTAACACCCTTAATTCCATTGTAAACTCATCCACGAGGCTCATTTCTTATGCAGCCGAGGGATTGAGCCGGGCAGCAGGTTCAGCAATAGCTCTGTGGAGACCATCCTGGATGCGCTTATGCTCCTTTGCAGAAGCCTTCAAGTCTTCCTTTGTAAATACTCCATTTGATGGCTCTTCCTTGTTTGGGCCCAAAGTCAAGGAGACTCTCACTAGGTGTGAGCAGGAAGGAAAGACTCTATCTGCTGTAGGAGTCCATTTTTCCACCCCCACTAGACCATACCCCAAAGGGCAGAGAGGTGGAAAAATGTGGTTCTGAAAGCCCCAAGGAGCTTTCCAGAACACACGTAGTGAAACCCCCTCCAGGGGCAGAGGGGGGGGTATAATGGTAGCTGTTGCACAGGCGGCAGAGGGAGTCCGGAGAACCAGGGTGACAGGGAGCAAGTTCCCTGGCAAACCCTATCAGCACTCCTGAGAGGAGGCCTGACCGTCCTACTCTGGAGGCAGTTGGGGGTCACTTAGCTTTATACCCAGATGCCTGGCTCGGAATTACATCAGGTTCCTGGGTAAAAAGCATAATCACCAAAGGCTACATCATTCCGTTTTCAGAATTCCCTTCCATTCAGTCAAGAATCCCAGACATTCCACCCAGTCTGCAGAGTCTAGCAGCTGCAGAAATTCGTCGGCTGCTGGAAAAGAAAGTCATCCAGCCAATCCTGGCGGACCAAATAGGATCTGGAACTTACTCCAGGTTCTTTTTAGTTCCAAAGAAAACTGGGGACTGGAGGCCCATCTTAGACCTCAGCAATCTCAACTCCTTTGTCAAAAAGGAAAAGTTCCGGATGGTCACGCTTCAGTCGCTAATCCCATTTCTTGAAAAGGGCAATTGGATGTGCTCGATAGATCTCAAGGATGCGTGCTACCACATAAAAATGGCCAGGCCATCCAGAGATCACTTGCGTTTCCGGTTGGGGGCCAGTCACTACCAATTCCGAGCTCTGCCCTATGGTCTCACCACAGCCCCCAGAGTGTTCACCAAATGCACGGCAGTTGTCATGGCTCACCTGAGACGTTTAGGATTCTGGGTGTTTCCATATCTCGACGACTGGCCCCTCACCGCCACCACCAGGCATCAACTGATTTGCACCAGGGATTACACTATCTGCCTGTGCTCCCAGTTGGCCCTAACCTTAAATTTTGAAAAATCTGCTTTATCGCCATCGCAGCACATTTCCTTTATAGGAGCAGTTCTAGACACCACCACCACCACCCTGGTCAGATTGCCTCAAGAACGAGTAATCTCTTTACAAAACCAAGTATCCCTTTTGTTGGAAAAGAAAGTCCTTGCATTCCAAGTTCTGAAGCTGTTGGGCACCATGGCAGCGACTCTCATAGCGGTTCCTGTGGGGCGCATGCACATGAGGATACTCCAATGATTACTCTTCACACAGTGGTCTTATCAACAACTTCCAATGTCACACAAGATTCTGCTGAGAAATACTTGCAAAAAGGACCTCCTTTGGTGGTTGAACAGCCACTAAGTTACTATAGGTCATCCATTTGTACCCCCCCCCCTCCAACAGCCACAGTGACCATGGATGCTTCCCTGATAGGGTGGGAGGGCTGTGTCAGGGAAGAACTATCCAAGGTACTTGGTCAGAGATGGAATCCAGTTTGCACATCAATGTCTTGGAGTTGAGAGTGGTGTTCCTAGCATTGCAACACTTTCACGACTCTCTACCTCAAGAGACGATTGCAATACAGACAGACATGTCGGTAGTCTGGTACATCATCAAGCAAGGGGGAACCAGATCTTACCCCTTATGCTGAGAGGCCCTGAGAATTTGGCAGTGGGCTGTATCCACTGGGAGCTTCCTGATAACAATGCACATCCCGGGGTCATCCAACGTGATAGCGGACAAATTAAGCAGAGCCATTCTATTGCCTCATGAGTGGTCCCTCAAAGAACGAGTGGCGGAAAGGATATTCTGCAAATGGGGCCAGCCTTGCTGCGACCTTTTTGCATCCCCGATGAATGCCAAATGCAGAAGCTACTTTGCCCTATACCCTCCACCGGGGGGCATCCCAAGGGACGCACTCGTACACGATTGGCCCTCTGGTCTCCTATATGCCTTTTCTCCATCCCCGCTGATCCCCAAATTTTTACAGAAAGCCAAAAGCCTGGGAAGGACTGTTATTCTGATAGCCCCGTTTGACCTCGGCAGATATGGTTCCCCTCTCTTCAGCAATACCAAGTGGAAGAACCTTGGGTTCTGGACCCAGTGCTAGACCTTCTGACTCATTTGTCGGGAGTTCTTCACCCCTCTCTTGTATCCCTCAAACTGACAGCTTGGCTGCTCCCCTTCCCAACCTAGCCAGGTCTCATGATTTGTCTCTCACGGTTCAGCATATTCTGGTTTCCTCGCATAACGTCTCCACCAGGAAACTATATAACAGTAAATGGAAATGATTTGGTCATTGGGCTTCTCAACATGGTATTGATCCCTTTATCACCCCTATTCATAGCATTCTGGAATTTTTGACTTCACTTTTCCACGGTGGAGCGGCAGCCGCTACTATAAGGGTTCAGTTGGCTGCTATATCTAACTTCCATGTGGTATGCGGAGGTTCTAACATTATGTCCCACAGATTATGTAAAGCCTTTTTGAAAGGGACTCATCACCTTCGACCCCCTATCAGACATCCGATTACTCCCTGGAATCTAAATTTGGTGCTGTCTCAACTCATGCTTCCCCCTTTTGAACCCGAATCTTCTTGTCCTTGGAAGACAATTTTCTTAGTGGCCATTACTTCGGCGCGTAGAGTTTCTGAGCTTTAAGCACTTTCTGTTAGGCCCCCATATTTCGTCTTTCACCCTGACAGGGTGTCTCTAAGAACAAATCAATCCTTTCTCCCGAAGGTCTGTTCCGAAGCAAACTTGAACCAGTCCATTGAACTTCCCACTTTTTTCAGTCATCATGCCAGTAAATTGGAATACATGTTGCATAAGCTTGATGTTCATAGACAACTGAGATTTTATTTGGACAGAACAAAAGGATTCAGAAAATCAGATCAATTATTTGTTTCCTATGCAGACAATAAGAAGGGCCTTTCGGTATCCAACGTTACGGTGTCCAAATGGCTTTCTGATTGTATAAGGGTTGCATATTCTTCATCCCATCAACCTTTAGAAAGTGAAGTGAAAGCTCATTCTACCAGGGCTGTTTCTATGTCCTTAGCTCACGCAGCTCATTTACCTTTGGACACCATTTGTGCAGCTGCTACTTGGTCCAAACCTCATACATTTATTACTCATTGCAAAGTGGACAGGGCCTCCAGGGACAGAGCTTCCTTTGGTTCCGCCATTCTCAGGAATGTACTCCTGTGAGCCGCCCAGGATTAGGGTGCTTGGGACGCTACCCACGTGTAAGAACAAATGGCAAGATTGAACAACTTCACATAAAGAAGTTATGTTCTTACCATAACGTTCCATGTGAGTTGTTCATCTCGCCTTTGTTCTTACACTCCCACCCACCTTCCCCTTCCATGTTCTGGAAGAATGGGTATGGCTGGTGGTCTGTTTGATCTTACTAGTATCCTCTTGTCAGCCAGGTTATCCCTTAACTAATTGTAAATAGTTACTTTGTTATAATGGGTTGCTTAGTTGTGTTTCTTGCTGGTTTTCAGCAAACTAGATCTGGGGTTGGCAGCAGAGCATCATGGGATAGGAACTGTGTCTCGAGCTTCTAAGAGATCTAGAGCTTGGAAAGTGGCCGACTCAGAGCCGATGGATCGGCTCCGAACCCACGTGTAAGAACAAAGGCGAGATGAACAACTCACATGGAACGTTATGGTAATAACATAACTTCTTTTATTAATGTACAAAGGAGTTGGATGCCCGGAGTTGGATTCCCTTGGTATAAGCTGTTGTGGGAGGGAATCTGCAGTTGCTAATGGAGTAAACTTGCAGTACCAGCATTCCTTTATGAAGCCACAAAGATTTTAGGGCTTCATAAATGAATGCCAGTACTGCTATTCTTGTTTTGTGGTGAAACTCAGTGTGTGCTAGTAACTGTAGCAAAGAAGCTTGTTACAATTTAGCAAAGTAATTTGCTCCAGTTACAGGAGGTGAGAGGACTTTTTTGGTCCTTATTTCAGATTTGGGTTGAGAAGGTGCTACTCTGGGAACTGGTCAGAAGCCAGATGAGCTACAGTACTGTTTGTTGTAATCAATAAATTGTCTTGGCAGAATTTCACTTGTCTGTGCTACACTTTGTTTTGCAATCCACTGCCAAACTTGTCTGATTTATACTTTGACTGCTAACTTTAGCATTCCAATAAGCTATGATGAATGTACTATCTTTATTGGCATTAAGGCAGGTACTCCTAAAGCGGGTCATCTTCCTTCTCTTCTGCATCAGTTGTTGCAGCATACATTTGTATCCCTCTGAATGACTTTCTTTGGACTTCTATTGAGATCACATCATTTTTGGGTTGTAAGTGAGCACTGACTTTGGCACCTTTTTATTAACTATGAGGGCTACTCTAGTTCTTCTGCAAGGCTTTACCCCGCAGTAGAAGGTCTTATGATTGCCAGATGTAAATTTACCATTTACAGTCCATTTTAGTCCAATAGTTCCAAAGATGTCAATATTTATTCTTGTCATCTTATCCTTAACCGTATCAGGTTTACCTTGGCTCATAGCTGTTACATTCAAAGGGGTATTTTATTCAATGAGTCCAATAAAATATAAATAAAGGGGAAAGAAGACTTCTTAAGATCTAGAAGAGATACCTTTGGAAATGAGATGAGACAGATGGAAGGATTTTTGAACTACCACAGTGACAAGACAGTCAAAAGATAAGGAATAATCAACAATAATGCATAGATCCTCATGACAGTGTCTGATTTGAGTATTGTGTCCTCTATACAGTATGACATGGAAATGCTTTATTTACCAAAATGAAGTAAACTATATGTTCTCACATTTAGCTTGAGACAGTTGGCCTTGTAGCAGTTGTTGCACAGTCTAACCTGGGTTGAGACAATTGTGACTCCGTGAAAGAATAAATAACACTTAATTTACAGTCATCTGCAAACTTAGACAACCATAGGCTGAGTGTTGACTTGAAAGTCTTTGAGTATTATAAAAGAAGGCCCAACACTGAGCTTAGTGGTATGCCACTGATAACTTTTTTCTTTCAGAAATGGCATCACTGACTGACTAATCACACAAGTACTTTGACAACCAGTTTGCTATTCACTGAACAACATATTGATGTATATTCGAATTTGTAAGTTTGTCAGTAATGCCTGCCTTGGGAATGCTGCATGTACTATATAACCACTATCTGCTGTTTTGGTGGCTTTTTCAAATAAATGAATGTGTGTGTGTCTACTTTTTTTTTTTTAATATTTTAGTGTAGAATTTGTATACCTAGCTTTTGTTGACAGAATTTTGTAAGAAACAATCAACCATAACATTTTATTATTAATTAAATGTAATAATTGATCACTTATTGTATTATTCATAGCACATACTTTTCTTTCAATTTCATATACTAATAAAAAGACTCTATCCAGTGATTTACAATTCTGAACAAGGTGGTTGTACTACATGATTCAGTATTTTGAAATCCTATACATCTGTTATCTCATGTCACAATGTGATGCCTAAATGCTGTTTTATATCTCCTAAGATAGCAAGAAAGGAGATTATGGTCTTTAGTTCCATAATGTACTTTGATGTGGTCTCAGATTCTTTGTTTTGTATATAATATCTGTGGTAATATTATACTTTTTGATTAAGTAGACCAGGTCCTTAAAAGCAGAAAACATTTTGTTTAATTTGGGTATTACAGCTTTAATAATTAAGTAGTATGATATTCTAAATACTTTCAGATGCAATTATTGTTAAATCTCCCAAGTTGTCACATTTCTAATTGTATTTTCATGTCTCTTCTAAAAAGAATCCACTTTCTGATTCAAGAGAATTTGAGGTTATATACCTTCTTCACAAGTTTTAAAGAAATGTCTAAATGCATTATAGAAAGTCTGAAGGTCTGAGTTAGTTAAGATTAGAAAGTCATCATCTACAAATAGTAATATTTTGAAGAGTAACTCTGTTACCTGAAACCCTCTATATATTTGTGTTCTGTCTTATTGAGTTAGCCAGTGCTTCAGCTGCTAGTGCAAAGAAATCCAAAGAGAACAATGTGGTAGTTACTTCCCTCAAAAATGTAACAAACGGACATGGAATTGTTCAGAATATAATACTTTTTTTAAATATTTTAGCAAAAAAAAAAAAAACAAGGTACATATAGGTTAAATGCCTTTGTCCTTAGTAATCCTGGTGGTTATTTACCTAGTGCAAAGAAACACAGAGAAAGGGGCCAACACGGTTTATTAATTTCTTTACACTTATTTAACACCTTTATTGAATAAGCACTTAAGAAACAGGCAGACTTACATTTATATAATAGAAAACAAAAACAAACCATGTTAATATGTTCAAAGTTACAAACATTATACATATACATTTTTATACAATTGTCATCAACCCAACATTACATAAATTGATCAATTCCTGCCTTCTCTTAAACCTCACTCCTCCTCCAAAACATTATTCTGCATGCATTGTCACCACAGTTTATTTTTATATGTAATTTTCTCCTACCATTTTCTAAAGATCCCATAATTAACTGTATTATTGTATGAGAGAATGCAAATGCTTCCATTGCCCTACTCATAAAATTGCAGCTAACTCTGTTGAATGCTTTTTCTGCATCAAGACCTACCAACAACAATAATATTTTCTTACATTCTTCTTCCCTTTGGATCATCATTGTTCTGTTAATGTCATGTCATGTACTTGCCTCTCTTCCACACAACCACATTGATCCACATCTATCAGTTTTGGCAACATCTGTGCCATTCTTTTAGGTATTATAGACATAAACACTTTATAATCATGATTTAAAATTGAACTGAGCCTATATGATGCTGAGTCTGAGGGGATCTTCACTGTCTTTAGAAACTACAGCCACAAAAGTTTTCTTTTCCTCCTTTTAAAATATGGTTAAACAAAACCTTCACAATCTTTTTATCACTTTCTTCCATCCTACCTTCCAAACTTCCAAAGGAATACCATCTGTTCTTGGAGACTTTCAAGCTGATTGATTATACATCCCTGTTTTATCTCATCTCCTCCCATCTTTACTGTTAATTGTTGATGCTCATCTACCTCTAACCTTTGCATTCCTAAATCTTCCATAAATATTTTCATTAGTGCTTTTCTTGATTTCCACTTTCATCTGCTTTATACAAATTTTCATAAAATTTCCAAAATATCTGTATTACCTCTACATTATCTCTGGTTATTTTTCTTGTTAACAGGCTCCCTAAGTTTAAAAACAACCCTGTCTACTTTCTGTTATCTGAGTTGTTGTACTAAAGGTTTTTGTGCTATGGAGTTCTTATCTGAAAATAGTTGCTCAACAGCAGTCTTTTCTAAACTTGTGAATATTACCCAGATACTCCTTTATTTTCACTTTAGCAGTCTGCATTTGCCCCTGTTCTTGTTCTGTGAGATCCATCTTAATCTGCAATACTTAAATGTTTGCCAGCTCCTCTAAATAATTTTACTTCATAACTATATCTTTTTTATTTTATTTCTACTCTATTTGTAAACTCCACTTTCATTTTACCCCACTCACTAGCTAAAACATCTGAAGAAATTTATATCTTTCCTAACAACTCTTGAATATTTTTTATTATCTATTCCTTAAACTCATCTCTTTTTAACAGGTAGGTAAGGAAGTGCTAGTGTCTTATTTGTACTTCATTACCCTGCATCTTTATCTTAGTTCTTATTGGGATATGATCTGAAATAGTTATTCAGTGTGTGAAAGCTTTCAATTAAATGCACATGTTTCTGTGAAAAATAATTTCTGTTTAGTCTAGCCCAGTTATTGTACCTTGGAGAATTATATGAACATTTTCTCTCAGTTCCTATTCAATTTACATCTTCCATGTCAAATATTTTTAGAAATTTCTTCAGAAATCTACCCTCCTTTATTATAGTTTCCCTTCTATGTCTCCCAGATACATCCTCACTGTTGCAAATAAAGTTCCAGTCCCTACCTATAAGTAATATTCCCTGCTGAAAGCTGGTTATTTCTTCCCAATTTTTCTTAAGCTCAATAATAGCATTGTTAGGTGGAATATAAATACATGCCATCATAAAATCCTCTTCCCTTGCCATTAGCCCTTACTACCATAAATCTACTATTACAATCTTTTTTTCCCAGTTCTATCACTGTTGGAACTCCTCCAACAATTAGTTTGTGTTCCGCTTTCCCCTTCTCCCTGATACTCTGCTGAATATCCCTCCTGAAATCTTTTCTTTATCAAATTCATATGCTCATTTCTTTCCAAGTATGTCACCTGTAGCATTGCTATTTCCACTCTGCATTTCTTAATATAATTCAATACTGTTTCCTTTTTGTCAATGCCTGTGAGGCCATTCACATTCTGAAATAATATGTTTAGTGTAGCCATTATGATAAGAAGTTATTAATCCCCTCCGTTATATATGACAGCTTTTTAAAATGTCTGTTTCCAGCTTTTGTGTTACATGCACCCACTAGTGTTTGGCAGTTTGATCTTTTATACAATTTTTTTCTTGTCACCTCCATTTGAAGCTATATCACATTTTACAAGACTGTTTGTTTTAATGAAAACCCTCAAAAAAAACCCCACATCCCCTAGAACACCCCAATAACCTATTAACGTAAACACACAAAACAATGCACATCTTCAAATAATGAAGTTTAACCCTCCTGATAGGAACAATAGTCTTAATATGACAGCTGCATTTCTTTACACTTATTGGCTATAATAGGTAAATCCATATTTTAGCATATGATTTTCAGTTATTATACAACATACTCAATAACTTAATAAAATGTTCTGGGAACTGTATAGCTCTAATATTTGAACATAATACTTCCAATATGAAGAATCAAGGGTTTTCTCTATATCTAATTATTTATAGTTCTTGTTTGTTTTGGTCTGCATATTATGTTAAAGTCAACATTATTTTAATGTTATCCAAGGTATGTCTTTTACTTATAAAACACAACAAATCTTTATTAATTAACATTGGTAGAATTAATTTTAGTCTGTTTGATAGAACTGATATAAGCATTTTGTAATTTTTGTTTAATAATGAACGTGTATATAGGAGCATAAATAAACATTTTTATCCTATTTTAGTATAAGGGTGGTAAAATAACATTTCCACAAAGGTGGAACCACTTTAGTTTGGACATTTTGTGGTAATAATATATATTGTTTGAAAATTATTCCATCAATTCCTGGAGTTTTGTTCTACTTAAATCTTTTTATTTGTTCACTAACTTCTGTCAAATATATATGTGTTTTAATAAAGATCTGATATTCTCTTTAGTCAATATATATATATTTTTTACATTTTTGTTAGCAGAGTCCAAAAGTCTGAATCTAGTATTATATTTGCCTCATTAGTCATAGGCTGATATTATTTTCTAAGGGCTCTCAAGATGTCTTCAGTGTCAGTAATTATGTGCTTATTATTAGGGTCCTGAATATTTGAAATCTGATTTGCCGAAGATAATAACTATGATCGTATTGCTAGCCTGTGTAACCACTGGAGTAATGGAATAGGTTTGTAGCTTCCCATTTTCTAATAATACTGCTCCTTTATAATTTACTGATGTTTATTATTTAATTCTTAACTACATCTACAAATATAGTTTCCTCCTTAGTGAACTTTTAAATTAGCAATATTTAATTCATCTTTCACTATTCCATTCATTCAATCTGTGTCTACAGTAGGCTGTAATTCTGTCATATATGTACAATTGTAATGAATCCCATATAATACTTCTTCCATCTTCACAATTCATAATTTCCCTTTTTCTTAGTTTTACATGGCGTCAACATGTCACATTGACCCTCACCACCTCTCTTGATTCGCAGACACTTTTTTGCCTTCCTAACTGCTGCAAGTCTTCCATCACACAATCCATCTCTCTCTTTGATAGACATTTTATCTCTTCTTGTCTTTTTCCTGTCTCCCAATTCTGCTTTAACAAATTTTCTTCTGCTTTCTTACATGCAACAAAATTACTATATTTTGTTCTGTTTGTCATTATTCTGTCACAAATTACTCCTGACACTTTGTATCAACTGATTGCAGCACCTCTTATTCTAGCTTCGACCTCCTCATTTAAACTTACTATCTCAACAATATCTTCCAGATAGAAAAGGTTCTTAACCTATTCTGTTGTCCCTTCTACTTCAGTTTTTAGGTTCTTCTGATTCCTCTCACTTGCTGCCATGGGCAGTGCTTTGCTTGTTTTATCCCATGTGCTTTCAATTTTGCATAATTGCTAGTTCATAGAAATGTACCTAGTCCTTTACTCCAGTCACCCTTTGAACTCATTTATCTTTGTCGGGTAAGAAGGAGTTCTGTTAACTATCGCTGAGTTCATATAACTGACAAGTAATGTGAATAAAAAGACATTGTGGTCTGAAAAGTGTCATAATATGTCTGTAACCGAATGGGCATCAGTAGTTAATTCATTGGACACAAAACAACCACAACGTCTCATTTGTGTCCTAAATACGTTTGAATAATATGTATAAAATAAGGAGTCTGAATATTTTAAATCATTTGGATTTTTAATTCATCAGCTGAAGCTGAACTTGCATTTGTCTTGTCCAGTATACAATTAAAATCACCACCTAATATTAAATTACCACTCATTATATTTAGAAGTATATGTAAGCATCCTTTACATACCTCTCAACCTCATAGAACAAGAAATCTGGACAAAGCTATAAGTAATAGGGGTGGGGACAACAGCTCTAAAATACAGACCGTTTTTAAATATTGTTTTAGAAAGTTGACAGAGCAACAGGTCTTGCATTAGCATTAATTTCCTTAAAGGCATGAAGACTGAAACTCAAATGTCTATCATTATTTTCTGATTTCATTCCTCAATGATTTGTCAATGATTTGTTGGAAAACAACATTTTATGAGGAACAGACCAAAAATATAAGGCAAAAATCTGGACATTCTGTGAAAATCTAGACAGTAGAGATGTATGATTATTTATCATATTTAGGTCCAAGTTTTGGTATATGGTATATTAACTGATATACACCGGATACCAGGGCATAGAGTTAAATATGCTAAAGAACTGCATTCAGATGTTACCATTGCAAGCATTATTTTAAAAGAAGACATCATTTTAAGCACATCAGAGATGTTCTTCCATAACATTATTAGTACTGTTCTTGCATCTTTAAAAGAGGAGTGTACCAGTGTAGTATAAATTTTAACTATAAATCTAGGCATGTATCATTCAATGAAGTGTGTGTGTGTGTGTATATGTGTATATGTATATATGTATATATATATATATATATATATATATATATATATATATATATATATATATATAAATAGAGAGAGAGAGAGTTTGCACTGAAAACCCTGAAACTGCATCGGTCGACTTGCAGTTTTCAAGTTAGGCAGAATGTCAAACCGAAAATGAATTGATTACATTACAGCAAACGGGTAGTGTAAGTTAAGCATTTGGGTTCGACATTGTGCAGGGGGGTCTCAGTTCAGTGAGGAACTGGGAATTAGCCCATTTCCTCACTGTAGTGCAATCTCGGAGTTGGTATATGTAATGAGCAGGGGGTGTGGCGGGTGCACAGGGGGGCATAGCCCCCCTGCAAAATAGTAGAATTAACATGCTGTTGACTGTACAATTGGTACATTAATGTGCATAGCAGATTATATATGTGTGTATGTGTGTGTGTGTATATATATATATATATATATATATATATATATATATATATGTGTGTGTGTGTGTGTGTGTGTGTGTGTGTGTGTGTGTGTGTGTGTGTGTGTATATGGTAATATAAACCGAATACGAACTACGAAGAATTCTTAATAAATGCATATAAAACTTCTGATACCAAAATAAAACTTTGAAAAAACCTAAATAAAAGAAGAAATGCAGCCCACAGTGATACTTCAAGCTTTCGTTCCTTTATTCAGTATCTGAACTTCTTCAGAATGGATCAGATGTCAAAGGCAAAGTATATAATAAGCACAATAAACTCATGAATAGTAATATGTAAACAATAATTCAGTGGTTATAAACACGACCTATCATATTAATACATAAACATAAAGTAAAATGTTAATGAGAAAGCAGTAGCAAAGCAAGTTACCTAACTAGTATTTAAAAAGTGTGTGTATAAATCCACTTAGGTGACACTGTATATATGAATGAATGTGAAAAATTATCCCAGATATTTACTGTTAATGCCATAAAAAGGATGCTGCCTGAAACAAACTTTTATGTAATTATTGAAACCACTTAAGGGCACATCTTAAATTAAGTGACTCATTTAAATCAGGGAGAAATTCTGCCTTTAAACGTAACCGCCACTTCAATTCCTGAAGTTGTAATCTACAGTCAGCATCTCCGAAAAAAGTATTTATCTGTTCAAGTACCATAAATTGAAAAGACCTGAAACCATTGCAAGATGCACTATGTTTACTGAGAGCATTAACAAGGTCTTTGTTCCTAATAGCACCATAGTGCTCCTTCACTCGATCACTTAATCTTCGGACCGTTTTGCCAACATAAAAATTTGAACATGTAGAACAGACAGCGTAATATACCACCATACAAGAATTGCAATCATATTTCTTATCACATAGAACTGTAATATTGCAGTGTGGAAATGTATAAGCATTACCTTTAAGAATGTACTTGCAACATACACATCTTCCACATTCTACCATACCCTTGACAGTGTTATCAGTTAAAGTAGGTGTCAAACTAAATTGAAATCTTTTTTTGAAAGAAATGATAATCAAAGTTCTGGTCCTTTTATATGTAAACAGTGGTGTAGAACCTAGTGTATCTGATGTTTGGGTCACACAGTAAAATTTTCCAATTGTTCAATAAAACTTTCCTCAAGTTGTTTAAATCCCTACACATGGGTAAAGAAAAGCTGAGAGTGTGGGAAGAATCAACAGTACCTTTGTGTGCCATATGTGTAGGAGTAAAACCATGTGTAATAATAGGCTTGTACATAGTGACCTGAGTTCTAATTGAGTTGATCAAAGGTAAAGGGTAGTTTTTTCTGAAAATAAATAAGAAAGATAAGAAATTACACTCTTTCTCAAAGATTTCATTATTATTAGATAATCTAGAAATTCCGATAAACTGTCTTTTCACAACATTTTTCTTCATGAAAAACAGTTGAGAGCTGTTGAAGTCTAAATAATTATTCCTAAAGGTATTTTTTCTGTGAATAGATGATTCAAAACAATTATTCACTCTGTTGATAGCAATGTTAATGTCCAGGAAAGAAACAAAATCACCAAGGTTACCTATTACAAATTTAAGAAAACCAATGCTTTTGGATAAACTGTCAACAAAAATATGTAGTTGGTCCATAGTACCTTCCCACAAGAAAAATATGTCATCTATAAATCTCTTGTAAAATTTCATCATAAAATAACCAGGTAAATGAACCAAAGTGTCCGTTTCCCATTTGGTAAGATCAAGGTTGGCGAATGCCGGGGCCATCTTCGTCCCCATGGCCACTCCTCTGACCTGGTGGTAAATGTGACCATTAAAATGGAAGAGATTGTTATCCAACACAAGAGAAATTAATTGTTATCCAACACAAGAGAAATGAGTGTAGCTAAACTATCTACCTGTTTTCTTGGAAATTTAGCATATTTGAGTAAAAAATGTTTAACATAATTAACACCATCTTTGTTTTCCTATTAGAAAAAATCAATCTGAATGGGGGATTCACAGAGTTCTTATGAATACCAAATAACTTGCCTAAGCAAGGATTAGTAGACCACATAAATGCAAATTATTCTTCTGAAATATAACAATTGTTCTTTAAGTATTTCAGTGTGTTGACAACAAAGACAGAAAACATTGCTGAATATATTGACTTCATTCTCAACCCATTGGTACAATCAACGCCTCACTATATCAAAGACTCTTGGGATTTTTTGAACACTTTGCACAATACTAATGTTGATTTGTCTCACTGTATCCTTGTAACATTGGACATTGTAGCCTTATATACCAGCATTCCCCATACCGATGGTGTTAATTATGTTAAACATTTTTACTCAAATATGCTAAATTTCCAAGAAAACAGGTAGATAGTTTAGCTACGCTAATTTATCTTGTGTTGGATAACAATTTCTTCCATTTGAATGGTCACATTTACTACCAGGTCAGAGGAGTGGCCATGGGGACGAAGATGGCCCCGGCATTCGCCAACCTTGTTCTTACCGAATGGGAAACGAACACTTTGGTTCATTTACGTGATTATTTTATGATGAAATTTTACAAGAGATTTATAGATGATGTATTTTTCTTGTGGGAAGGTACTATGGACCAACTACATATTTTTGTTGACAGTTTATCTGAAAGCATTGGTTTTCTTAAATTTGTAATAGGTAACCTTGGTGATTTTGTTTCTTTCCTGGACATTAACATTGCTATTAACAGAGTGAATAATTGTTTTGAATCATCTATTCACAGAAAAAATACCTTTAGGAATAATTATTTAGACTTCAACAGCTCTCATCTGTTTTTCATGAAGGAAAATGTTGTGAAAAGACAGTTTATCAGAATTTCTAGATTATCTAATAATAATGAAATCTTTGAGAAAGAGTGTAATTTCTTATCTTTCCTATTTACTCAGAAAAACTACCCTTTACCTTTGATCAACTCAATTAGAACTCAGGTCACTATTGATAGACTCACCAAGTACAAGCCTATTATTACACATGGTTTTACTCCTACACATATGGCACACAAAGGTACTGTTGATTCTTCCCACACTCTCAGCTTTTCTTTACCCATGTGTAGGGATTTAAACAACCTGAGGAAAGTTTTATTGAACAATTGGAAAATTTCACTGTGTGACCCAAACATCAGATACACTTTAGGTTCTACACCACTGTTTACATATAAAAGGACCAGAACTTTGAAATCTTTTTTTGAAAGAAATGATCAATTTAGTTTGACACCTACTTTAACTGATAACACTGTCAAGGGTATGGTAGAATGTGGAAGATGTGTATGTTGCAAGTACATTCTTAAAGGTAACACTTCTACATTTCCACACTGCAATATTACAGTTCTATTTGATAAGAAATATGATTGCAATTCTTGTATGGTGGTATATTGCTCTGTCTGTTCTACATGATCAAATTTTTATGTTGGCAAAACGGTCCGAAGATTAAGTGATAGAGTGAAGGAGCACTATGGTGCTATTAGGAACAAAGACCTTGTTAATGCTCTCAGTAAACATAGTGCATCTTGCAATGGTTTCAGGTCTTTTCAATTTATTGTACTTGAACAGATAAATACTTTTTTCGGAGATGCTAACTGTAGATTACAACTTCAGGAATTGAAGTGGCAGTTACGTTTAAAGGCAGAATTTCTCTCTGGTTTAAATGAGTCACTTAATTTAAGATGTGCCCTTAAGTGGTTTCAGTAATTACATAAAAGTTTGTTTCAGGCAGCATCCTTTTTATGGCATTAACAGAAAATATGTGGGATCATTTTTCACATTCATTCATATATACAGAGTGTCACCTAAGTGAATTTATACACACACTTTTTAAATACTAGTTAGGTAGCTTGTTTTGCTACTGCTTTCTCATTAACATTTTACTTTATGTTTATGTATTAATATGATAGGTCGTGTTTATAACCACTGAATTATTGTTTACATATTAATATTCATGAATTTATTGTGCTTATTATATACTTTGCCTCGACATCTGATCCATTCTGAAGAAGTTTCGATACTGAATAAAGGTACGAAAGCTTAAAGTATCACTGTGGGCTGCATTTCTTCTTTTATTTAGGTTTTATCAAAGTTTTATTTTGGTATCAGAAGTTTTACATGCATATATGTGTGTGTATATATATATATATATATATATATATATGTGTGTGTGTGTATATATTTGTTTTACCTTCTACTGCTTACCTAGAGCAAGCTTTAACTGTTTTCATAGTTATTTACTGCATTTTTTATTATCTGCACTTAAAAGTACATTTTAGTCGAAATTAGTCTAATTTAAGTCGAAAAGTGTTTGTTTGCTGTTTAATTTAATTGTTTGGCTGCCCACTAAAGTGTGCTAGCCTGTACTACTGACTTATTGCCTTTTCTGCATTTCTGTGTGTTTCTATTTAAAAACAAAAAAAAAAAAAAATTCCTTGTTTTCCTGCCTCTCCTAAACTAGTTAGACCAGTTTACAGGCCTTGCTGTATCCTGGGCTGTGTTTTAGTTCCTGTGGTGTCCATTGCCTTACTTGGATAGAAGGAAGTTTCTTAGCTCACCAGTGGGAGTGGGGAGCCTTGAATAGCCTACCTGTCCTTGAGGGAAGTGACCTCAGCACAAGAAGCTGTAGTAATTGGTCATTTTGGACCATTTCTAGCTCTTTTGAAGTTCCCTGGTTAAAATCTGCCTCTGGCATTTTTTTGAAGCCATATTGCTCAGACACAGCTCCACGTGGTCCTGTTGAGTCTTCCTGGCTACAGAGAACTGAAAAAAAACGACTGCTTTCCTGATTAAGTATCCTGCTGTTTTTTATATTTGTTTTGACTTCTACTGCTTACCTAGAGCAAGCTTTAACTGTTTTCATAGTTATTTACTGCATTTTTTATTATCTGCACTTAAAAGTACATTTTAGTCGAAATTAGTCTAATTCAAGTCGAAAAGTGTTTGTTTGCTGTTTCATTTAATTGTTTGGCTGCCCACTAAAGTGTGCTAGCCTGTACTACTGACATATTGCCTTTTCTGAATTTCTGTGTGTTTCTATTTAAAAACAAAAAAAAACAAAAAAAATATTCCTTGTTTTCCTGCCTCTCCTAAACTAGTTAGACCAGTTTACAGGCCTTGCTGTATCCTGGGCTGTGTTGTAGTTCCTGTGCTGTCCATTGCCTTACTTGGATAGAAGGAAGTTTCTTAGCTCACCAGTGGGAGTGGGGAGCCTTGAATAGCCTACCTGTCCTTGAGGGAAGTTACCTCAGCACAAGAAGCTGTAGTAATTAATCATTTTGGACCATTTCTAGCTCTTTTGAAGTTCCCTGGTTAAAATCTGCCTCTGGCATTTTTTTGAAGCCATATTGCTCAGACACAGCTCCACGTGGTCCTGTTGAGTCTTCCTGGCTACATAGAACTGAAAAAAGCGACTGCTTTCCTGATTAAGTATCCTGCTGTTTTTTTATATTTGTTTTACCTTCTACTGCTTACCTAGAGCAAGCTTTAACTGTTTTCATAATTATTTACTGCATTTTTTATTATCTGCACTTAAAAGTACATTTTAGTCGAAATTAGTCTAATTCAAGTCGAAAAGTGTTTGTTTGCTGTTTAATTTAATTGTTTGGCTGCCCACTAAAGTGTGCTAGCCTGTACTACTGACTTATTGCCTTTTCTGCATTTAGCGCGGAGTTGCCACTAGAGCACCATCGGGCAGCGGTTAAACAAGGTTAAACTATTTCTGGCTCCGTAAAGTCTGCTCTTCATTTTTCCCTTAGAACTGCTCTACTTGTAATCTAAACAGTCTATTCTCTATCTGTAAAGCTTAGCACTTGTTCCTAAAGCATTTTTAGTCAGGTAAAGCACTTCTATATTATACAAAGTACTTCACTAGCTTAAAACCCCTTGAGTACCCACTTCCCTATAGGTCCTTTCTGACTCAGTTACACAGCAAACTTTTTCATTTCTTCTAGCATGTCAAAGGGTCAGTTGCTAGCGTCCTCTCCTGCTCAGCTGGTGAATCTGGGAATATTGAGGCAATGTTACAATTGCCTCATGTACACAGACAACCCTCTCCTCCTCCCACAAAACACAAATACATGAGAGATGCAACTATATAGCCAAACTGGAGGCTGAGCTCTCTCAACTCAGGACTGGCAAAACCAGACAGGAGGAGAAGGTAACCACGCACACCATAAACCCAGTCTCACAAAGAACTATCACAACTACAAATCAAACACATAAACACACAAAGACATACTCGGAGGCACTGATCAAAATCTACCAAAACAGCAGAGGCCTCCAAAGCAGACACCCAAACAACTGCCACCTC
>NC_056733.1:461905899-462045966 GCF_019279795.1 Protopterus annectens | reverse complement strand
AAAATGTTTTTTTTGCACTAGCCAAAATTTTTTTTTTGGGGATTTTGTTAAGGTGATTTTTGTTAGTTTTTTTATTATGCTGAGTTCTGTTTTTTTATTAGAATTATTGCTGGTGTAGTTCTCTGTCTACTAGCAGTGATTTCCCTTTTAAGGGAGATTTTCTCCTCTTCAAGTTGGTGTGACCATGGAGATGGTATATTTAAGCCTAGGGGTGTGTGTGTGTGTGTGTGTGTGTGTGTGTGTGTGTGTGTGTGTGTGTGTGTGTGTGTGTGTGTGTGGAGACCTGCCTCCTGCAAAATCACTTTTTGCTATTTTATTGTCTAACATTGCTTGTTGGTTTTGATGTATTATGGTTCAATTATTTGAACATTTGCTGTTATATAGTTTAGGGCTTTTGTGTTTGCTCTTTTGGTGTTCATTGTTTCTTGTTTTCAGTCATAGCTGATACAATCCTTCACAGATTATACTTTACAGATTGAACACAATTCCTGTATTTGGGTAGTAGAGTTGTACAAACATTAATATGTTACATTTGCTATTTTAGTTACCCTCATTTTGGTTACAAATATAGATATCAGCATGTAATTTGTGTCAATATCAATATTTTGCATATAAATGTCAGATGGTATCAATGTCTAAGTAAACTCTACGTGTTATTTATTCTGCTTACAACTGTATGGATGTTAATGGTACATTAATATTGATTAATGTAACTGTGGTTGTAACTTGTAATTCTATTTACCTGTATGAAATGTTGCTCTTGGCTAGACTGCTCCATACTTTCAGTGCGCACTTTCAGTAATTATGTTCAATTTGTAATATCCTATGTGGCATTGTACCACTCACTAAAATATAATCTATTCTAGACATAAAGTGTGAAGAACAGAAAATAGTTGACAAAATTAATACTGGCTAACTAACCCTTTGATGGTCAGTCCATATGATTCTGTTTTTAACAGCTAATTTCTGATTTTTTTTTTCTCTCTATCTCCCCTGGTACCATCCAGCCAACAGTCCCAGTGCCTCATCTCCATTCTTGTCTACCTGCCAATCCAATTACCCTTGGACTAATACTGACTTTACAGCCAGGCTCAGAGCAGAACTTAAGCATGTCCGGGGGGGGGGGGGTACTTGTAATGTCTAACCATTAGCTGTTGTTTTTTTGTCCCAATTCCTCCTAGATGTGTATGGATAGAAAGTCACCCCTGACCTTTTGACTGAAGCACATCACAACTGGCTTCATGGCCTTCACCAGGAAATTCCTTATTGCTCTGTGTACCTGGTGATATATCATCCTCTCCCCAGGATAGGTATGCCTATCCTCCCTGCTGCTCCATCAGTCACCCAAGTTGCTAATTGAAAATTATTTGGCTGGACTGTAGTCAGAGTGTACCAGAGTGGCTGCTAATTCTTGATTTTGGATATTTTCTTACAGTACCTCACGAATTATACTTTTGTAAATTCTGAGATCCTGCCTGAAATGCATTCTTACATCCAGATGGTGATTTACAGCTTGTAAGCAAAAACATGAGGCAAGAACTATAAGTATATGTATGTTTCTTTGTGTTGTAACTTACATTACAAATATTTGATGACAACAACATACCCTTAGAAATTACTAACTGATTTATATACCTAGGCATTTATCTTGTCCCTTCTCTAAACTTCACTGTCCATCTAGATGGTACAAGGAAAAATGTTAACTCGCTGCTCCTTTGAGCCAACAAATCTTCCCCTTTTCTTAACATGGCAATCAGAACAGCAATAGGGAAAGACATTATTCTATCCCAGCTGGAATATGGCCTTCCATTAGTAGCATCGGTGTCAAAATGAAATGCCACACAAATCCAAACAATCACAAGGAAAATATGCAAATCTATCACACTCTTCCCTAAAATATGAAAACCGCTGTAAAACAATGGAAAAAGCTAATTGTCTCCCAGTAAAAAAAGAGTAGACATTCTCTAAGGATCCCAGCTATTCACAAATAACTATTTTCTCCTTTAACAGCTTCACTTAAGACAAATGGCCTCCTCCAGTCTCAGGACCATACAGCACCCTCATTAGGTTCATAGGTTAGTACTACACTAACTGCCCTCAGGGACCATTTTAAGCCTAGCCAATTAACCCATGTGAGAATCAAACCCTACACTTTGTGTCTGTAAGGCAAATACCTTAACCATTATGCCAACCTCCTTCTTACAACTCCTAAAACAAAATTTTACTACACAGAATCACTGCTTCTCTATTTTAGGCCCCAAATTTTGGAATCTGTCATGTCACATCTGCATCAAGAATACTTCATCTTACCCAAAATTCCACTCCGCTAAAGGCCCATGGCCGATCTCTCACAGACAGTGCCACTCATCTGACATCACCTCATTTATTTTTCCTGTGTCAATCTCTTACTAAACTGTACTCGCATATCTCTGCACATTTCATTCCACTGCCACCTTATATAACTCATACCTAGATAACTTGCTGAAGAATATATGCATTTTTGTTCTGTTTTTCACCTTGAATATGATTTTACTCACCTTGTTTTGACCCTATTGTAAACAATTATATATTCTTGTTGTGTATACTCCTTGTAATACTGTTTTGTTGTGAATATTTGCACATTATTCCTGGATATTCTCCTTAAATCGTGTTGTGTACTGCTTTTATATAAATCTCACTTCTTTTGTATTTTCCTTTCTCTGTTTCACAGGCAGAGACTCTAATTGGTCATGTGTGATTAGTGTTGTACTCCAGTTAACAATTTTAAAATAAAATATAATAAACCCAAACTAAAATATTGAAGAAATAATAAGTTGGAGGTGGAGCGGAGGGTGGAGGATGCAGGGTTATAAGTGTGGCAGTTTTCATTAGTTGATTTCAGTGCAAGCAATGGTCCTGCTTCATGTATTTTATTATTATTTGTTGGCAAAGTGATTTGTACAGTGGTTGCAAAAGAACAGTCAACTACTCTGCAGTTAAAATACCTTTCTGGTTCTATTTATATGATGAGGATTATGGGGAAGTGATGATATGGCCCAAATATCAAATATGGAGAAGTATTAAAAAAAATATTAGCGGTGTTTGATATGATTGGATAAGTCATATATTTCATAGTTCCTGGAGGCAAGATTTGCACATCTCCCGCAGACAGATTTGGATATAAAATAGCCAATTTACTAACTTGCTAGCAGTTAATAGAAGAACCTTGACCTCCTCCTGTTAACGCAAATTCTTGTTTAAAGACAACTTAGATGGGATAAGCTTAAACTATTAAGTTTCTAGTATTTGTGACTTAATTGAGTGAGGAACTCCATAATTATTTAGTATATATTACCTACAAGTCATAGAATAAACTAACTGACTTGCTGGCAAATTGATGATATTTCTGAACACAACATTATTTTAACTTATTAGTATAATCATTAATTGACGTACTGGCAAAAGATTGAATTAAATTCATGACTTAGTTCCAAATAAAATATTGGTCAGACTGACACAAGATAAACTGAATATAAACTCACGATAAACTGAATATAAACACACATCAGCAAGAAAATATTGCTTAGCTGGATTGGGCTAGACAGTTACCTACAATGTTATAAGTAATAAAAAATGCATGCATATATATATAAAACATGAATATCAAACATAATTCCCCCTACTATCACCAGGGAAGAGGTTCTCAATTCTCTCTCTAGGGCCAAGAATACTGCATTGATGGCCACAGACAATATCCAAGGATGTCCTCTAAATACTATGAAACATGCCCTATTAGGCTGTCTGGAATCACTAGTTAACCAAAGCCTCCAAATGGACTTGATGTCTCATGAATGGAGAACACCAACAGTCATCCCTCTGCACAAAGGTGGGCCTTCTACAGACCCTGGAAAATAAAGACCCATAAGTCTCACTGGCTTCATATGCCAAGCTATGGAATTAATTATCATGGAAATAATCACTAATGAGGTAGGAAATATCTAGGCACTGGAGTCAAGTCAGTTTGCTTTCATCAAGGGCAGGTCGTGCTTCTTCAGCCTGGTGGACTTCTTTGAGAAGGTCACCAAAGCAATGGATTAGGGCAAAACATTTCATACTGTCTACCATGACCTGACCAAGGCATTTAACACAATACCCCACTTGGGCATTGTTGATAAACTCAAAAGGTTAGGTATAAACCCTTTTGTCACCTGGTGGATAGCCAGCTAGCTCACAGACAAAACCCAGGAAGTTAGAATTGGAGAGTCCACCTCTACAAAGAGGCCATTCACATGAAGAGTCCCTCAGGGTTCAGTCCTGGGACTGCTTCTTTTTGGCATTTACTTCTCTGAAGTCAAGACCAATGTCAAGGGCCTCTGGCTGACCGAATTTGCAAACGACTGCAGATTAAGACCAGTCATAGAATCCCCACTGATACTAATTTTCTCCAGGAAGGGTTGACACAGACAAACAACTTGTGTCACAGTCATTGACTAAAACTAAATGGCAAAAAATGCATAATAGAAACCTTCAAGAAGTCATGCACCCCTGGTAACTATCATATTGACAACACATCCCTAACAGTTGACCCTGTAGCCAGGGATTTTGGGATAACACATAAACAATAATCTAGTCTTTGACCACCATGTGTCTACAATAGTGAGGAAATCATTCCATGTTGTGCAACTTATAAACAAAGGTATGGCATCTAGGTCCAAGGAGGTCATTGTTCCACTATATTCAACATTTATCAGAACTATCATTTTGTACAATGCCTCCTTTAGTATGTACAAGGCACATCCAACAATTGGAACATTCACAGACTTTCCTTACTGAAAGAATGCAGAATGTAAGTAACATGTCCCATACAGACCACGTCAAAGCCCTATCCCTGTACTCTGTCTCCTGTATACTTTTGAGAGATATATGCCTTTCATATAAGGTATTGTCATAGCCCACCATGATGGACTTCTTGCATATTTACAAAACAAACAGCACAGGAATTACCCATTCTAAAGACTTAAACATTGCCTGGAATATAAATAGATGAAAAAACAAATATGCAGGACGAAAGCAATTCAAACACTCAGGAATCTTCAGCTATTCAGCTCTTTAATAATAATATAAACAAACCACAGTACCACACTGTAAAAGTAAAGCGCTTTTCGTCTGGTGCAATGACCAGACTTCTTCAGACAAATAGCAGGTACAAAAACATTTTATATATATATATATATATATCTCCACCCCCGAATTAATAATTGATTAATTGTCTGAAGAAGTCTGGTCATTGCACCAGATGAAAAGCACTTAACATTTACAGTGTGGTACTGTGGTTTGTTCATATTATTATTAAAGAGCTGAATAGCTGACGATTCCTGGGTGTTTGAAGTACTTTCATCCTGCATATTTGTTTTTTTCATCAATTTGTGGTGTTGGTTTGATTTTTACTTGGAATATAAATAGGACATGCTAGAGAAACGGTTATGTATCCCAGAAACTACCCCTTCTCTGAAACAGGCTTCTCATTCATTTGATGCAGAGTTCCTCCCTAACTCAGTTCAAGTGTAACTTGGACAGTTGGAACAGGAAATTCACCCTTGGTTTGGCACCTATGTCTCTGGTTTATCCCCCAGGCCCATGCTTGTAAATGTTTCATCTCCCAATTCCCTGCTTACAATTTTCAAGGGTGCCAGAACTTATTTGGGATGTGTGGCTAGGCTTAAAAAGACCCTAGTCATCATTAGGCTAGTACATACCTATGAAGCTATGAAATTAGCAACTTATTAACAAAATAGCAATTTGTGAAAAAATAGTGAAGAGCAGGGCATGGCTTAGACATTATGACAACTATAAACACATTAACATAGCAGCAGAGACAAGGCCACTACTTACAACAGACCTCAAAATGATACTGAAACATCATTTTAGGAAATATTGTAGCAACGCTGAATTGAAAAGTCCAGTTAAGAAATTACCCAACAGTTGTGAGATCTGTGATATGATTAGAATTTATCTTGATTACAACATAAATGGGCATCTCTTGTCTGGATTGTTGACTAGGTTATGCTTCTCATAGTTCACAATGTGAGAGATGATATTTGAGAAGGACACTTCAGCAGAGTTCATCTTGGAGTGATATTTTGAAGTGATGATTTTTTTGAAGTGATAATTTAGCTGCTCACACAGATGATAAACTGAAATGACAAAAGGTGGACCGTTTAGCTGTACAGTTGCATACTTTTAGCTGCTTAGCATTTTTGTAATTTATGTTTTATATTTTGGCAATGGACCAGTTTAGTGACATTGTTGGTATGTATTATATTTACATTTTAATTATTTACTCTTTAAACACTCTGTATAGTTTATAGATTGTAAACTGCCAGATTTACTTGGCATATCAGACAACACACATGCATGCATGAACAAGTGCACACAGAGCATGAGAAATTTAGAAGTTTACCTTAAAATATCTAGGAATTGTGTTATGTAAGGATAATAATGAATTAGTTTCAAAAAGTACAATAATATCATCAATACAATTAAAATCTCTGTGGAAAAGTTGAACAAAATAATATTAGCATTTCAAGACAGACTACAGTTAATAAAAATGGTTTTACTACCCACAATTCTATATATAGCTTTGGCAATACAACTGTTACCAGAAAGGAATATATTCAAAGAAATAAACTCATACCTAATAAAATGTTTATGGTTTCCCAAAATAAACAGAATAGCTTTAATACACCATATCAGACCATGGAAACAGGGAGGATTAAACTTTCCTGATATAGAAACATATATAAAAGCGTCAATATCTAAAAAAAATCTCAGATTGGATAAGTCCAAATTATTCTGCAAACTGGAAAGAATTACTAACTGTAATATCAATAAATGAATTTGATTTACAAAAAAATTTCAAATAAATTTGCCATGGCACATATGTATTAGTATGCAATATAACATAACTAAGTCCACTAAAACTCATATGATTAATTATTACATTGACTCATTTAGGAAATTATTAATGCAAATATAGATTTAAAAATCTGGTTTGATTTTTTAACACCATTCATAGTTACAAAGAGCTATCCACATAAAATATACAGAGAAATAATTAATTCCTGGGAACAAAAAGGATTTATTTGTTGTTTTCAATGTATCAAAGAACTAAATGTTCTGGATATGCAAACAAAAGAAACAACATACAAAATTTCACAACAAGATTGGCCAACTATGCAAAGCATTCTGACGTATTTGCAAGATTTATGCAGAATAATTAGTAATTCTTCATTTAATGAAAAACCTAAACTTACGAAGTACCTTTATGAAATCATATATAATGATTATGACATGGGAAATAGTATTTAAAAATTTTACAAGATATTGATAAATTATGAAACAACACCCAAATCCTCATATTGGAATTATATAACAAAAGGACACTCATTACAGCTAACTGAAGAAATTAAATCAAATATTTTATTATCAATAAAACATACATTCTTTACACAATACTGGAAAGTTTTTAATTGGAAATGCTTGCACAGAGCATTTTTAACTCCAGATAGAATTACTAAAATGTAATTCTTCCACAAAGGGAATATTTTGGAGGTGTGAGCAAATACACAATGCAGATTGGAATCACATTTTTTTGACTGTGTTAAAATTAAGCCATTTTGGAATAGTATTAAAAACTTTTTACAAGCCTTATTTAATGAATCGTTTAACTTATCTAAGCTCTAGCATTGTTAAATGTGTACGAAGGTCCTCATTTGAATGAATCAAATATGTATCTAGCATGGACAATACTTGCAATCTCAAGGAAGTGTATAACAAGAAGATGGATTACAAACACAATACCAACTTTGGAAGACTTCTACAGCCTACTGAAGACCACAGCATTGTTGGAAATTAAAATTAAAGAATTAAGGATTCATCCTAAGCCATTTATTAACAATCCATGGAAAAAAGTCTTATTGATTGACACTTTACAATAACTGAATAGATACACTTTGATAACTGGATTGTTATACCTATAAAGTAATTGTATATATTGAGCTCTACTATAGTGTCAGGCTGATGTAAATAGTGTACATAGTTATTAAGATGTTATATACAAATACTATGGAATTTATTCAACTGTATTTGAAAAATAAAAAAATTTTGAGGGAAAAAAAAAGAAATTTAGAAGTTTGCCAGTTTACTGCACATTTTAACTATTAACTGCAGAATAAGGCATAACATATAAATACATTTCAGTGCATCATTTGAATAATTTATTTATGTATATTCTATTATGCAATCACTTAATATTTATAGCAATTGTCAGAAGAGGTTGCTATGCCATAAATTACTAAAAGTGAAGTAGCTTAAAATTGACCTCTACTAAGCACAAATGCTTTTCCATTTCTACAGATGATATGCAAGGGGAATTTTACAAAATAATGATGGTACAACATTTTGTGTAAATATACTGTTAGAAGGAACACACTGACTTGAATTTAGACATGCTTACCAGAATCTGCAAGGAGCTCATAACTCACCTCTTGTACGTTTTCATTTACCTTATTGAGTCATTTTTTTTTTAATTTATATGCAGTGTTTATATTCTGTATGAAACATCTGTATGTTAACTCGTAAAAAATACTCTTACTCACTCTGTCTCATCAAGCCTTAAAATCACAGACATGACATCAGCTAAAATATTAACCTGCAGCTCATTTTATATGGGGAGATGATAAAATGGAAGTATGGATTAAACACAATTCTGGTGTAGCAGCTAAGGATATGTGGAAAGAGACTAAACAAAAGATAATACAAAGATTGAGAAATTTTAAGCTCTGTTATAGGGATATGGATAGCAAGATACAAACAGTTAAAATGTTTTTGGACAATTTAGTTTTATACACAGGTCAGGCATATTTTTAATCAACCAGAGGAGAAATTGTGGATAGCAATTAATAAAGAGTTCATAGGTTCATAGGTGTGTACTAGGCTAATGGCCCTGGGGCCTATGTAAGCCTAGCCAATAAGAATCCCTAGTATCATATTAATAGACGTTAGTTCCCATTGCCTCTATCTAGCAGTACAGCTGAGGTGATCCCCGGGGTGAACTTTCTATTTCCCATCCACTCATCAAGATTTCTTTTGAAGACGGTCAGAGAAGAGCTCTGTTTGACATGGATGAGGAGTCTGTTCCAGAGCATAGGCAGTCTCTGGGTTAGGAACCTATCCTTCCAGCATGTTCTATTTAATGTGGTAACAAGATTGAGGTCCCTGGAGCATGTGGCATGGCGGGAGTTTTTTTTTTTTGTAGATGTAGCATGTCTAGGAGCTCTGGGTCAGACATGGCTTTGTAGGTTAAGCAAAGATCGCCTCTAAGGAGGCAATATGAGACTGAGTATAGCTGGATTTGAGCCTGTCAGTATAGGGCATGTGTTTAAGGTCTAGAATCCTCTTGGCGAGGTAGTTTTGTGGCCTTTCCAGCTGTTGCAGGTATCTAGTGAGGTACATGCTAAAAGGGGCATTGTATTCTGTAATAGGTCTAATGAGGGACGAGTAGAGAGGGACGATGACCTCTTTCTTCCTAGATGAGAAACCCTTTGTGATGAGATGTGCCACATAGATGGATTTTCTAACCACATTGGCAATGTGGTTGTCAAAGGAGAGGTTACTATCAACCTGTGTTGCCAGATCTCTTATTACACCTTCTGAGTTAAGTGAAATACCATTGATGTGGTAGTTCATGGGCACAGTTTTTCCCAAAGGGAATAACGATGCATTTTTTGGCATTTAATTTAAGGCCGTGGTTCAGGCATCAGTCATTGGTGTCAGTGAGGCCCCTTTGTAAGATATCTGCATCAGTTGGGGATTCTATAATGGCTCCCAGTTTGCAATCATCTGCAGACATGGTCAGCCAGAGTCCTTTTGTGTTGGCTTGAACTTCTGAGAAGTAGATTTCAAACAGTAGGGGACCAGGGACAGATCCCTGTGGGACACCACTCATGACTGGTCTGTATTCCAATTTGGAGTCTGCAACCTTCACAGTGTGAGTTCTATCCATGAGCCAGTTAGCAACCCACCTTGTGACATAGGAGTTAATGCCTAGATTAGTGAGTCTATCAATGATTCCCTAATGGAGAATGGTATCAAGGGGCTTGGGAAGATTGAGATAGGCTGTGTGTACCACCTTACCCTCATCCACAGCTCTGGTGACGGACTCAAAGAAGTCTACCAGATTGAGCAGGCATGATCTACTCTTCACAAATCTGAACTGCGTGGAGTCCAGAGTTTGGAGGCTTCCTATATCCCTGTTTATAAGGTCCACGATGATATGCCCCACAGCTTTACATATCAGACTAGTCAGGCTAATGGGGTGGTAGTTTCTGGGGTCTGTAGTTGCCCCCATTTGTGGAGTGGGATGACCATGGCTGCTCACCGTTCAGTGTGTACAAAGCCTGAAGTGAGGCTGTGATTGAACTCAGGTGTGGTGCCAGTTCATTTTGTAGCTCATGTAGGATGCAACCAGGGATATTATCGAGTCCCATGGAAGCTGTGTTCTTAGCCTTAAACAGTTCGATTTAACCTGAGCAGCAGTAATATTAGGAACTTGACAGTCCTTGGGAATTACAATTGGCCCTTGGGGGGGGGGGTGAAAGGGGGATAAAGTTTGCACTGAACCTATTGGCCAATATATTGGCAATATCAGCTGGCTCAGTATATGTGTTGCCATTGTGCTGTAGCTCAGAGCAGACCCGAGTGTTGTCCTGAAGATTCTTGACAAAACTATAGAAATCCTTGTGGTTGTCTTTAGTATTTGCTGCTATTTTGTTTTCATAGCTAGCTTTAGAGGATTTGATGAGGTATCTCAATTTTTTGCTAAGGCTGCCTAGGGATTTTTTCCAGTCTTGGGACTTTACCCTTTTCTGCAACAGTTTCTTCCTTCTCTTGTAGAGTTTGTTTGTGGTAGGGGACCACCAGATTGGATTTCTTTTTTTGGAGGTAAGCGTCTTGCTTCTGTTTGGGATGGCTCTATCCATGCACTTGTGAATGTGTTTGTACAGCACAATGGTGTGTGATTCAGCAGTCGAGCAGCTATTTTCCAACTGCATGGGCATCGTAAAGTTTGCCACCTCCATTTTTAGGAGCTCAAAGTTTGCTATGGAGAAGTTTTTTTTTTTACTGTGGTTTCCTTTACAGTGGGAGGGGGATGTGGATATCCATGGTGAGTAGCTTGTGGTCAGATCTGACCAGGGAGGAGTTAATTTCAGGTGTAGAGCAGCAGTTGCTCGTGTTGGTTATGACCAGATTGAAGATGTTGTTACCCCTAGTGGGGGTAAGAACAAGTTGGTCCAGGGCATTGGAATTTATGAATTCCAGGAATCATTGAACAAGTTAGTATTTGAGTAATTTTCCAAGTTTATGTAGGGGTAATTAAAGTCCCCCAGTATTAGGGTGTTGGGTTGCACTTTGGTATTTCCAGGGTGTTTAGGAATGTGAAGTGGGAGTCTTGGGACATGGTGGGGGGGGGACCTATAGCAGGAACCATCTGGATTGCTGTCTTACCCAGTGTTAGTTGTACCTGGAGTATCTCCAAAGTGTTGTTTTGTGTTAGGCTCCTAGTCTGGAGGTGTGTATATCCTTTATGAATATGGAGACACCGCCGCCTTTAGTGCTTCAGTCCAGGTTTTGGAGCCTAAAGGTGTGGTATGAATTATAGCCTGGTAGTGCGGTGGTGCTCTCTGAAGCCTTGAACCAGGTTTCAGTTACTGCACAGATATCGATGTTCTCTATTTTAAGGAGGGTTTAGAGTGAGTGCATTTTGAGATTCAAACTTCTAGCATTGAGTAGCATAATCCTCAGATTCCGTATGGTTGTAGCAGTTACCATGGTACTTTTGACATCAGGACATTGCCTAGAAAAGGCACTATAGGGGTGGCAAGTGCCTTAGTATCCGGAATCCCAGGAGTGAAGATGCAGGCCATCTCTGGCGAAGCATCGAGGTCCATCAGTCATGTCATCTCAGGCAGACAGATACTGGATCCCCTTAGAATGATACCAGAAATGTAGCCAATTGTTGAAGACAGTCATTTTTTTGCTTGCACTGTAGTATCATTCTGGGTGATGGCAGGATGCTACTTAGGGCAAGGGTCATACCTGCCTGAGCTACATGGTCCAAGAGTTCCTCCATGTCCCTTTTCATGTAGTCCAGAGGGGTACGTCTCAGGTTGTTCACACCAACATGGACAATGACCGAGTCATATTTGTACCTGCTGTGGAGTGACCTGAGCACATGGGTTATGTGGTGGATCTGGGTGCGTGACAGGCAGCTAACTGTAACTTTCTCCTTGTTCAACCTGGTGAGTGGGACATTAGTCTGCCTTACTATTGAACCACCTATAGCTAGTGTATTAGGTATGCTGTGTTGCCTTAGGGGTTTTTTTTTGGGCTGCGCACTGTTCATGTGAACTATGTGTTGTGCAGTTTGTACCATGGTTTGGTGGTTGCTTGCATGTCTGACTTGGAGGTCTCTGACGTTTGGGTAGATTTTTAATAAGATCCGCCGCAAAGGTAGGTGTGTGGTTTGTGTTTCTTTGTGAGGATTGTGGTGGTGTATGTTTTGGAGGAGAATGTGTTTCATGTGATGTGGTGCAGATGTTGACCTTCTCTTCTTGGCTGGCAAGTCCAGTCATGACATGAGAGTGCTTTGCTTCCAACTTGGATATATAGGTGCATCTCTCACAAGTCTGGGTGTTGGGAGGTAGGAGGGGAGGGTTGTCTGTGTACATGAGGCAGTTGATACATTGCCTCAGGATGCCCAGGTTCACCAGGTTACCAGGAGTGAGCACAGAGAACTGACATTTAGACATACCTGGATGGGTGTTAATTTAATTGTACTTAAGTTGTTTAGTGCTGGTAGCTGTAAAAATGCTCCAGTAAATGCTATGAGAGGCTTTGAGCAAGTGCTAGACTTTGTTATTCCAGTTGAGTGCAAATGGATGTTAGACTGGCAAGGTTTAAGGGGAAATTTGAAGATTAGACTTTCTGGCACCAGAAATAGTTTAACCCTAGCTTAGTGGTGCTGCGCTACTCGCAGACCACACAAACATGGGTTATTAGGGCAGAAAGTCTCTTGTGACTGATAGGCTGCCCAGTGCTTACCACCCTCACTGATAGGCGGAGGGGCTTCCCTCAATCACAGAAAGGTATGGGGCACTCAGAAACTATGAAAACAGTCCTGAATACAGCAACATTTGTAACTGGACTATACTGGTTAAGAAAAAGGCGGGAAGAAAGGCAAATAAGCCAGATTTTTTTCTTTTTTACAGGTAAACAGAGAATACACTTGAGGGCAAAAACAGTAACTGGACAACAGTGCACAGTTTAAACCTCACTATGATTTCAATAAAAGGCAAGCAAACACTTAAAACACAGTGCAGGCTAGCACACTTGAGTGTGTAGCTAAAATTACCATAAATGCAGTTCAATTTAGGGTGAAAAGATGGCAGAACAAGTGCAGTAAGCAGTAATATAAGGAGGTAAAGCAATGATACTTAGATTGAATCAAAAAAGTCTCTCTTTTGTCCTCTCTGCTGCACTTGTAGGCTTTAGGATGCCAAAAGGGGATCCACAGAGCTTAAACAAGGCCAAAACCACGCAAACACAGTTTTTTAAGGCAGAAAGTTAAAAGGGATAGAAATGCTGCCCAAACGGCCAATAAGCTACAATTTCCAAGTTTGAAACCACTCCTCTTGTGACTAATAGGCTGCCCAGTGCTTACCACTCTCAGTGATAAGCGGAAAGGCTTCCCTCGATCACAGAAAGGTATGGGGCATTCAGAAACTATGAAAACATTCCTTAATACAGCAGAATCTGTAACTGGACTATACTGGTTGAGAAAAAGGTGGGAAGAAAGGCATATAAGCTATTTTTTTTGTTTTCTTTTTTACAATTAAACGGAGAATACACTTAGCGAGGGTAAATACAGTAGAAGGACAGCAGTGCACAGTTTAAAACTCACTACAATTGCAATAAAAGGCAAGCACTCACTTAAAACACAGTGCAGGTACGTACACGAGTGTCTAGCTAAAATTACAATAAATGCAGTTGAATGTAGGGTAAAAAAATGGCAGAACAAGTGCAGTAAGCAGTAATATAAGCAGGTAAAGCAGTGATGCTTACATTGAATCAAAAAAGTCTCTCTTTGACCTCTCTGCTGCACGTCTAGGCTTTAGGATGCCAAAAGGGGACCGCAGAGCTTAAACAAGTGCAAAAACTGTGCAAATATGGGCTTTTAAGGCAGAAAGTTAAAAGGGATAGAATTGCTGCCCAAACGGCCAATAAGCTACAATTTCTGAGTTTGAAACCACTCCTCTTGTGACTGATAGGCTACCCAGTGCTTATCACTCTCACTTATTGGCGGAAAGGCTTCCCGTGATCACAGAAAGATATGGGGCACTCAGAAACTACAAAAACAGTCATGAATACAGCAAAATCTGTAACTGGACTATACTGGTTAAGAAAAAGGTGGGAAACAAGCTAGATTTTTTTCTTTTTTCTTTTTTACAGGTAAATGGGGAATACACTTAACGAGGGCAAATACAGTAAAAGGACAACAGTGCACAGTTTAAAACTCACTACGATTACAATAAAAGGCAAGCAAACACTTAAAGCACAGTGCAGGCTAGCACACTTGAGTGTGTAGCTAAAATTACAATAAATGCAGTTGAATTTAGGGTGACAAAATGGCAGAACAAGTGCAGTAAGCAGTAATATAAGCAGGTAAAGCAGTGATACTTGGATTGAATCAAATAAGTTTCTCTTTGTCCTCTCTGCTGCTCTTGTTAGCTTTAGGATACCAAAGGGGATCCACAAAGCTTAAACAAGGGTAAAAGTTGAACAGGGAGGGGAAGATGGCAAGCTGATTCTTCCAATTGAACAGGGCAGTTTGGGATTACCTGATTTGAAAGGGTATTTCAGAGTAAACAGTTAAGGCTCCTATACATAGCACAAGCAGAAACCTATAATTCAAAGTAGAAAGGGAAGATAATGAAATGGGGGGTTTCAAGAAACAAGGAGAGACTGGGATTTTGAATGCAGATCCTTAAGGAGAATAACAATAACAATGCAGAATATTATATTTACAAGGCAGCAAAAAGTCTTCTAAGAACTAAGCTAACACAAGAATGGAGAAAGGAGATTCTGCTGATAAAGATGACTGCAATTAGGGATACAGACAATAGGCAAGAGGGGGCTGGAATTTATTGGAGAAAACTGGTAAATGAACCAAGGTATTGGGAGAAAATAATTAGAGAGGGAAAGGTAATAGAATAGGAAGAAGCCAAGAATTTATTTGGACTGCAGAACAGAGATTGCCTTTCCTATCAAGGATTGATATCAGAGTATAAGCAAAGAGAAAGAAATAAGGACATCCTAAGTGAAAGACCAGCACTTTTTGAGTTTTTAGTAGACTCTGGAACAGAAGCTACTGATAAAAAAGGAATAAATAGTACAGCATACAAAATATTGCATGATAACTATAAGAATCAATCAGAAAAGGGTAGAAAGGATTTGGAAGAGAGACTGGATGAATGATTCTCAAAGAAGCAATGGGGGGGGGGATATATGTATGTCTCCTAAATGTGCAACAAAGTCTAGAAGATTTAGGATCATTACTTGGATGTATTTACATAGGTATTTTTATACCCCAAGTAGACTCCATTTTTCCTCAGGTAGACAGCAAATTTTGGTGGTGTGATGGAGAAGAAATAGATAACTTGGAACATATTTTCTAGGAGTGTAATGAGTTGGCAGACTTTAAAGAATCACTGCAGACTGCTTTGTCAGAGATATTGGGTGAGCAAATTGGTGTAACTAAGGAAATTATTGTTTTGAGGTATCATACAGAATCAGAATTGCCTAGACATAGTAAGTCCTTGCTGAGTGTAATTATGGTGGCTGCCAAAAAAGCAATTGCTAGAAAATGGAAATTAAAGTCTAAACTAACTTTACTTGAAGTAGTGAATATAGTAACAGAGATAAAACAACCGGAATTGGGATATTTAGGAAAGGGTAGGAGCAAATTACGTAGCAAAAAATGGAAATTGTGGGAACCATACATGCAGAGGAGGAACAAGGTTTAAAAGAAGGCAGGATCTGAATGAACTATGTAATGGTTGACTGACAATGACTGGATAGATTGCAAGTGATGTATAATGTTTGCAACTACAATTATGTCAACATAGACTGTGATGCATAATGCTTGCAACTAAAATGATGTAAGTATGGTTTGTTTTCCTTTATATAACTGTACGATTGCCTACGTCATATGTGATAATTAAATAGAGATTTCTTGTTTATAAAACGCAATTTAATAATATTTAGTTGCTTATCTAATAGGCAATTTGTATATTATATTGCATCTCATATGCTCCTCTATTAATATATCAGGGCAAATAGTACATGACAGAAAAACAATGCGTAATACACGACATTAGCAATCACAAGGTAGGCACAATACTTTGCATGTTTCATTACTGCAAACTTGACTTGTGAAATATGATATCTTAAAATATATTTCTATCTGTATGATCTAGATGTTATTCTGACTTGAATCCTTTTTCTACTAGGGCTCCCCATGATCATATTCAGCAAGCTAAATATCATTTAAACTCCAAGTGCCCTCAATTTATAAGGAGCATCCCTTTTTCTAAAATGGGTAACCACTGAAATGTTGAGACTATGATTGCTGAGTCCTAGAATGTGGAGACTGAATGACTGAAAATATTGACTTATGTATACTACGTCCAAAGGAATATTATTGACTTATGTATACTACGTCCAAAGGAATATTCCCTTTTTTCCAAGGTACTGTGCTGTCAGAGTTGGTATATATAAATTTGGGGGTGTGGGGACCTGCCATTGTTATTGGATGGTGCATGGTTCCTGCTCCTTGAAAACACAAAAAACAAGTTGAAAGGAGAAGAGTAATGTTGATATTTGCTATTCTCCTATATTTTTGGTCTTTTTTGATATTTCAAGACTTAACAATCCAAGTCCAAACGTTTCAGTTAAGAGCCTCACGATTGATATATTATGCTTTTCCGTCACACTTTTTTTTGCCCATCTCATTTAAGATATTCATTATTATATAAATTTATAATCATATTCATTATATTATTATAATATAATATTTATTCATCTACCTCATTCAAGATGACAATATTTATCATACTTTGCTGGAACATGTTCTACAAGAACATGTATCTGAGGCAAAGTCTTCTTGCCTTATGATAATGTGAAACCACAGAGTAGATTGATATACACTCGAAATGCTCTATGCTAGGAAAAGGACATATTTTCTTGTAAACATGCTTATTGTTTCTTTCTAAATTTAAAAAAAAATCCAGCTTTGCTGTTAGTATAATGTGCTTAAAATTAAATATGACTGCCAAGTATGCAACAAAGTCCAAAAGTTTTTGGATGTTTGCTTGGAAGTGTTTTTATATGTATTTTATACTATCTGCAGACTTCAGAGAATTTTTTCTCAGGTAGATAGCAAATGCTAGAGGTATGATGGGAAAGAGAGATAACAGGGACCATGTTTTTTGGGAGCATAATGAGTTAACAGATTCTAAAAATTTCCTACAGAGTACATCAGAAATGTTAGGGGAGTCAGTGTTGTAATTAAAGAAACAATTATTTTTCTTTTTTTCCTTTTTATAAATATCTTTATTAAATCACAGCTAAAAGAGTGACACAGACATACTGTAATATAATCGAAAGCATGCCATTGTAACATTCTTTCATGCAGGATACACCTTTCCTTTTTAATAATTAATCTTCATTTTGACATTTCATAAATTGTTCAGTTCCTTCCTTTCCTTTAACCTCATTCCTTCTGAACATTATTCTACATGTATTGTTCCCAGCAGATTCCATTTGCTTCTACGTAATTTTGTCTTTCCTTTTTCTAAGGATCCCACCTCCATTTCTTTTATCTCCTTTGCAATACTGAGTACTTCAATTAAAGCTTTTTTAGATTTTGATTTCCATTTTGTAGTGATTGCTTTTACTATGTCTATGCAATTCAATGTCTATGTCCTGGGTCAAAAGATTAATTTCCTTAGTAAAACCAATTTGTTTCCCCAACATTTAAAGACTTAAACCTTGCCTGTGATATAAATAGGACCTGCTGGAGAGATAGGTATGTATCTCAGAGACTACCCCGTCTATGGATCAGGCTCCCCATCCATGTGAAGCAGAGCTCCTCCCTAACCAAATTCAACTGCAGCTTGGACAATTGGATGGGAAACCAGAAATTCATCCCTGGTTTGGCATCTATGTCTCTAATGGACACGTAATCTGTAAATCGTTCATCTCCCAGGCCCATGCTCACACTTACCATGGGTAGTAGAACTTGTCAGAGATTTGAGATGCATGGCTAGGCTTACAAAGGCCCTTGTAATCGTTAGCCTAGTAAACACCTATGAATCTATAAACACTCTATAAGGATTTTTTTTTAATCTTTCAACTCATAACATTCCCAAAACAGATGCTTCCAATTACCTCTTTCTTTCCCATCACACCTTCAGCATTTTTTTTTTCTACTTGCAGAAAAGTCTGCTTGGGTAAAAAGTGTCTATGTAAACATGTTTTATATGCTACTTTATTGTTTCTGTGGTAGTGGCATTGCATGCACACCTTTTCTTTGATTACTAATTTAAATCCATGCAAATACTTCCAGCCAAAAATCTTAAACCTTCTGGGCTTTTAGACATACTTGGGAGTCATACAGATGCCTTCCATTGTTCCTTGGTAAATTCCCTTTCTAGTCTATCTTCCCAATATTTTCTAACTTCTGATTAATCCGTATAGTTTTATGAAATGTTTTGTGTGTCCTACTAATCATCCTTTTTAACAGCTGCTTCTGTTCTAGCATCAACTAAAAACTATACCATAGTTGGTCTTTTACTTAGCACTCCCCTATTTCTTACTCTTTGCCTATATTCTCTTATCAGTCCCTAGTATGGAAGGCAATCTCTAATCTGCAGTTAATACTTCTGCTTGGCTTCATCCCACTCTGTTAACTTTCCTTCTCTAGATATGTGATCCCAATACCTTGGTTTCTTTCTTAATTTTCACCATAAAAATTCAGCTCCCACTTGCCTGTTATCATTACCCCTACTTCCAGTCATCCCTATGTAAAATCTCCTTTCTCCATTCCTATGTTGGTTTAGTTCATAGAATACTTACTGATACATTATGAATATAATATTTTGTATAGTTGTTATTATTATTTTTAAGAATCTGCATGTAAATCCTAGTCTCTTCTTATTTCTCAACCCACTCCCATTTCATCATCATCCCTTTCCACTTTGATTTATAAACTTCAGCCTGTGTTATTTATGTCAGCCTCAATTGTGTAGCTCTAAAGTGTCCATTCAAATTAATCAATCCTACACCATCTTGTTCTATGTGGAGAATCAACTTGTGCAATTTAACTATAGTCTTCTTCCTGTCAAGGAAATAATTCTTTTGAACTGGGATCTGAATTGCCTAGTTGTAGGCCTTACTACGTTTAATGCTATTGACTGCCAAAAAAAGCAATTACTAGAAAGTAGCAATCAACAACTAAACCAGCAGTAGCTGAAGCACTTAATATTATAAAGGAGATAGAAATGGGGGTGGGATCTTTAGAAAAGGGAAAGTAAATTGCATAGAAATAAATGGAATTTGTGGGAACAATACATGCAGAATAATTTTCAGGAAGAGGAGTGAGGTTTAAGGGAGGGCATAAATTGAGCAATTTATGTAATTTTGGACTGAAAGATAATTGTTAAAAAGGCGTACGTATACTAAATAAAAATAATGAAAATGTCATTATCGTTTATTTTCTTTTATATTAATTTGTGTTTCTATATCATTATATAAACTGATTTAATAAAGATGTTTAAAAATGAAATGTACTCCTTATAAAATCCCACATATTGACAAATATTAAAATAGCAAGTTACTTAGTACTGAACCCAGAATCGTCTAAAATATACATAGACTGCTAAGCAGAATGTCTTTTATATCTGAGTGTTTGGTCACGCCAATCAACAGTCCTGTATTAAATATAAATTCATAGAAATGCCAGGTATATGTACTTAGGGTCCAAGAAGTGTCAATGTCAGAATACTAAGGTTCAAATTATTTTATATATTACACAGACACACACACACACACACACACACACACACACACACACACACACACACTGCTCCTACTCCATCTATCACATGCTATGTGTTAGTCTCCGTACCTCTCAAATGTAACTCATAAGGAACATTCCTCATTTTAAATCTTAAAAATGTTATTTATATTCCATGCTGTTCCACATTTACAAGGTCCTTCACACATTCACTGTTAAGAATGTTTTTAACAGATAACCATGGTGAATAATGTTTCATCAAAACAACTTTTTATAAATACAAAATGTAACCATGCTGTGAGCTTTCCAGAGTTGAAGTCACTAACAGGTGTTCCACATTTTGCTCATTTGTTTGACATTATGAGAGATAGAGTTCCACTTTCTGAAGCTGGAAAGCTGAGACTTAGGTTAGGTTCCCCTCTTATACGTATACAACATTTAAGTTGTGATGTCTCCTTTGCATGTGCTCAGGCCTCTGTACTTTCTCAAATCAGATTCTTTTTGCTGCAAAATCATTTCAGGTTCAGGCTTCAGTTCAGTGGGATACCACAACACTCCCAAACACACACACATATGTGTGCATGTGTACACATACATGCACACACTCACAGGGATGCTGTGTGCAACTTTGAATTTATAACATTCAAGGAAAAAGGGAATGTGTGTTTTGTAGCTAGCTGCCTGTACTTCTGAACCATGTGCACAAACATTTTGCTTTCTGATTTCTCATGAAAGCTACTGAATGGTGTAAATATAGATGCAGTCGTTGGGCAAACCATACTCACTAAAATACACTATTTATTTCATGATGATGCACACTGAATTAAAACAACTTTTCTCATAATTCATGAATAGAGACAACTCCACAGTGAACTAAAAGTATAGGGTAAGAAGGCAAATGTATGTACATGCATTGGGTAGTGCACAAACCTTTTAGTTTTATATACTGCAACAAAAATGCAACACAGAAATGCATCATGGACTTTACCTTAAGGAGGGTATAAGTTTTATCGGAATGCTTCAACCCCAGTAGTGTCTGATACTATAGTGAGGAGAGTTTTATATAGGACTGAAAAGCAAATAGTTTTGTAGAACAATAAATGTTTTATAACATACTGATGTTAGGTTAAGTTTGTAATGTTTTCATATACCCTAAGTGGGGCATTTCTTTTTATGAAAAAATGTAATTTTTTAGTACTAACCCTGCTCAATCTATGCAAAGGACCGGGTTTCATTTTGTTGCAAAATAAAAACACACTTTCATAGAATTTGGGTTGTTTCTGTTATTTCATATCATATTAAGATGTTTTGGATACAAAATGATTGTTTTATTCGACTATTAGAGAAGCTAGGAAAATCTCAGGACATTTGCCTTTTGTTCGAGCCCCGTCCACCAAATGAACACAACTGCCCAAACAGAGACTGTCCTTCACATACCTCTCAACCTATTAATGCAAGAAATATGAACAAAACCTGACATAATGGGGGTATAGAAGGCCAAAAATAGGTACACACTTTAAATATTGCTCTTATAAACTTAGAAAGTTGCTAGAATAACAGGTTTTAACAGCTGCACCTGTCCCACACTTCCCCAACTGCACACCATCACACAACAAACCTTTACCTCCATTGAAACCTGGTTCAGTAGCTCTCAACTCTTACTTAACCCTAAAAAAAAGCAAACTCCTTCACTTCATGCCAAAAAGATCACTCCCTTGACACAAATCTGTTCAAAATACATTCAGCAGATAAAACTGTTATTGAAATATTCCATCACACTAAACTGCTAGGAGTCATCATTGACAATCAACTTAAATTTGATCTCCACATCCAACATAGCATTAAGAAAACCCACCAAAAACTAGGCATCCTCTATAGGCACAAACACTGCCTGACCACATCGACCAAAGATAGTCTTGCCAAAACCTTCCTCCTCTGCTTAGGTTCATAGGTAGGTACTAGGCTATTGGCCCTGGGGCCTATACAAGCCCAGCCAAAAAGGTACCCTGGCTTTTGCCACCCAAGAAAATTATTTTCCTGTGCCACTGTTGAGCAGAGCCACAGAGGTGATCCCCGGGGTGAATTTCCTATTTCCCATCCAGTCATCAAGATTTTTCTTGAAGAGTGCTAATGAGGAGCTTTGTTTGATATAGATAGGTAGTTTATTCCAGAGTATGGGAAGTCTCTGGGACAGGAATCTATCCCTCTGGCATGTTCTGTTTATTCTGGTGACAAGGTTTAGGTCCCTAGAGCGTGTAGCTCGGAGAGATTGGGATTTCTTTAAGTGGAGCATGTCCAACAGCTTTGGGTTTGACAGCTTTGTATGTTAGGCAGGGATCACCTCTGAGTAAGCGATATGCGACAGAGTAAAGCTGGAGTTTTTTAAGATGGTCTGTGTAGGGCATCTGTTTGAGGCCGGTAATCCTCTTTGTGATGTATTTCTGTGGCCTTTCCAGTTGTTGTAGATGTCTTGTGAGGTACATACCAAAAGGGGCGTTGTACTCTATAATGGGTCTAATGAGTGATGAGTAGAGGGGAACAATGACCTCTTTTTTCTGGATGAGAAACCTTTTGTGATGAGGTGTGCCACGTAGAAGGATTTCCTGACTACTGTGGCGATGTGATTATCAAAGGAGAGACTACTCTCCACCTGTGTCCCAAGGTCTCTTATCACACTTTCGGTGTAAAGTATACTACCGCCTATGTTGTAGTTCATGGATACAGAGTTTTTACCAAAGGGGATGACAATACACTTTTTGGCATTGAGCTTGAGGCCATGGCTTTGACACCAGGCATATGTCTCAGTGAGGCCCTTTTCTAGGATGTCCACATCGTTAGGAGTTTCGATTATGGCTCCTAGTTTGCAGTCATCTGCGAACGTTGTTAGCCAAAGACCTTCTGTGTTAGCCTGTACTTCAGAGAAGTAGATACCTAACAGGAGAGGACCCAGGACTGAACCCTGTGGTACTCCACTTGCCACTGGTCTGAAGTCGGATTTGGTGTCTGCTACTTTCACAGTGTGGGTTCTGTCAGTGAGCCATTTGGCAATCCATCTTGTGACATAGGGATTTATACCTAGTTTAGTGAGTTTATCTATAATTCCAGAGTGGGGGATGGTGTCGAAAGGCTTGGCAAGATCTAGATAGGCTGTGTGAACCACCTTACCCTTGTCTACGGCTTTGGTGACTGCTTCAAAGAAGTCTATCAGGTTTAGGAGGCATGATCTGCCTTTTACAAACCCGAACTGGGTGGGATCCAGAGTTTGGAGATTACCAATGTCTTTGTTTATAAGTTCCATGATGATACGTTCCATGGCCTTGCAGACCAGGCTCGTCAGGCTAATGGGGCGATAGTTCCCGGGGTCAGTGGTGGCTCCCCCCTTGTGGAGTGGGATAACTGTTGCTGTGTACCATTCAGCAGGCACAAAGCCTGAGGTGAGGCTGTGATTGAACATGGTACTTAGGTGAGGTGCCAGTTCTGTAGTTCGTGTATAACGCAGCCTGGGATGTTGTCAGGTCCCATGGATGCTGTGTTCTTGGCTTTGGAGAGTGTGGTTTTTACCTGCGCAGCCGTGATTACAGGAACTTTGCATTCTTCCGGTATAGAGATGGGCTCTTTAGGGGGTGAGAGGGGGGTAAATTTAGCACTGAACCTATCTGCCAGGATGTTGGCAATATCAGTTGGGTCTGTATATTTAGTGCCATTGTGCTGTAACTCAGTGCAGATCTGAGTGTTGCCTTTGAGATTCTTGACATAGCTATAGAATGCTTTGTGGTTGTCTTTAGAATCAGTGGCGATTTTGTTTTTGTAACTAGCTTTGGAGGATTTTATCAGGGATCGCAGATTCTTACTGAGGCTGACCGGGGAGCTCCTCCACTCGTGGGATTTTACTCTCTCTTGCAAGAGTTTCTTCCTTCTGTTGTACAGTTTGTTTATGGCAGGGGACCACCAGATTGGCTTCCTTTTTTTGGAGGATAGCGTCTTGGTTCTGTTTGAGATAGCACGATCCATGCACTCATGTAAGTGCTTATAAAGTGCAATTGTGTAGGATTCAGTAGTCGGAACTGTATTGTCCATCTGCATGGGTGTCATGAAGTTCACCACTTCTGTCTTAAGAAGCATGAAGTTGGCTTTGGAGAAATTTTTTACCATGGTTTCCTTAATGGGGGATGGAGGCAGGATGTGGATATCTAGGGTAATTAGCTTATGGTTGGATCAGACCAATGAGGCATTGACTTCAGATGTGGAACACCGGTCACTCATATTGGTAATGACTAGATCTAGGATATTGTTGCCCCTGGTGGGGTGTGGATAAGTTGATCCAGGGCAATGGAGTTTATGAATCCCAGAAAGCATTGAGTGAAGGAGTTGGCACATGAGTAGTTTTCCCAGTTAATGGTGGGGTAGTTGAAATCGCCCATTATTAGGGTGTTCGATTGAACCCTAATATTTTCCAGTACATCAAGAAAAGAGGAGTGGGAATCCTGGGCCATGGTGGGTGATCTGTAGCAGGCTACAATTTGGATTGCAGTTTTGCCCAGAGTTAGTTGCACTTGGATAACCTCGGCTGCATTATGCTGAGCAACTAGCCTGGAGGTGTGGATATCCTTAATGAATATGGACACACCTCCGCCTTTGGTGTTCCTGTCCAGGTTACGTGGCCAAAAAGTGTGGTATGAGTTATAGCCTGGTAGTGCAGGGGTGCTCTCTGGAGCCTTGAACCAGGTCTCAGTCACTGCACAGATATCGATGTTCTCCATTTTAAGGAGTGCCTCGAGTGAGTGCATTTTGAGATTTAGACTTCTAGCATTAAGTAGCATCACCCTCAGTTTTTGCTTGCCTGTTCCTGTTACAGTGGTGAATTTGTCATTTGAACCTTGCCTAAGAAAGGCACTGTAGAAAAGAAGCAAGAACCTTAGCCAGTATCTGGAATCCCAGGGGTGACAGGTGCAAGCTATCTCTGGCAAAGCATCGTGGTCTGTCGACCATGTCATCCCAGGCAGACAGATACTGGATCCCTTTAGAATGGCACCAGAAGCTTAGCCAATTGTTGAAGTCAATCATTTTGTCCTTGTACTGCGGCATCATTCCGGGTGATGGCAGAATGATACTCAGGGCTAGGGTCATACCTGCCTGGGCTACAAGATCTGAGAGCTCTTCCATGTCTCTTTTCATGTAGTCCAGGGAGGTATGTCTCAGGTTGTTCACACCAACATGGACAATGACAGAGTCATATTTGTACTTGTTGTGGAGTGACCTGAGTGTGTGTGTTATGTGGCCGATCCTGGCACCCGACAGGCAGCTGACAGAAACCTTCTCCTTGTTTAGCCTGGTAAGTGGGACATCAGTGTGCCTGACTATAGATTTGCCTATGACTAGTGTGTTGGGTACGTTGTTTTGCCTTATTGGCTGTGGTTGAGTGGCACACTGAGTCTGCGGGCTATGTGTCATTTGGGTTGTGTTGGGGGTTGGAGGTTGCTTGCATTTCTGCTTTGGAGGTCTCTGTTGCTTGAGCAGATTATTATTGAGAGTATCCGCGAATGTTTTTGTGTTTCTATGTGTGGATTTTGGTGGTGTAGATTTAGTGAGACTATGTGAGTGTGGTGTGGTGCAAATGTTTACCTTCTCCTCTTGACTGTCAAGTTCAGTCTTGATTGGAGAGAGCTTTACCTCCAGTTTAGCTAGATAAGTGCATCTCTCACAGGTTGTAGTGTTGGGTGGTAGGAGGAGAGGATAGTCTGTGTACATGAGGCAATTTCTACATTGCCCCAAGATGCCCAGATTCAGCAGATAGACAGGAGAGAACACTGGGAGCTGACCCTTGGACATTCCTGAATAAAAAACTATTTCCTCTAGATAAGTGTGGAAAGTGAGTACAAGAGCTGTTTTTCTCTAAGCAAGTGAGGAAAGTAAGTACCAAAACTGTTTTCCTCTAGGTAATGAGGAAGGTTGAGTGCTGTAGTAATTAGTAGGTTATTTAGTGCTTACAAGTTCTGAACAAGTGTTGATCACGAATAAGCAAATTCAAGTGCTAAAAGTAAGAAAATCTGTGTCTGGACTAAACTAGTTACAGGAAAGGGGGGGGGAACAAGTGCAAATGTGGGCTTTTAAATCAGGAAGTTGAGAGAGATGGAAAAACTGCCCAAACGGCCAATAACAACAATTTCTGGGCCAGAACCACTCCTTATGTGGTAGATAGGTTACCTAGTGCTTACCACTCCCACTGATAAGAAGGCTTCACTCCAACACAGAAAGCTTGGGGGGGCTCAGAAGCTTACATACAGTCCTGGATATAGCAAATCTGAATCTGGACTACACTAGTTACAGGAAAGGTATTTTTTTTTGTTTATATATATATATATATATATATATATATATATATATATATATATATACATACATACAGAAAAGTAGCTAAAACAGCAGTCAAAACAATTCAAATGCAGTGCAAGCTAGCACACTTGAGTATGTAGCAATAGGTTCATAGGTTGGTACTGGGCTATCTGCCCGAAGGCATATATTAGCCCAGGCACATTGTGTGGTATTCACCGCCCCTTAAGTAGTTCCCTAGACCCTTGTACTAGCAGCTAGTACCCTTGGCCCCTATCTAGTAATGCTGTTGGTGTGATCCCCGGTGTGAACTTTCTTTTACCCATCCACTCATCTAGGTTCCTCTTGAAGAGTGATAGTGAGGAGCTCTGTCTTATGTAGATCGGGACCCTGTTCCATAGTAAGGGAAGTCTCTGCGAAGGGAATCTATCCCTCCAGCATGGTATATTCATTGTTGTGTTGAGGTTTATATCCCTAGAGTGTGTAGCTCGAATAGATTTGGTTTTGCTAAGATGGAGCATGTTCAACAATTCTGAGTTGGACATGGCTCTGTACATTAGACAGAGATCGCCTCTGAGAAAGCGGTATGCAACAGAGAACAGTCTTAGCTTTTTCAATCGTGCTGCATAGGGCAACTGCTTAAGGCCAGTAATTCTCTTGGCTAGGTACCTCTGTGGTCTCTCCCAGCTGCTGGAGATGTCTAGCTAGGTACATTCCAATTGGTGCATTGTACTCAATAATGGGTCTGATGAGGGAAGAGTAGAGGGGCACCATTACATCCTTAGATCTTGATGTGAACCCTTTCATGATCAGATGGGTCACATAGAAGGACTTTCTAACCACTTTGGCAACATGGCTATCAAAGGAAAGCTGACTATCTACTTGGGTCCATAGATCCCTTATTTCTTCTTCAGATTTCAGGGGATTACCTCCTATGTTGTAGTTTGCAGGTACTCTGTTTTTTCCAAAGGAGATTACAACGCAATGTTAGACCAAACAGTTTAAAAAATGCAATTAAATTAAAAGTGACTAAAAACAATGCAGAAGGAGTCTATTAGGTAGAATGAGGTAAAGAGATGGGACTGGGGGGAGTGCTCCCTACTATATGGTGCCACAATTCTCACTAACCTACAGTCCTCTATCATATTCAAATTAGAATGTTGCTACAACAAAGTAGCCAAGTTTGCCACTAACTCAAAGACCAACACACATCATTGTAGACCACTACATATGCTACAATGGCTTGAACTCCCTAATCAACTTCATTATGTCCAGCTCTTAACTTTAGACAACAGCATTTATAAACCTTTAACATGCCCAGCCCTGAGTCACGTAGTTAAATCTTACACCCAAAGTAGAACCCTAAGGTCTGAAGACAAAAAAATCCTTGCTATCTTCAAATCCGCTAAAGTACCAGGACAAAGCTTATATTCTTACTCAGTGGCTAAGGTTTGGAACTCACTCCCCCTTTCCACAAGAAACATTACTAATCTGGAAGCCTTCAAAAAATTCTCTCTAAAAGAAAATCTTAATAATACATGGCTGTGCACATGCACAACTCTGGTTTAACTTGACCTCAGTATTTCCTCCCTGTCAGATCTGCTCCAGGCTAACTTTTTCTCTACATTTCTACCCCCTAAGACATCTCCCATAACCCCTTTTTCATACAACAGACCTGTTCAGCTATTCTCATTCCTATGCTCTTCCCTCATCTCCCCACAATGCTTTTCTCTCTCATTATAATGCAGTGGCTGTAGGGTTACCACCTGTCCCACTTTGCGAGGGACAGTCCCTCTGTGGCCTTAGGTCAACTGGCGCCCTAGGCAAAAGGGCTCCACGGCACCCCCCCACCACACCAACTGGTGCCCCCATCCTGGTCTACCTACCCCAAATAAATACTGGAAAAGTGCCCCTACTAGAGCGGCGGCCGCCTAGTTGGCCTATGCCTAAGGCCGGCTACTTTGGGCAGTTGTGTCCTGCAAAAAAATTGAAAAAATGGCAAATGTTCTGAGATTTTAGGACAAAATTATTTTCTATATTTTATGTAATAGTTGCATAAAACAGTTATTCTGCATCTGAAACACCTAAATGTTGTACGAAACAGAATAAGCAACTAAAATGCTAGAAGAAAAAGCTTTTATTTAGGCAGAAAAACTGATGTTTTGTCCTTTGTACTGGCCACGGGTATGTTTCGCCCTGCATAATCTGACGTGTGTACCAAAAATGTCCTACTTTGGGCATTTGAAAAGGTGGCAATCCTAAGGCTGCTCAACATCATATCACTGTGTCTAATTACTAAAAAGAACCGAAGTATAACATATGATAATGACACCCTGTGAACGAATGTAACCTATTTTTTCTACGATGTTTATGTAGAAAAGAATGTAATGTCTGTATATCCATGATTGTTTTAATGTGAATCTTAATGCTTGGGTGTTTTGTTTCTCCATATGAGCTTAAAACAACTACCCACTGTATAAACCTAAAATGTATGTACATAATTGTTTGTTAATTGGAGCTTTTCCCCCAGAGCCTCTGCTGAAAACGGGTTCTTTTGACCTAGACGGACTTTCCCAGTAAATAAATGGTAAATAAAATAAAAATAAATAAAAAACATTTGTATTAACATGCATTTTCTGAAGGATATAAACTTTGAAACTCAGATGCAGGTCATTATTTAGTTACTTTGATCATCCCAGTAATTTGTCAAAATACACAATTTTTTATGAGAAGCAGACCAAAAATATCAGGCAAAAATATGGACATGCTGCAAAACATCTATACAGTTGAGAGGTATGGCTTCATAAAAAGGGACAGGTGGTAATCGTGTAAGTGCATTGTGTCGAGATAAATTGCATTTTTCATATACTTTTCAATGCACATTTCGGTCTATTTGCGAACGCGAGGGAGTCAAAGCTATCCCGCGCACGCGCACGCGCACGCGCGCACACACATGCACACACGCACACACACACACACACACACACACACACACACACACACACCCCTGTCATCTGTCTCTGATTTCACCTTGTATTTTCCTTTCTCAGTGGTGAGAATAAGTTGGCTTCAGCTGACCGTATAAAAATGATAAAATCTTTTGAGTGCTCATCATCATTTATAAAGGAGGAAGTTTTCAGAACCTAGAAAATACGAAAGGTATGATATTTTTTTGTTTCTTTTTTCACTCACACAGTTGCCTAGAGAGCACACGCTCACATATCTTATAGAGAACGAAGAACAGTGTGGCCCGACTATAAATTAGTCCCCATTTGTAAACATCTTGCTTCCCGAGCTTTCATGACAAGTACAAAGGTTGAAATATCGGGTCAAGCTACAATAACTTGAATTTTATACTTATTTACTACATCATAGGGAGCATTGGATTGAAACAATCACGTTGTTTTTTCCATAAATCAGTTTATAACAAAAGTACAGGTTAAACGTAGGTACGGGTACCTTGGAATGTACAATCCTTTCAGCTTTATATTTGGTATCAAGACTACAGCATTCCTTGTATTGCACAGATTATGCTAGCCAATGTATAGCAGTATAATCAGGAAAAACAGTCAGCCAATGCTTTGATGGAAAACTTGAGATCCATCTTTTCTCAAATACTACAGTGAAGGCGGTTTCCTAAAGAACACGATGAAATACAGGGTGCGACTGGATTGTGTGTGGCATACTGGTGTGGAGTGCGTCAGTGGGCGATGTGTTTTAGTTGCGAAGCATGCACACCTGTAAGTCTGTGTGCCAGATCATAAACGTTAAAAGTAATTTCACACTCCATAAGGTGACTGCAGTTACACTTGCAGTGAGTAAGGCAGCTTGATAATGACCACCAGATCGAAAACTTTGTATTTTTCACTCCGTAAGGTGACAGTTGCTATACTTGCAGTGCGTAAGGTAGCTGGATAATAACTGCTACACTAGAGCACTCCAAATCTAGGCGTCTGCGTTGGAAACTAGACGCACAGTCTTTAAGTGTCAGAACCGAGGGTGGTGTCTCCCTCTGATCACATGTTCTGATTGTCAAGGTGGATGAGGGTGTTATCATCAATGGAAAATCAGTCTGTGATTGGAGGAATCTGACAACAGATGCAACACCTGCCTTTAAGTATAGCTCTCGTTTGTCCTTATTTGACACATTTTTCCATTTATTTTGTCAATATCTCCTTAAGATGGTACATCTGTTTTAAGACAGTTCAGAGTCTTAGAAGGTTCGCCTGCTGCAATCCCAGACAGAAAGAGGCAGCCACTTAGTGGAGGAGTAGTGACCAAGTCACAGGGGGACTGCTAGCTGCAATAAATTGGAGGGAGGGAGTCACATGAGAGTCAAAGGACACCTGTCACGCAGACGGTGCTGCAGACCTGAATAACAAAGTTAACGGAAAATACAGGTGGTTCCTCAATCATAGAACTGTTTTCAGTTGTGAAGGGAGACCTTTTCCTGGAGAAAACAGTTGTTCTGAAGTTCCAGAGGAGGGAAAAGTGTTCTCATCCAAACCATTACTATAACCTGGGGGACACCAGCAGGCACCCACACACAGGCGATGGATTGCGAGTCGTTGTTTAACTGTGGCAATGAGCATGGTTCCAATGCGACAATACCTGAGGACGAATGGACAAAGGTGAGCGCCACCTGCTAGGGACACATTAACCGAGGCACTATTTAACTTGCATCATTTGTTTAAGAACCAAAATTATGTTTTGTTGTTGCGGTTTTAACACACAAAGTCTGTTTGTATCAGAGCTCTCAAGCTCTTAGCACGACAAGGCCCTCATTAATAAGAGACAAGGCCCTCATTAGGTACTTATTTCTAGAATAACAGTTTTTTTTTGCATTCGCATGCATTTCCGAAGGATCTGTAACTCAAATAAAAGCCGAAAGACACAAACAAATCATTTAACGTATACATTGCGATCCTCAACAGTTGCCACACATTTTACGAGGAACAGACCAACCAACATATGAGAAATAAGAGCCAAAATCAGGGGCATTCTCATGGTCAGTTAAGAATTAAGGTCTGTGTGTTCGTCTAGCTAGCTATACTCTTCTATAGATTATTTTCATATTATTTTTGTATGCACTCACTCATGCACATACTATGTCTATCTATCTATCTATCTGTTACGTGTTTGTATCGCACTAGTTATGAAAGGTGTCAACCCATTGGGACGTTTTGTCTTTGGTTATATCTTCGTGTATGTAGCTGCAATTTTGTAGACATTATTAGAGACACCTTGGCTTTTTCGGTCATATTATGTCCACAACTGTCTAAATTAATGCTAGCAGTAAGAGTTACATAGAGTGAAAAAAATATGGTATAATGTAATCGTTTTAGAGATAAAGTGATGCAAATATAATTATTAAGTGCTGGGAGGGCTGGGGTTGGGTCAGGTGTCAATGTACTAACTGCCAGATGAACTGGGGGCAACAGCAACAGAAAATTAGTATAAAATTGAATTAGTTGGCTAGAGCACTGCACGCATTCTAGTCTTTTAAGATTCTTCCTTTGCTGGAGTGACCTAAATACCTATTTTAAACTGGATCTTAGTTATTCGTTTCCGATTGTCCTAGTAATCCAGTTCACGGTCACGGCGAATGAACACTATTTCGGCGCTCCAGTCGGCATAGGAAAACAAAATTAACCCTGGATGGAGCGCTGGCGATGCTGCCCATCACAGGGTAGGACACACACACCTACTTGAAATTGGAGGAATCAGATTATTTTGATCTAGTTTACGATGTTCGGTAAAACAATAAATCATACTGAAAAAAGCAACACAAATTACAGAATTATATAAACTAAAAAGCATCGTTATCTTTCCCTCCTGTGGCGCTCTAGTAACGAGAGGGGACAGTTGATTTCCTATTCTCCCTGTATACTGTAAAATAACTTTTTTTCATATCTTAGTCGAAGAATGTCTGGTGGTCATATCTTGTGAAAACAAGATGTAAAGTACAACAGCACGTGCATACTTTTACTATTAGACAACTATCGGGGGTCAATTATCAAATCCCTGAACTTCGGGATGCCCTACTGCCCACTACCTTAGCTTCTCAAAAGATGGACTCGCTTCGCTTTAGTCCACAGTTAGCCACCCCTTAAACAGAGCATCTGAGACTGTTCTTCTTTCCTGATTAGCGTCTGTACCATTTTAAATTAGCAATCATTGTCAGCTCTTAAATGGTCATAATACTCAATAGCCTTGGACTATCTATGAAACTATGAATTTTCAACAGACCCTTTTATATGGTCCATATCATAATTATTTATTTTACTGTCTATTTACTTTAAGTTCTAGAGTGCTATTTAATACTTTTGTTATGTAATAGGATGTCACCATTCTTGTGCCTTTATTTTTTTAAGTTATTCCTTTCAAGTGTTGCGGAACTGCTGCAAGACTATCATTAATTGACTGTTAACTTGGAATGCCAGCTGAGATTCATAATAGCACTACAGAGCATGACTAACATTCATAGGGTCATAGGTGTATACTAGGCTAACAACCATTATGGCCTTTATAAACCTAGCCATGCAACCCAAATGTATCCCATGAGTTATTGTGCCTTGGAGGTTATTAGTTAGGCCACGACTTAATGGCTGTCACTGTCCTTCAGACATATAGGTGTCAGACCAGGAGTGAATTTTTGATTTCCTATCCACTGGTCCGAGATTGCACCTCGCTTAAATAGGGTAAGGAAAGGGCTCTGCTTCACATGGATGAGAAGCCTATTCCAGAGAAAGGGGATTCTCTGACATACATGACTATCCCTCCAACATGCCATGTTTAAGTTGTAAGCAACGTTTAAATCCTTAAATCGAGTAGCTCTGGTGCTGTTTATTTTGCGGAATGCAAAAAGTCCGTCAGAGCGTGATCCAAGGATGCCTTGTATGCCAGAAATAAATCACCTCTCAGCTGTCTGTAGGAAACATTATGGCTGTCTTTTGGGCAAAACACTGCTGAATGCACGGCAGATGAGATCCAGTGGCCATTCTCAAAGAGGAAATTCCCACTGAATAAAAATCTTATCACTGATTTTGAGCATGTAATCTTATGTGTAATATTCAATACTGGAAGTAGCTTTCTGTAGGAAGGTCACTGTTTACAAGACGTTTACAGTTATAGTGCTTGGATATGTTGCAGGTACTGGTGAAAATCCTGGATGCATTTAAGGGATGCCTCTTAGTAATTATACTTTTCAGTAGAAATGCATATGCTGAGATCAGCTTTTGAACTACTTAAACAGTTTGTGCCATAAGAGCATCAGTCCTATTAAAACACCAATTCACACCAGAGTAATGCTGTATAAAGTGGGGAGATAATTCTTCAGAGATTCGGGTGATGGCCACTACATCAAGTAACATGGACAGGGAAACAGAAATGTAAGCTTACTTATGGAGCATTTGTTTGTTATACTGACCCATACTTTCGCTTGAGTAATGATGGATTACAATAATTGGGGGTGGGGGGGGCGCATAAGCAGTTGCTCCTTGAAGACCCCTCTTGGAGTTGCCTGGCTCTGTACTCCTAGCCTTCTTTATCTGTAATCCACATATTTGTAGTAGGATTGGCTACTGCCTTCGGTCTTATCAGGACAGCCAGCATACTAGGAAAGACCACCGTGAAGAGAGGCTAAAGCCCTCATCTTATGTCATACTACGTGACTTGTCATAACTCTTATAGCCCACTGCACCATTTCTGAAACTCGAACTCATTTGTCTTTTAAAGATATATTATACACTTTGTAAATAACTCATATTATACACTTTGTGACGGAGGTAAATTGATGTGATGTATGGATTTAAGACTATGAGTTGTTTACAGTCTTTGTCCTGTGGTCCTGGATTTGACTTCCTCTTTTCTATTTCCAAACTATGTGACTCTGTTAGTCTTAAATTTAACAGTACTTTGTGTCGTGCCTGAAAAAAGACTTGTATAGACACCGACCTTGTTTTGTTGGACAAATAAAGTAATGTGTTTCTTCATGAATGACAGGAAAAATGTGGTTATGGAAATGAGGACACACACTAGAATGTGAGTCATGTTAACATGTTTAAAACGGGGGGGGGGGGGGGGGTTACTAAAGAAGAACTACATGATAATAAAAAGCAAATACCTTATTAAATTATGGGTATGTGGGAGCTGGCTGGGTATGAAACATAAAAACACACCCGGGAGAAAATGATTACATTAAATTACGCACAACGACTGCAGATTTAATAGAAATATGAAAAACTGTCTGTGCTATAAGAAATTCTAAAGAGTTAGTGAAACACGTGTAATACATTTTTGTTTATTAAAAACATCTGAGAATAAAATAAATTCTGAATATGGGATTATGTCAGCAGACAAGGAGTGCATGTTTTAAAAAGAGGGCAGTTGTAGATTACAACCTTAATATGGTAGTTATACATAGCTGGATTAGTCAATAAACTAAAAGCAAAATGACTTTTTTAAAGGAATTGTAAAATGCAGTGTAAACATGATAGCTATTAATTGGCCACTGAACCAGGTAGTTATACTGTAATTTAAAAATTTTCAGAGAAATGAAGTAAATTTCTGGCAGTAACCCGGAGATGTACTTGCGTACCTCATCGGCTGGCTTGGGCAGATGTGTGTGTGCCGTGCATTTTCCTCCGAAGTTGCTGCGGTAGCGTTGTCGCCTCACAGCAAGACTTTGTCTCGTTTGATTCTCAGCTAGAGCGTCTTCTGTGTGGAGGCATGCGTGAATGGGCGTGCCTTCGTTGAAGGTTGTGCGTCAGGGCTGGTAACTCTGCACGTAAAAATCCACTACCAAACATTAGCGGACCGGCGTTCCGCTGTGGCGACCCCTAACCGGGATAAGCCGAAAGACACAACAAGTGCAATCTCGGAGTTGGCATACTTAATTTGCAGGGGGTATGGGGAGTTAATAAATACAGTAGTTGGGTGGTGGGCGGAATTAAGGCGACCCTTGCTACTGCGCACCCGGGGAGGTACTCATGGACGGCTTTGGCGTACAAAGGAAGTGTTAGTCTGTTAAGTCTGACAATAGAGTTTGACCTGCGTCAGATTGGTTATGGGCTATAACTGTTATTTAGTTAGTAGACAGTTGCCACAACCAAGTAGAAAGGATTAAAGCTCCAGACCTGAGAATCTTAAGAATTAGGAAGTAATTTAGAGGAGAGGCTGAAAAGAAAATAAACTGGTTAATCTACTTTTACTAAAAGCAAAAACAGACGGCACTGATAATTAAACAAACTGAGTTGCTAGAACAGAAGAGAACAGCAGTACTGCTGTCTAGAAAGATGACCTACTAAGAGTGTTGTGAGGTCAGTGTAGCCTTAAGTACAGAGTCCTTGAATGTGCAGATAGTGGAGAGGGGTGTATTTAGATGAGAATGCACAGAGTCATAGGAAGGAAGAATCATATTAAAATAGTAAATGCATCAATTATGAAGTCGCAGACCACTGACACAACACTGTGTAGGAACAAAGAGAATTTTAGTTTTGGGTTCTGACAATAGAAACAATGAGAAAGAAAGGAAGGAAACACGGAAGAAAGTAAAATATATATATATATAGACATGTTCAGTATGAGGAAGTGCACTAAAATGAAGCTGACAGAAGGGTGATTGAAGTAGTTAAAAGAAAAATGAAAAAGAACGAAAAAGGGCTTAATCAATGACCATTTTTTTCCAGGAATATGTGGAGAAAGTCTGCTTATTGGGGGCCACTGCTAGCTCCTTACCATTACTGAGTGATGTGTCTGAGCTTCTCAATAGTTTCTTTTTGCTCTAAGTGTAATCAGAATCTATGAACCAGATTGGTTGGTGTTAAAGGACAGTTTGTAGTATAGAGATAAGGGTAAAAAATGAGTTTTATAGATGCATTGCAAGCGACTTCATCTTACCTGTCCGGATTGAAATTAGAACACCTGATGTATGTATGATTTGATATCACAACATTATTGCAAAATTAAAACACAGCCATACATTGCTGGTACCCACATATTAACAATATTGAAAATTTGTGACGTTGTCAAATGTGGCTAGTCTTTTTTACACAAATAAGAGAAGAGATATAGAATATAGAGGAAATGATTCCTGGTCAGTTTTCTATGGCTATTAAATCAAACCATGAATGAAAAAAATCAACAACAAAAGTCAAGTGTCACAAAAAATTAAACAAGACAAGTATTTGTGGAGGGGGAGACCCCCCTCTGCGCCCCCCCCCCCCCACACACCTTACTAATTTCAACAGTATGTGATCCGGGGAGGTAAAGGGATATTCCTTACCCTAACAGCTTTGCAGTATCACTGAAAACACTAGGTCAATTTTTTATGTATCTGTGATCTGCTTAAACCTTTTCACCAAAGCTTAGTTTGATTAAACACAGATTAATGAAAGGAATCCATCCCGAACAAAGGGTATGGAAAGGTTATATTCAGAAAGAGGATGCTTCTGGAAGAACACTATGTCTTATTTTAGGAGAATAATTTTTTGCTAAGGATGGGAGAAACTTTTCAATAGTGGTTTGTTTGCATGCATGTGTATGTGTGTGTGTGTGTGTGTCAGTGCATGCATACCTATACATGTGCATATATGTATTGGGAAGGTGAATATAAATAACATTTTAAAAAATAAAATCAGATATTTTTTCTAGAAATGTGAAATGAAAGAGAAGACATATAGAAATCTAGGAGAAAAACTAGTCAGGTAATAAATCTGAATGTACAGAATATAAGGGATAGAAATACACATTATTAATTGAAAGGCAGTGGACAGCTTGTAGGAATGCACCTGTTATCAAAGGCATAAAAGAAGAATGGTGATTGCAACTCTATAAAGTGTAAGTATATATGCTGTTTTTGCAAACTGGAAAAGCAGAGTAGGTGGGATTACCCAGTATTTAAGGATGGATATTAAGGAAATAATGTGGAAAACAGGTAGCATGGAAAAAAATGAAACAGGCTCTGTAAAAATCACATGTATCACGTTTGGTAGAGCGCTGCAGCCTGAAATGAAGGAGACAGAAATAGTGAGTAATAAAAGTAGTGAAAAGTTCACCAAAGCAATGGATGAAGGTAAAACGTACACACCGTATACCTCAATCTGGCCAAAGCATTTGAAACAAGTCCCACTTAGGCATAGTAGAACAGCTTAATAAACTGAGAATAATCCCCTGTGTCATCCACTGGATTGCCAACTGGCTCACAGATAGGATGCAGATAATCAAAACAGAGAAAGTTACCTCCACAAGTCACTAGTGGAGTCCTCCAGGGTTCTGTGCTGATACCTCTCCTGTTTGGCATCTACTTTTTTGAAGTAAAAGCCAGTACCAAAGGGCTCTAAGTTTTCAGATGACTGCAAACTAGGAGCAGGCACTGAATTCCCAAATGACTTACCCATCTTGCAGGAAGGTTTGTCTGATGCTAAATGACAAAAAAATAATTATTGTATTCTTTGGGACATCAGCTACCCCAGGGAACTACCATAGTGACAATACTCCCCTAAGAGTTGACACAGTTGTTTGGGATTTGAGAACTTATTTGGGCAGTCACCTAACTTTTAACCAACATGTGTCCATTCTTGTAAGACAGTCCTTATACATTGCACAGTTTGTAAACGAATGGATGGTGTCTAGATTTAGAGATGCAATTTCCTTCCTTTACTCAGCCCTCATTATGCCAATCATTGACTATAATGCCCCCTTTGGCATGTATCTATCCAGACACATGCAGCAACTGGAATACCCACAGATATACCTTAGTAAAAGGATACAAGGCCTAACCAACATGCCCTACATGGACTGACTCAAATCCCTTTCACTGTAGTCGGTATGCTACAGACTGCTAAGCAGTGACCTCTGTCTAGCATACCAGGCATCCTCCGACACATTACTGATGGATTTATTGCACATCAGCAAGATGAAGAACATCAGAAAATCTCAGTTTAGGGATCTAAACCTCTTCTGCGACCTCAAAGGAATAGTTTGGAGGGACATGTATATCTCACAGAAGATACCACTGCTATAGAACAGACTCCCTATCCTCATGAAACAAAGTTCATCCCTGTCCATTTTCAAGCACAACTCAGAGCTATTGGATAGGAAACAGAGAATGTACCCCCAGGACTTCCCTGTGTACTACTAACGGACAGACAGTGCTCCTAAATGCTTTATCCCATACATGTGTCCCTTCAAGGCCAGTCTATAATCAAATGGGATAGGTTATTTTGAGCATAAAATAGAAAGATGGCTAGGCTTAAAATGGTCGACAAGGGCAGCTAGCCTAGTACTTACCTATGAACGTACAAAATGCAGATGTGAACTTTAAAGATCTGTTGTTTGTGATGAGGATTTACAAATCTAATATATTTTGGCTGGATAAAAAACCTTGAAAAATTTTCTGTGTGAAAAAGAAGATAGACTCTGGAAAAAACAGGGAATGGTAAACAATAAGTCGATTTCTCTTTGAATTTTATTTTTCAGACATTGAGTATTTTTACATAAAATGGAGCACGATTGCTACCAGACTGTGTGCATATGTGTGTGTGTGTGCGTGTTGGTGGGGGAATGATAGAAGGTGATTATAAGACTGTTCAGATAGTGAGCCATTTTGGAATGAACAAATATATTTGGAAGTAATTTAATTTACAGGAGAAAAATATGGCATTGTTGATGTGTGTTAGGACCATTTAAGTGACAAGAGGAAGTAAGCAATTTATTGCTGAAGTAATATCAGTAAAGCTTCACAATTAAGCTAAATGAAGTAATAGACTGCACCACTTCTACATGCAGAAAGTTGGGAAGTAGGCTTCCAAAAGATAAAAGTGTTTATCCGAAAATAAAAAGACTGGAAAATAAAATCAAAATGCATATGTGTGTGACAAAAAGTGATGGGGCATAAAAGGAAATAATCTGTAAAACCTTAAGAGTTTGTATTGCTTGTGGTGTAAAATGAAGAGAAGAGACTTGATTATGTGAGTACAAGGCACATGATTTTTTGAGAAGATGACAGTTTAATAATAGGTGGTATGAAACTGAGATGATGTCAAGGAATTAACCCGTAGGTGAAGTTTATAGGAAGAATAAACAAGGGAATGGTTTAATTAGGGGATAGTCATAGAGTGGGATGGTTAACATGTACAGATGAAGGGCAGGGACTGTTTGAGTGACTTTGACAGAATTATACAGATTTACTAAAGAAAGGGAGCATAGTGTGCTATAAGTCCTTAATGATTCAATGGCAAGTATATACATGAGCTGTCTTTCACTGACTGTTTAAAAGTAACACTCATTCTGATTTGGTGCCCTATGAATAAGGGAAAGAGTTGTAGAAACATGCCCTATGAATAAGGGAAAGAGCTGTAGAAACAATCATACCTCTCAAGTGTACCTCATCATGAGGAAAGTTTCTCATTTTGAGTCTTAAAAAGTCTATGTTCCTCCCAGTTCCACTTTGAAAGGGACTGTTGCACATTCAGTGTTCTTTCTAATATACACAGTAAATAGCAAATAATCATGCCAATTCACCAAAAGAACTTTGTATAAGTGTAAAGTAACACATTTAACTATAATGCGAGCTTCCTAGTTGAAGTTGTCAGTAAGCTGTTAGTATGTGTTCCAAATTTTGCCCATTTGCTCCAGATTATGAGAGGTAGTATTCTTCAATTTGGAAATGGAAGATTGAAAAACAGTGACATAGCCTGTGGTGATCAAAGAAATAATGGCAGCAGAGCTTAATATGTATATCTGTACATATATGTATATCCATAGCTATAGCAATAATCATAACTATATGTGTCTATATCTATCTATCTATAATATATATATCCGGTTCCTTTTCAAAAATTACATTTACATATAATATTTCATAGCTCTATAAAATATTAAAGTATTTAACATTATTTTTAATTATGAACAGCATATGATGCAAAAGTGTTGTTAATAAGAAGATATTTAACAAAAAAAAAACAAGAATTTTGCTAGTTTCCACCTGAGATATGTGGATTTTTTTTGTTTGGGATGATAGAGGGACAGGTTATTGGGTAGAGTGAGACTGACAGTGTAATAGCTTTAAGATAATGTTTGGCAAAATACCCAGTTTCATCAGAATTACACAGTTCAATTTTATTATTATTAAATAAAACATTATGCTTTTCAATGCTCTGCAGTGTATCTACAAAGGATGAGACAGTGATGGTTGATTTTTAGGTAGACAATTTGTCATTTTATATTTTTGCTGACTGTGTTTGCAGTATTTCAAGTTTAAAATTTACATTATCATGATATGGCTTATGCAGAAGAAGACCCCTTAAATGAGACATAGTTAAGTCAAACCCATCAGCTGAATGTGAGCAAAAGATGGACCCTAGGTTAGGTGGAGGGCAGTTGCCCATACCCATCATGCAGGGAGAATTGCCTCTGTACCCTCTTAGCATAACCCATTCTAAGGTCACACAACCTCAGGGTAAGTTATAAAATATCCAAGATGGATCGCATTTGATCTCCTGGGTCTGCTTTAGGTGCCTTTTGCTTAAACAGGTGTCACTCAAATAAACAAAAATCATATCTTAACTCTCATATATTTTATTGCTGACCAAGAAACTTTTAAGCTTCAGGAGAAATGAATTCATAGTTTTGAAAATGTCAGTCAAAGAAAACTTTATTGTCATTCAGAACTACACCACAGTGTAGCTGAATGAAATTGCGATGCTTCACTCCCAGTACAAAAACATACATATAGAGAAGAAAAAGAAGAAAGTAACATAATAAAAATAGAATAAAATAATAACATAATGACCAGATACACTTTACATATAAATAGAATTCAGTAGCAACACGTGCATGACATTACTATAACATAAGAACTAAGCAGTATATGGAATGGTCAGCATGAATACTGCACAGTTTGATTTATATTGCACTTCATGGAGTCCTATGGTAAGGTAAGATGTGAACCAACGTTAAATATACACCAGTTAGTTATTGCACATGAAAAGGCTTAATACTTATAGTGTAACAAAGCCTGGATATGTAAGGATCTGTACAGTCAGATAAATGTACTTGGATACTAAAACTAGGAGGTATAAGGCACAGACCAAGCAGTAAGGAATACACCAATATTTTTCTGCATTCTGATTGCCTACTTTCATACTATACAGCGAAGATGTAAATTCAGTCAATCTGCCTGCCTGCTTAGCCACAGTAGCAGTGATCATTTTTAACATTGTCTTTTTATTAAACACTGGCACAGCTGCATCACATAAACACAAGAAACACAACAAGGCTTAATTTTTATATCTCGCGTATTAAATAATATAAAACACCGAATAAGAATAAAGGCATAAATCCTATTCTACACACTGCCCCATCACCCTTATTCTAATTCTGTTCAAACAGCAAGCAGGCATTTGCATTAGTATTCAGTTTAGTTTAATGTGCTATCACAGTATAGTGGGTGGCAGTAAGCTTGTTAGAGTAGGGATATACTTTGCTCTAGCAATCAACCCCATTCTGTTTACAGTATCAGCAAAACTCCTTCTGATGATATGTTAAACTGAGGCCCCATATGGCTTAGTTAATGGTGACTCAGGTGGATGTAAAAGATCCCATGGCACCTATTGAAAAGAGCAGGCAAAGTTTCCCAAATGCCATGGTCAAATTTTCCATAATGCTATATAAATACCACATGAGATCTCCCATGAAAAGAGATTACTAGCCTAGTGTGACTAACCTGGTCAACAAAGAATGAATTCATGAAAATAATAAATAAACCTTAAACTGCTCACACATATACAAGAGACTGTGTGTGTATATATATCCTAAGGAGTACTGGTATCCATAGCTCTTAACCTCTTAGCACAACAAATCTGGAGAAAGCCAAAAATAATGATGGGACAAAGCCCCAAAAATAGCTACACATTTTAAATATTGCTATTATAAACTTAGGAAGTTGCTAGAATAAACGTGTTTGTGTTACTATACATTTTCTGAAGGATATGAAATCTGAAACTCAAATGGCTGTCATTATTTAGTGAATTCAGTCATCACTGATTTGCTAAAAAAATCCAGAAAACTGCAAATTTTATGAGGAATAGATGAAAAATGTGAGGAAAGAATTTGGACATTCTGTGAAAATCTGGACAGCTGAGAGGTATGCTGGCTTCTCATACAAACTACTTCTTTGCCTTATATCCACTGTCTTCCAGTTAAGGGGTTCTTTCTGAGCAGAAAAAAGAAAAACAAGAATGCATCTTATGGAGAAAAGGGCTTAAATGTTTTGCTGTCTTTTCAACACAATAAGCAGCACATGCCATAGTGAGCCTGTGCCTGCATACTCCCCAACTCAGACATGCCATTAATTAAATTGACAACCCTTTCAGTTGCTTGTAGATAATCATGTACAATGTGTGAGTGCAAGTGTGCTCTTTGAAGAACCAGTGTCCCACACCTGTCATTTCACCATTTTATTCCTGAGAAAAGCACAATAAAACAATAATTCTTCATGTAAGTACAGTATTACAAGAATTGAAGGGAATACTTTGTTGACAGTCAATGAAAAACAAAATAAAAATAAAAAATGGAAAAATAAACTTATACAGCACCATTTTATAACCAATTCTTTATAAATAGAATATATATGCAGTCTTTCACCCAGCAAAACGAATATAATATGAAGAAAACACAACACTAATATATGTTGCCTCTTCAAACATCGCCAAGATGACCTGCCGCATTCTTTTGCAAACATTAAACATTTGCTTGAACAATCTAAGCTACATCTAAATACAAATAAATCCAAACTAATGTTTTTTAATTCTAACCCAACAATCCTACATTAGTGACTTAACAGTATTATCAGTCACTAATAACAGAAATGCATACAAAATACAAAACTGTTGGGAATAGATTGAGATTCATTCAACAGATCCAACATGCAATTAAAAAAAAACTAAGCACAAACTAAGACATCTGTGTAAAGTGAAATCATTTATAACAAAATATACATGTTAAACTAAAGCTTAGATCTATCTCTTCCATAGTCTCCTGTAATTGTCATCAATTTTTACTAGCCTACAGTACTTGTATCAGCTAGCTAAACTGGGGCAATCTTATGACAAAATTGCAAAGTTTACAAGTAATCACATTAACCAAACACATCACTGTACGGCACTTAACTCCCCGAATTGACTAGTACTATCTACTCTACTAGCCTTTTCTCATAGGTTCATAGGTTAATACTAGGCTCTTGATATGGTGGTCCATTTGTAGTTCAGCCACAAATTCCCAGGTCATAAGTACCCATCAACATGAATAGTTAATGCCTAGTTTCAACTCCTTTCAGTGATGACTTGAGGGGTCAGACCCATGGTGTATTTATGATTGCCATCCATTTGTTTAGGTAATGCTTAAACAGAGTCAGGGAGCTACTTTGTTTTATATCCAAGAGAAGTGTAGTGCATAAAACAGTGGCTGCTAACTCCCATTCTTCCTGTCAGCCACATGAACCACTAACTAAACTTAGGTCACCTGGGCTGTAGTCAGGGCTTTATTTCTGTTTATTACTGGTGCTTGCTGGAGTGAGAAATGCATTTAAGTCCACATGTAAAACATAGCAGTTGTTGTATTTATTTGTAAGCTTTGGCTGAAAATATTGAGCTTTGACAAAGTTATGAGATTATGGTTACCAATATAAATGCAGCATAGGCTATTGGCCCAAGGGCCTAAGAAAAGCCTAGCCAACAAGGTTCCCTGGCGTACACCACCCAATAAAGTTAATTTCCTGTGCACCTGTCGAGCAGAGCCACAGAAGTGATCACAGGGTGTATTTCCTATAGATTCATAGGTAGGTACTAAATCAAAATAGATTTTTTTTTTCATTCCTTCGGCTTGCTGGGTTTCAGGAAGACAGGATTTCATAGTAGAACCTAACAGTTCATCTGCAGGGTGCTGCAGGTGATAATACAACAGTCCTTCATGGGGCCATGGAGAAGGGCAGGGCTTTAGTGCAAGAGTCGGGTGGAGGAACTAATAGTAGAGCATTTTTTATTGCACCAAAAAATAAGAGAAATGCAGAGTTACCTAAAGGCTTAGGATAAGATGGACAGTTGCTATTATTCAAGGCTAACACTTGTCAGACTTGTTGTTTGGACAACTGTTAACTCTTGCAGTAGTCTGTGTGTATATATCGCAACAAAATCTGCTTCTGAAAGCATGCCAGTTTGGCAACATTTTGCAACTAGCATTGTTGGTAAAATCTTAGTGGTTATTGCTGTCTTTACTTTAGAATTACGTAAAAACATGTCTTTTGACTATAGGAATGTATAAATCAGCAGCACAGCAGTAATAGATAGGTGCATGTGTGTTTGTGTTTGTGAGCACATTTGTCCCCTTATCTCTAGAACATTGATGTGAATACTGTCCTCAGAAGGGACCACTTGCCTTGGACAGTCTTTCCCAAGTTATGGGCCCCCCACCAAGCTGGTAAGTACCAATAGTCACTGTGGCATTTGGGAGTGGAAAGACAAATGGGTGACCTTGAGATACCTCGGGGGACTGAATTCATCACAGTATGTTTGTCCTGTCCGTTGATGGACAGACAGAAGAGACGACATCAGATCAGATGGTCATACATCTGTTATAGCTACTATTATATCTGTCATTCCAGGTTTCCTGTGGCTGTATAACCTCTCGAACTGTAGCCATGTGGCCTGTGACATCACAGATGGATTTGTTGTGGAATAACTTGTCCATCTGACAACTTTTATTTCTGTATCACAACTTCTTGAAGGGGGGAACTGCTAGCATCTTGGCTATAGTATTAGATAAAAAAAAAGCATTATCCAGTAGGGAGTAGATTCTGTCTTGGAGGTTTGATATGATTTTCTAGTTCATTATCAGGCTTGAAGATTTAATTTTGATTATACAGTATTCCATGGCAATTCATGGTAATGATAAAGATTTAATACACATTACAAGGGCATAAGGGAGGAGGAAGACATTTATGTTGAAGGCCTTAATAATCCGCACAGGTCCACTGATTTAGCATTACAAAATTCCCTAATGTAGATTAGTTTGCTGTTGTAGCAGTTTTCACTATTTTTTTTAATAGAAGTTATGTCTAAGAAATAAACTACAAGGGCAGTTGACTGACACTGAATGCAGTGTCATCAAATCTAAGTAAGCAAAAAGCACCTACACTGCAGATCTACTGATTCATTGCATAACACATTTAGTGGAAACACCCAGATACAAACAAAAACCCTAACACTGCAACATATTAAACAAAACACTACAACATACTCCATTGTGAAACCCTATCTGTAAACTTGACCTTAAACTCTCACCTCACCTCAGACTCCAGTTCTTATCTTAAAGTCATTGACTTCTCCAGATATTGCAGATAAGCAGGTATTCAATCAATTAATCTTTTATTCCCATGACAGTCAGTAAAACAGAAACTGGCAAACTGGCCTACAGTTTATACTGCAGCGGTTTTCCTATTGACCTGGTTTGCAAATCTAAGTATATTATAATAAAGTACCTATAGCCTGTTTACCAACTGTGAGGCTACCTGCACATCACCTCCTTTCCAACCTGCCTTTACCATTCCACATAATTGCTCCTCTGCTCATACCCCCTCTTCCCTCCTTCGCTCCCTTCTGTTGGTTACTTCCCTCTGTCTCATCTCTTCACATTCCGATATTATCTGCTTCTAACACCTGGTATTCTCCCTCATCTTTAGCATCTCTGCTGTTGCTTTATCTCTCCTTTCTGCATACTGCTGTAAGGTTATATTCTCTCCTTCTCTGGCTTGCCCTCCTGCTCACCATACTACCTGCTCGCCTTTTTGATTGTTTCTGAAGGCTTACTTGGATTTCAGGTGCCAAGTGCTTTCACTGTCATTGTCAGAAAATTCTGCTTTTAACTGCGAGCTACCTGTCTGCTTTTCCCCTGCCTGTTTATCTTACCTTCCTCCTTCCACTGTATGTCCGTCTTCTCCTAACTTGCCATGATTGCCACTGCTACTTTATTTTCCATCCATTCCTGATGCTACAATCTCTCGTTTTACCATCCTATCCTTTCCCATGATGCCTTGCTGCATTTAAAACTCTACTGCTGGGTCTTTCCGCCATCTTTTGTGTCTACTACCTTTCCTACTGGCATGTTTTTGGACTAGGTGATGTGCAAATGCCAATAACTTTATTTTTTGTATTTATTTACTGTCAATTAAGTACTGTATTGCAAGATTATTGCCACTACATCAACGAGCTTTATATTTGTTTTCTCTGTTACTCACAGAGTATGGCTTTACCTATTGTGTATATTGTATTATTCTAATGCCTGAGGTCCTGCGAAAAGGACTGTTTCCAGCTATTATTGCTACTTTCACATACTTTCTAGCTAATGGTGTGCTGAAATATCATTTAGCTACCTGAATGTATGAATGCTATTTTTTTTTGATAGTTACATGTGGGAGTGCTTGTTTCACGCTACATGTTGTTATAGTTTCAAAAAGTGTTCTACACATTCTAATAGCAATCGTTTCTACCCTATTTGAGAGGATATACCTTGTTGCTACACATTTTGGGGCTATGGCTAAACTTTTCATGTGTATTTACTTCCTTGTCCATGTGCAAGGACTTGCTTCTAGCAGCCTACGTTATCTGTAACTAAAGCTGCTACCCATTAGTAGTCTGCAGTGCAGACTTCATGTTGTTACTGCTTTGGAAAGTACATCATACTCCACGATAACCTGCTGTGTACTATGATTATTTTTGAATTGTTCATGTACCAGTGTGCATGTCATTTCTACATTACCATAACTGAATGATGTATTATATATTGTTTTCAATGTTTTAGATGCTGCCAAATACATTGTTTGTATAGCTCTCTATCTAAATTGCAACTTTTCTACTTGTTCTGTGCTCATTTGCCCTCTTCTAGTGGCTCTGCCCTCTCACAGACTCACTCCTAGGCCCTCCCTATATCTGCATGCACACACTCACTTAGGTTTCTGTACCTCTACCCCCCTCACACTCACTCTAGCAGTCGCTCAACTCTATGTCACAGTCTCTCCCCACTACTGCCCTCTTATTTTACCCCTCTCTTTTTTTGTAATCTTATTTATGTCTTTCTGTTCTCCTTTTCAGGTTTACTGTCTGCAAAACACCTGCAGACTTTTGCACTGGCCCCATAAGGCTGGAATGTCCATCTGAACTACAGTTTACACTGTGGCGGTTTTCCTACTGACCCTGTGCAAATCTCAGTATGTTATATAATAAAGTACCTATAGCTTGTTTATTTACCAACTGTGAGGCTACCTCCACATCACCTTGCCAACCTTCTTTCAAACCTGCCCTTACCGTCCACTTAACTGTTCCTCTGATCATATCCCCTCTTCCCTCCATTGCTCCCTTCTGCTGCTGACTTCCCTCTGTCTCATCTCTCCACAGTCAGATATCTGCTTCTAGAACCTGGTATTCTCCCTCCTCTTTAGCATCACTGCTCTTGCTTTATCTCTACTCTCTGCATACTGTTGTAAGGTTCTGTTCTGTTCTCTCTTTCTCTGGCTTTCCCCTTCTGCTCACAATCCTACCTGCTTGCCTTTTTTATTGTTTCCTAAAGGCTTACTTGGATTTCAGGTGCAGCCCAATTTCAGGTGCAGCCTGCTCCGTTCATCCTCGCTATGCGCAGGCTCACTCAGTTCCTCTACCCTTCCCCCCCATTCCCACCCACCCCACTCTCCTTAAACTTATACTCTCTATGCCACACCTTTTCCTTCACTCAAACCAATCAGCATCATCTACCAATCAACAATCCTCTCTATTTTTCCACTCCCACCTTATCTCTCCTCTCTCCTAGTCTCACTAACACTTAATCCTTACCGCTGTCTATATCTTCCTACCTTACTTCTATCTCCAACACACTAACTTCATATAAGTACCCCCCCAATCCTCATAACCCTTATTTGGTACATACTCTTAGCAATTCTTTTACCTGTCAATTGTTATATATCAAACACTGCTTATCATCCATCATGCTGATTAAATATTTTTTTAACTACCCTTCTCTTCTCTTTTCTTCTCCTCTTTTTCTCTATCCACCTCATACCACACTACACTCTCTTACCAAACACCAACACATACTCTCCCCTTCACTTACATTACCAGCACCTCCCATCACTCACAGCCAGTCTCTCCATCTCTTTTGTTTCTCACCTTCACACCTCTTCAAAATTAACGCCTTCCCAAACGCCTCTCTCGCCTCTACTCTGAAGTCAAAAGGTCTGCTAATATAGATCTCCTCACATAAATTATTACTTTTATGGACACACGTCTTCTGGATGGGGACATCCATCCCAGTCCAGGTCCATCTGTCACCACCTTTCACAATCACATACCTCATACCTCACCCCTCCACTTCTCATCCCCCACCCTCTTGCCTTCTCTTAAAACATTATATATATACTCTTTAAATATTCAAAGCCTCGTAAATAAAATCACAGAACTTCATTCCTGGATTGCTAATATTTACCCTCAAATTTTAACCCTATCTGAAACCTGGTTAAATCCACATATCACAAACACCAACATTTTACCTCCAGGTTATAAAATCTTCTGCTCTGACAGAATTAATAAGAGGGGTGGAGGTGTTGCCATCCTCTGCTCTGAACAACTTAATCTCTCCCCACGTTCCATTTCTATACCTAGCTTTAAACCTGTTGAAATTCTTAATGTAAATTGTCACCTAAACTCACACAAAAAAATGTGCCATAGTCACTATCTATATACCTCCAAGGAACAATATACCTATCCTTGAAAACTTTCTCTCTTGGATCACTCAATATGTACCATACGAAACCATTACCCATGGTGGTGTAAACATAAACTGGACTAACCTCAGAACTATATCTCCTAATCTCAGCCTTAATCCTCATGGCTTCCACCAACTCATCTCCTCCCCTACTCGGACTACCAAAAACTCCACTACTGGACCCACCCTAGACTTAATCCTTACCTCAGATCCTACCCTTTATCATAACCCTGGGACATTTCCAAACTTCTTAAGTGACTATTCTCCTGCATATATCCACAGGTTCTCCCAGCACCCTCCTAAAGACCACCTCTATAGAGAATGTTGCAAACTCACCCACTTTAGTGCTGATACTTTTAACTCTAAGTTGTCTAGTATAGACTGGTCCTTCCTTCATCACCTCCCTCTCAATGAGGCTGTAAAATCTTTCAGTAATATATTTCTAGACATACTCAATTCACTAGCACCTACCAGAAAAATCAGAATAAAATCTAACTTTACCCCTTGGCTCACAAAACATACCTGCTCCATTATGCATAAAAGAGACAGTGTCTAGAAATCCTGGGTCAAAAACAAATTCCCTCCCCTACTTCAAAAATACAAAGAGTTTAGAAACCTGTCAAAAAAAACCCCTCCCCTACTTCAAAAATACAAAGAGTTTAAAAACCTGTCAAAAAAAAAAGGTCAACAATGATAAAAATAACTTTTTCTGCTCTACCCAATCTAATCCACAACCCCCCCCCAAATTCTGGTCAACCATTAATCATCTTCTGTATCCTGGCACCCCTACCACCCCCAACCCCTTCCCACATAGTACAGCAACTGAAACAGCCACTCTCCAAAGTAATTATTTCCTAGAAACAATCCAAAAACTAATGCAAAATAGCAATAATTCCTCTACTACTCCTTCATCCCCCAACACAACACCTTCCAATACCTTCTCATTAAAACCAGTACCCATCATCTTCATCAAATCTTTCTTAACCAAACTCAAATCTTGCTCCCCCTCTGCTGATAAATTGCCTCCCTACTTTCTTAAAATTGCTGTAGAATCCATTGCCTATCCTGTCTCTATACTCATAAATCGATCCATCACTGAAGCCTGTGTCTCTGATATATAGAAATCCTTCTTTACAATCCCACTCCACAAGGATGGAAACTGTACTGACCCTTCTAATTATAGGCCATAGCAATCCTGTACCCTGTCTCCAAAATTATGAAGAAGTGCATACATATCCAGTTACTGAAACACCTGCTTGACAATAATCTGCTAACTTCCACCCAACATGGTTTTAGATCCCACCACAGTGCAGCCACTGCACAACATTCCTTCACCCATACAGTAGCCGAGGCCCGTGACAACAACAAACTGATCTCCTGCTTATTTCTTGATCTTTCTAAGGCCTTTGATACTGTGTCTCACTCTAAACTCTGACCTCTATCTCTCTAGCTCCTCTGTAAACTGGTTTTCCAGCTACCTCTCCAATAGGCAACAATCTGTTCGCTGGCACACTGTCAGATCGCCCTTCCTCTCAGTCAACACAGGGGTTCCTCAAGGATCAATCCTGGACCTCTTCTTGTTCAAGATTTTAAGTAACAAACTACATTATGCTTGTAAGCTCTCAACACTACTATAATATGCCAATGATTCCACACATCACCACTGCCCATACTATTCCTGTTCTCTTAGCACTCACTCAGGACACCTTCTCATCCATCAAAACTTGGCTCTCAGACAATCAACTAGTACTAAATCCTAACAAAAACAAAACTCCTTCTCTTGTTTTCTAGACCACTGGCACAACACAAATCCTCCTTTGCCATCACCTCCCTCAATAATACTATCATTAAATGTGAACCTCATACCAAATTACTTGACACCATTATCAATGACAAATTAAAATTTGACATACACATTCAACAATATATATAAAAAAAAAAACATCAGAAACTTGGTCTACTTTATAGAAATCGCAAATTCCTTACACCTACCTTCAAACTCTAATCTTACCCAGTCTCTCCTCTTACCTTGTCTACTCTACGCTGCCCCTATCCTTACTAATATTCAATCTACACTTCTGTCCAAACTCGAACAAACATACAATAAAATAGCCAGATTTGCCACTAACCTCTCTTACAATTTGCGTCACTGTTTTACCCTTAAGACACTTACCAGTAAATAACAAAGAATAACCACGAAACTGGAACCACACCAACGTATTTTAATTTAGCGCTTTCGTCTTGACAATGCAAAAGACTTCATCAGACTAAAACATAATTTGAACAGCCACCTTATATACCATTCAAAAACACCTGATTGGACAACTACAAACTTTCATTCCACATTTAAAGATATAGTACAATAAAACCCTGCATGAGATTATCTATACAAAAAGTTAAAAATACATAACATATAAACAACTATAACAATTTTTTGATTTTCTGTATGGTTTTGTACAAAATACCATGCTGAAAATTAAGGAATATGTTCAACTAGAAAAAAAAAGTTCTAAAATATATATGCTGTATGTTACCACATAAGAAACTGCAATGGTTTAATATTCAGAACTGGCTTTTAGTTTTAACACACTCTGAATGGAACATTGGTCATTCAGTCCAGTAGGGGTAACTGCATTTAGTTTAAGCTGCCATTGCAGTTCCCTGAACTCCAACAATTCATTATATGACCCCCCCCCCTCTGTCCCAAATCTATGTGGTCAATCACCATGAATTTGAAGGTATGTTGTGGAAAAATAATCACATGTTTTAACAGAGCGTTGTTCCTGTCCATCTTTCTAATACAATAAACATGTTGATAAATCTTAGTACAGAACTGTTTGAGAATTTTTCCCACATAATATGCAGGACATTGTTGGCAAGATGCTAGATATACCACACCCTGTGATTTGCAACTGTATTTCCTTTTTAAGTTTTATGGACCCATAATTATGGACATTAACTGAGTTACATTTTAAAATGTGTTGACATTGAGTACAGGACTCACACTTAATCATCTTACCATCTGAATTTGTTGTCCCTTCCCTTTTCACCATGTTTTTTATACATACATCCTTCTGGTACACTATTTGTGGTTTCTCCCCCACAACTTTAATATGTTGGCGGTCCACGAGAAAATAACCCAGTTTTTCTTAATTATATGTCTTATATTGTAGAAATCACTATTAAAAGTTAAAACTAGTGCTCTACTGAAGTGGTTCATAGATTCCTTATTAATAACTTGGGACTGGTTATTCAACCCTATACCCATCAATGGGATGAAAACTCCCCTAAGTCTTTTTTGTACCACTTCATTGAAAGTATCACTTAAAAAGTTCTCCAGGTACCCTCTTTTTATGAACATTTTCTTCAAAACCACACATTGTGTCAGAAATTCATCTGTTTCTGAAATTATCCTTGCCAACCAGATGCATTTTCCCTGTACCAAGGATATTTTTCTGATGGATAGGGTGGTGACTTCAGTTATACAGCAAGATGTTCGAATATGTGGGCTTCCTGTAAATATTAGAGGAAAATTCACCTCTTAGTCTGTTTTTAGATAACTTAATGTCCAAATAACTAATTTCCTCTTCCAATACATTCATGGTGAATTTCAAAAATGTAGTAGTCGTATGTAAGTATTGAAAAAAAATCATTTAGTCTGTCTCTCATACCTGTCCAAAATATGATACCATCCAAAAAACGTGCAAAATATGTCCATGAATCTGATAAATTACTGTTTAAAATGTAATTCAACTCTCAATGGCCCAATACTATGTTGGCAAAGGAGGGGGCACACTCTGCCCCCATGGCCACTCCAGTTTTCTGCTTAAATATTTGTTTCTCAAATGTTCTGAAATTATTCTCCAGCACTATCTCCATCAAGGTAGCCAAAGTAGAAATTTTGTCGTGTGTAAAGTCAGTGTATTTACTCAAATAGAAATTCTATACCCAAGTTATGGGGGAAATCACAGAAAAAGATCGACCACATCAATAGTGACAAAAATGAGGTTTTCACTATATGAATTCTGATCAATACGCCCCAAAAAATCCCAAGAGTCCTTGATATATGTAAGATGTTGTAAAAGTACGTGTTTTGTGTGTTTGTCTATGTACTGGGCTATATAAAAAGTTTTAGAAGCCCTAACATCTACTACTGGACGAAGTGGGGGATCTTTTAGTCCCTTGTGTATTTTCGGTATTCCAAAGAGTATAGTATTCGAAAGATGGACAGGAACAATGCTCTGGCAAAATGTGATTCTTTTTCTACAACATACTTTCAAATTCGTGGTGATTGACCAGGTAGATTTGGGACAGACAGGGCAGTCATATAATGAATTTTTGGTGTTCAAGGAACTACAATGGCAGCTTAAACTAAATGCAGTTACCCCTCCTGGACTGAATGACCAATGTTCCATTCAGAGTGTGTTAAAACTAAAAGCCAGTTTTGAATATTAAACCATTGCAGTTTCTTATTTGGTAACATACAGCATATATTTCAGAAAATTTTTTTCTAGTTGAACACATTCCTTAATTTTTAGCATGGTATTTTGTACAAAACCATACAGAAAAGCAAAAAAAAAAAAAAAAATATATAAATATATATATATATATATATATATATATATATATATATTTGTTTATATGTTACGTATTTTTTACTTTTTGTATAGATAATCTCATGCAGGGTTTTATTGTACTATATCTTTAAATGTGGAATGAAAGTTTGTAGTTGTCCAATCAGGTGTTTTTGAATGGTATATAAGGTGGATGTTCAAATTATGTTTTATTCTGATGAAATCTTTTTTCATTGTCAAGACAAAAGCGCTAAATACGTTGGTGTGGTTCCAGTTTCGTGGTTATTCTTTGTTATTTACTGGTTGGTGTGTTTCGTTTGTATTCTCAGTTTGACCCTTAAGACACTTCAATGGCCTGAATTCTCTCATCAACTTCTACTTCCTTGTTTACATATTACACACTCCATTCTCTATAATCTCTCTTCCTAACCTAGTATCCTAAAACACCCCCCCCCACTCCGACACCTTCACATAACTGACAAACCTTCTTGACATCTACAAACCTAAAAAGAATATTGGAAAGTCCCTTTGCAAGTATTCAGTAGCTTATGTGTAGTACACACTCCCCCTCAATTTAAGAAACATTTCCCAAAAGCACCAGTTTAAAAGAGAACTAAAATACTATGCACAGAAGACTTGGACCTGCCCTTGCCAAACCCCCACTTGACAACCATATTGCTTACTCCTCTACTACACTATTTAAATTATCACCTATGTTTTGTCTCTTCTCTCTCTCTTATGTAATAGCTTTTTTTAACCCTCTTAGTTCAAATACAAGAAAGTTCATTCTAATGCTGTGTCAAATATGTTTATCTACTGAAAGTACCTCATATACATTTTATACTATGTAATGGCATTTTCATTGTATTATAGTGTACTATGCTGTGAACTGCATCTTTTATCTTTATTTTATGTTCTTGTACATGACACCACTATGTATTTGTTTATCTTTTGCATGATTGCAAATTATCTGGAGCTTTTCTCCTCGGGTCTCCACTGAAAATGGGCCTCTGGCTCAGTTTGGACTAACCTGGTTAACAAATGTCAAATAAAAAAAAAATAAAATCATGGTCTCAGTGAAATGACTTTTTTAAAACAAAAATCGTCTTTATTCAATTATCACTTATGACACAGGCAATCATACATTTATATAAACAAAAAGAAAGATATTTATATATTCTTAGTTGTAAACATTATGCATCACATATCATTTTCTAAACAATCATTGTAAATCAGACATTGCATAGATCATTCAATTCCTGTCTTCTGTTAGACCTCATTCCTCCTCCAAAACATTATTCTGCATGTATTGTTCACACATTTCCAATTTTTTCTATGTAATTTGTTCCTACTCTTTTCTAAAGATCCCACTTCCAGTTCATTTATCCCTGTTACTATATCCAATACTTCTGGTATGACTTCCATTTTTAGTAATTGCTTTTTTTGGCAGCCACTAGAGTTGAACTCAGCAAAGCCTTACTATATCTAGACAATTCCAATCCTGTATCATAGTTCAGAAAATTATTTCCTTAGTTACACCAATTTGCTAATCCAGTATTTCTCACAGAGTAGTCTGCTGGGAATTTTTAAAGTCTGCCAAGTCATTACACTCCCACAAATATGTTTCCAATTACCTCTTTCTTCCCCATAACACTTCCAATGTTTGCAATCTACCTGAGGAAAGATGCTTTGGAGTCTGCTTGGGGTACACAATTATCTATGCTGCAAACACTTCCAAGCAAAAATCTTAAATTGTCTATACCTGTCTAGCCCAGCTCAGTTTTTGTACCTTGGAGAATAATATGTAAATTCTGTCATACCTCCTACTGATAAATTCACATCTTTCATACCAAATGCTTTCACACATTTCTTAAAAAGTCTACTCTCTTTTGTTATATTTTCCCTTCTAGCCACCCCCATATACATCATCACTGTTGCAAATCATATTCCAGTCGTTCCCACCTATAAGTAGTATTCCCTGCTGAAAGCTGATTATTTCTCTCAATATTTTCTTAAGTTCCATTGGAGGAGTTTTAGCTGGAATATAAATACATGACAGCATAATCCTCCTCCCTTGCCAATAACCTCTTACTACTACAAATCTACAACTATTATCTTTTTTCCCCCTCTTCTATCACTATTGGAGCTCCTCTAGCAACTAACATAAGTAATCCCCTTTCCTTTGTCCTGGATATTCCACTGAATAACCATCCTGAAATCCTTTCTTTATCAAATTCACATGCTCAGTTCTTTCCAAATGTGCCTTCTATAGCATAGCTATTTGCATTCTGCATTTTTTAATATAGTTCACTTCTCTTTATTTTTTGTATATGCCCGTGAGACCATTAACATTCAAAGATAATATGGAAAGTGTTGCCATTGTGAACATTTTTTAAATGTCTAGTTTTAGCTTTTGTGCTACATGCATACACGAACGTTTAGCAGATTGATCTTTTATACAGTTGTTTCTTGTCATATCCATTTGGATCTGTGTCACATCTTACAAGACTTTTTGTTTTAATGAAAACCCTCAAACAATCAGACAAACAAAAAACACCCCTTGTAACATATTAACTTAATACAAACGCACAAAACTATGTACATCTTCAAATAATGAAGTTTAACCCACTTAATAGGAGCATTTTTCCAGACTGACAGCTACATTCACAGGCTTCAGACGACCTACAATGAAGTTTATCCATGCTAAGATGCATGGTACAGCCTGTGCTTTTACTTACACTAAATGCTGTCTATTTTTGTCTTATCAATAAATTGACCTCTTAACTACAAGCAAACCAGAAAAAAAAAAAAAAAACCTAGATACACAGCACACCACAAAACACAATTAATTGACCAAATTAAGCACTTTTGTACCTTGTATACTGGGACTTCTTTAAAATAATAATAATACCAATGAAATCCTTCATTAAAAAATATTTACCATTTGACATATGACAATACTGCACTAATCAACCCAAACCTCTGTTCATACATTACAAAAACTGTTTAGTTTATAAAAATCCTTAAAATACACATAAGCTTATTTATGATTTATTAATGCAGGGATAAATTACACCAAATAATTTTCATTATTTGAAAGCAGAAGATCCACAAAGGTTCGCTATTTTTGGGATACCCAAAATACAAAAACAATATTGTGAACTCACCATTACATCCAATTGTGGATGCAAGAATTGAAAGATATTAGCTATGGCAAAATTTTTAGATCTGATATTGAAGAGGATGGAAGAAAAAGAGAAACATCTTTTAAGGAATTTATGGTCTTTCCTTAAGAAAGTAACACAAAATAGTAGTTGTTGACTCAGTTCCACTTAATACCGTGATATTTTTGCACTTGGCTAGGCTTGTAAAGGCCCTACGGCCATTAGCTTAGAAACCTCCTATGATCCTATGACAAGATCATTCTTGTTACAATAGCTGTTAAGGACCTCTTTTCAGTTATCCCACACAAGACAGGGTTAGAATCATTTTACAACTCTCTGAGAGTATAGTATTTTAGACAGTACAAATATTTATGCAATACAGGATTTAATGGAATGTATTTTGTCAAGTAATTATATTTATTTGGAAAGAGTTATCTTCCATCAAAGGACAGGGGTAGGTAGGGGAGCTGTGTATGGCCTAGTTTTTGCAAATATTGTAATAGCATATAATTTTATTTCCAGGTTTTGTGATTCTTGGATACTGTATGGGTGCTTTTCAGATGACATTATCATTTTTTGGATTGATACTGAATCAGGACTCATTTTTTTTCAATATATCAATGGAACCGTGGAATGATTTAGGTTTACCATGGAATATTTCATTATTAACATATACTACCTAGATGTAGAACTTCAGAATGGCAAAGAGAACAAGAGGTTTAGGTCTAACATGTATAGGAAGCTCACATTTTCAAACACATTCTTACATTTCAACAGCTGCCATCTGAAATTTCAGAAGAAGGCACTTGTTAAGGGGCAACTGGCCAGGTTAGCATGGATGATATCTGACTTAGATGTTTTTGTGGAGGAAAGCACCAAATTACAGGGGATTTTTTAGGAGAGGTTACCCAAAAATTTTCCTAAAAAATATATTTGAAGAAGTTTATGAAAAAAGGATGGGAGGGATATATTTGCATTACTGGGAAAATTTGATAATTTAGGAAAAATAAAAATGAGCAATGGGGGTAATGGTAAAGATTTTGGTAGAGCCATGGTGCTTGCATATAATGGAGATGCTGAAGGGGTTAGAGGTATCATTCAAAGAAATGTTCATTGTTTTAAAGTGAGTAAAGAACATCTTCAGGTACTAGGTGGGAAACAATTGGTGGTTTTAAAAAAATATATTAGCTTTAGAAACATAATCAAAAGAATTGGAAAAGGGAGGTTGGATCACACAAAAAAATGGGACCTAGAAATGTGGGGCATGTAAACAATGTGGTAACATAAAAGAAGGGGGGAAAGTATTTACATAATTGGAAGTGGTATCATTAAAAAGTTCTCCTCACTACAGCTGTAGTTCTAAATGGATGATATATGCAGTTCAGTGTATGACGTGCCCCTGTTTTTACATTGGCAAAACAGAAATACCTTTGAGAGACCAAATTTATGAACATTTATATAGTATTTAGAAAAAAAACATAATCATAATGCCTTATGTAGACAGATTGAGGGGGATCTGAATCATGAAATTTTATTTTATGTATTGGAAAATGTAGAAAGTGATCTAAGGGGAGGGCTGTGGAAATCTTGGTTGGAGTTTAAAGAATTGCAGTGGCAAATAAGAACAAATGCTACTGGTTGTTATGGGTTAAATGATGCTTTATTTATTTCTAGTGCTTTAAAGATAAAGTCTTTTGACATTTAATATTGTTATAAAACTAATATGTTTATAGTGTTATGTTTTTAACATTTTTTTATATATTGAATTCATTACTATGTGGTTATTTACTTTCATGTAGTTTCTTTGAGGGCCGTGAGCATAGTGAATTTATGTGTATCATGAACAATGGGTTGTATTGCTTTAAGAAATTTTTTAAACTATGCAATTTTAGCAACATTTGAATGGGATTTGAATTGATTGGTGCAGCATTGTCATGTGTCTAATGGTAAATAGTTTTTAATCAAGGATTTCACTGGTATTATTATTCTGAAGAAGTCCCAGTATATAAGGGATGAAAGCGCTCAACTTAGCTGATTAATAAAGAGTGTTGTGGTGTGGTGTGCTGTGCATCTGGGTTGTTGTTTTTTCTGTTTTTGTCTTATCTTTATTTCTCTCCCATATGTAGAAAACAACTTGAATGCTTTCAGAAAACATTATCTTTTAGCCATTGGAGAATAGTATTCTATTTTTATTTCCTTCTTATCAGCTTGTCTCCATAGTGACATGAGAACCAGATACACAGTTTGCTAATGGAACATTTTTCATTACTTACAGTGTCATTTAATTTACTTGCTTCTGCTTATCACTTGTTGTTAGATCAAGCCAGGGCCTTAATCCAGACATTGCTTTATGCAAAACCAAGAAAAAGCATATCAATTTTACTTATACCATGTTCTGAATATTTTTACAACCCATCCCTCACCTCAGTCACCTTAGATTACAGCCTTTATCTTAAACATGCTTTTGTCCAGTCTGTCAACTCTTTTAACTTTGCATTGCCTGCATTTCTTAAAACTAAACAAGAAGAAAGTATAAGGGAAAAAGGGCACTTGTTTAATTTGTTATCCCTGTAACTCAAAAAAAAAATAAATGAAAATTCTTTACTATATAACATGAAGTATATATCACGTTTTATAAAAATACTGTTAAGAACAAGAAATGTTTTACTTGCAGTTACCTTTTTCCTTCTCCTTCCCCTCTCCTTAATGCTCTTCCAAACATTAGTGACATGAAGTAGGGCATATGCTTTGTAATCCCCTACACGTTTAATTCAGTCAAAAAGTCCAATATTTCCATTTTTTGTTCCACTGTATTTCACATATGTGATTGATGCTTTGTAATCCCACATGTATTCATTCATTTCTGAGTTGCTGGTTTTCTTCCTGTTGATCTCCATATTTGAACTCCAGTCTCTGGTTCATTTCTACATACTCCTGGTTCTCCTAGTCAATTCCTGCACTTTTCTCTGTCTCTTGAGCATTTTCCTTTGGAACACTGAAAATGGTTTCACTGACATAATCTCTTTATGAGTATGAGCTTTATTATCAGAAGAATAACAAGCACAGTCTGCTTCTGTTTGATGGCTCACTTTTTGTTGGACACACTTTTCTATTTCCTGTTTAGCATATTCTGCATAAAAAAAATGACTTTGACCCTCCAGGAAAAAAATATTCGGAAGATAGCTGGATATGGCATCTTGAATCTCACATCTGCCTCTCAGCATTCCATGATTGCTGGAATAAATTTACTCTTCTTCTGCCTGGTATACAGTGAGTAATTATTTTTCACAAATACTCTACTGGTTCATACTTTTAGTACTTTGTCCATCTGCTGTAGTTTTGTCAGAATCAACTCTTTATGGTGGTATAGGTTCATAGGTGTGTACTAGGCTAATGGCCCTGGGGCCTTTACAAGCCTAGCCATAGGATTACCCTGGCATAGTGCCACCTGACCTAAGCATAGTGTAATAGCATCTTTACTATTAGAGGTCATGGCTGGTTTCTATGGCCAGGTTTGGAGCATACATACAATGTGCCCTTTCAGTTACCACCTCTTGCTGTGGAATACCAGTCCAGTTGCTTATTTGCACTTTCATAAAATTAATGCAGTCTGTTTCTTCTAATTTCTGTGGTACATCAGAAAATCCAGGTTTTCCCTACATACTCTGTCCTCTAATTCTACCATTTTTTGAAACCTCCCTTCTTGAGCAGTTTCATACACAGCCAACCTTTTCTTCATTTTGATCTCTGATTTTTGCAGTTTTATCAGCTCATCTGAATATCTGTTTAAAGCTTCTTCCAGTTTTCCAGGTTTTTATTTGAGCTGATATACTCCTTCAGTGTATCCTTTATTTTAATCAGCTTTGAGCACATTTTACTTATTTTTTCCTCAAGATTACTGGACATCATGTATAGCACCAACACTAAAGGTTGAGCTGCTTTTTTCTGAACAGCAGGATTCTTTCCAACCAGTATTTTCTCCTCACCCTTTGTGGTTGATTTTCTTTCAGGTTCTCTAAGTTTCTTCTTTGCAGGCATACAGCTCTTACTAGCCAGTAACTGAAATTTATCCAAAAAGGCAAACTCACTGGCTCTCTTTTCAAAGTTTCTGTTTTCACACTGGAAGAGCTGAAATTACGCTGTTACTCAGTGTGCAGCCATCTTAGAGAAATCCTCCCTGAAATGGCTTTTGATAAAATTGGCCTTAATTAACAGTCTTCCTTTCTGTAAGATACAATTTAAAAACATGAAACCGAATGATCTTCATTAGCAGAAATATGCTATGTTGGGGTTAATGATGAGCATTTAATGAGCAATGTGATTCATACAGGCTTTTATGTAGAACAAATTGCAACAATTGACTAACCATTAATGACCAGAAAAAATCTTGGGGGTTTCTGGAGTTGCATTCTGTAACATTACAAGCAGGATTAGCAATTAATGTCAATGTCCTCGTTTTGTGCATCAGTTTAAAAATCATCCTATGGGCATTTGCTTTGCCTCATCCATTTTCTTCACTTTCATTTTACAGTTTTAACACCACTGTTGTGCTTTCTCTATCAAATGACTTTGTTCTTTCTATTGTAGCTCCCTTTTATGCATTTGTCATTTATTGAACATTTTGTTTTGCCTTTCTTTTAGAATGCTATGTCAAACTGTTTTTTTTAACTTTTGTATTCTGTTTTATTTGTATCCTTATTTTGATGTATGTAGTTCTAATACTGGTTTATGTACTAAAACTGACGAAGATTAAGTTAGTTTAATTTGCCAGAAAATTTAGAATGTGAATGCAGAATAACTTAAGAGCATGTTGTTGTTGTGTCTTTTGGCTTTTCCCGGTTAGGGGTCGCCACAGCGGAACTCCAGTCCACTAATGATTGGTAGTTGATTTTTACGTGCCGAGTTACCAGCCCTGACGCACAACCTTCAACAAAGGTACTCCCATTCACGCATGCCTCCACGCAGAAGACGCTCTAGCTGAGAATCGAACCGGACAGCATCTTACTGTGAGGCGATAACACTACCGCAGCACCACCACCACGGGTTCTGTGAGGCGACAACGCTACTGCAGCACCACCACCACGAGTTCATGTTATAAAACTGAAATGGAAAGTTACTGCCATGCTATTGACTCAGACATGACATAGAAATGAATGTTGTTGTTTGTCTTTCGGCTTTTTCCCAGTAAGGGGTCGCCACAGCGGAACTCCAGTCTGCTAATGATTGGCAGTAGATTTTTACGAAACACCGAGGTGCCAGCTCGACGCCCAACCTTCAACGAAGGCATGCCCATTGAAGCATGCATATCTTTCGAACGCTACCCAACCGCGGGGAGGACATGCAGACTCCACACAGAAGGCACTCCCAAGCCACGCCAAGAATCAAATGGGAGAACGTCTTGCTGTGAGGTAACAACGCTACCGCCGTACCACCGCGGCATGACATAGAAATGAATGTGTTCTTTTAAATTTTTATTAGAAAGTATTGTATATTAGAAGATCCTATACATTACTGTACATGCAGTGTCAACTACTTGTTGTTATAATTTGTAGTTTTATAGGCCTCTGTTCTGCAGAATTTTCCCCAGTTTCATCTTGTTGTTTTGTTGTACATTTTCAAAACAGGCTGCTTATAGATGCATTTCACTGAAGAGTGCAATATTAACTTATTTGCTAATTTTTGATAGCAGTCATGTATTGAAAGTCAACACAAGTATCTAAAAGTATCTAAAAAGGTTTTTGTAGTGAAAAATACCAAAAATAAGTGTATATACAAGTGTGGCAAATGCCACAGTTATTATAGCAATAACCCACGCCTGGGTGTGGGTAATGCTGGATTTACCCACGGTTGGCGTGGTTTGGTCCCGAGGCGGCCAGAGGCACCAAACAAAGCCAACCGTGGGTAAATACAGCATTACCCACACCCAGAAGTGGGTTATTGCTATTATACCATGACATTATTTAAGAAAAGAAACTATTACTTTTCTTAAATAATGGCATAGTATAATGCCTGTTTACTGCCCTTCCGCAGATGTCTGGCATCCGTGGCAGTTCTGATGTACTGCATGCCTGCGCAGTACATCAGAGCTGTGGGCAAAAGCAACGGAGAAAGCAAGATCTCCGTTGCTTTTTTTACTGTGTTCGCTATGTTAAATGGGTTTAACATAGCGAGACAGTTTTAAAATAAGCATCGGAGATGTCCGTTGCTTATTTTAAAACTGTCTCGCTATGTTAAACCCATTTAACATAGCGAAACAGTAAAAAAAGCAATGGAGATCTTGCTTTCTCCGTTGTTTTTTTTTTAAAACCTGTCTCGCTATGTTAAATGGGTTTAGCAAAGCGAGACAGCTTTAAAATAAGCAACGGAGATCTCCGTTGCTTATTTTAAAGCTGTCTCGCTATGTTAAACCCATTTAACATAGCAAGACAGTGTTTTAAAAGTAGAGTTATACTAATGGAAAAAAGTCCGGGCAACCGGACCTTTTTCCATTAGTATAACTCGATTTACAATATGCACGCTGGCCAATCAGCGTGCACGTTTTGGGGGGGGGGGTCATGGTATAATAATGAAGTAGGTAGATCATTTGCAAAATAGTGTAAGCCTGCAATTTAGTTAGTGCTAAACACAGCATAAACATTTCCTAAATGACGAATTTCCCTTAATATGTCAGAAGTCTTTTGTGTTGGAGGAGTAAATTGCAAGGTACCAATGAGCAGTTTGCTATGTTGCTAGAACTCATTCACTTTATTAATAATTGACTGATACTTCAGTGTGTGTTTACATTACTTTGTTCTGAATTGCTTTTTAGGGCATTTGCATGAATAAGTAGATTCTTTGTGCATTCAGTAATTTTCTTGGCATATATGATGTTATCAAAAAAAATAAGACACTTTTAGTCATGTGCCTGCTGCTGTCAGCAGTTACTCTGAAATTAGTTTTGTATATACGTAAGCAGCTTTAAGCTAGGATTAGCATACATAAATAATGGTAGGCTGCTTCACATTTGGTTCTGTCTACAAATTGATATATTAGTCTTCCAGGCATGGGTGTATGCATCAATTGTCCTTGTAAGTTTTGGTTGCTCTTAAACTGGACACTTTTATACACACCTAGAATGTTGTTACAGTGTATGCTATTCATTACTAACTGTGTTACACTATGCAAGTAAACAGAATCAGGATTCTTTTGAAGTGAATACTGATTTACATGTACATGTAGCCCACACATTGTGTCAGACTGTCCTACAGGGCCTCAAAGATAATAGCTGTGGTAATGAAATACTACTAAAAACTATAGTTTTGCATATCATTGATATAACATTGGTTTTAGTTCTAATGTTTTTAACTGGCAGTTTCTGCAAATGTTGAGTACAAATATTTATTATCATTCTTGGTAGTAAATGGCAGAAGGTATTTCTGCCCCTCTGACTAATGGCAGTGACTTTATTGCGGCTGCTTCAGCAGTTAACCCCCTGCTTGATTAAGATTTAGTTTACCCCTTTATCATATAGACTGCAGCTGTTTTGATATTGTATAGTTGACAAGTCACTCACTGGACTGGATTTCAGGAGGAATGCAGGTAGGGAATCAAGGGAGAGGAAATAACTTTCTTCATGTGGCAACCGACACTATGATGACACTATGATGCTACAGCCCGAAGTGTAAGTGCAAAAGGCTGTGAAACACATCTTAGTCACAGCAGCACCAAACATTTGCATAGCAGACTGCAACATCCTTAGAAAAAGACAGTGGTGTTAAATACATTAAATCCCACACACATTGACTAGGTCAATTTAAGGCAGTCCTCACGAAGAACTCCTCTACCTACTTTTTAGTGATCATTGATTTTTTCAGCAAAAGGCCTGAAGGCCACAGACTGAACTAGTGCAGAGCTCTTAGACTGCACCTGTTTAACTACACAAACAGCAGCTCAGTAGAATAGTATCTAAATATTTTATTTCAATTACAAAATAATCCTTCCCCAGATAAGTAGGAGTACAGGCAGCATGCACTGTGGTTAAATGGTGAGGCTAAACAAGCCGTAAGAGCTAAGATAATTGCTTGGAGTACTTTTGCTATTTTTTATTTCACATTCTAGGTGACTGTTTGTTTGTTTGTACAGCCAGAAATTTGGGCTACAAAGTTGAGATAAAGGTTAAATATGATTACTGAAAATACAACAAGCCAGATAGAAATCCTAAGGGTTTCTAGAATGATATAAACAATCCTCCTAGTAAAACTAAGTTAACCCATGACTTTAAAATTGAGACCAATGGACATATCATTTTGGCCTGCATCTTCTCTTTTCCAGGGAATACTTCAAGTAACCTATTACTTACCATACCCATGTCACTCTTCCAGATCTTTTCAAAGACTTTACCCCTTGTTTCCATCTTAATGTATTAACTATCCAAGATATAAATAGAGGGTTATGAAAATTACTAAATTACATTTCTACTAGATCCAGTTTGCTTCCTAGTTCCTTAAGACACATGATACTGTCTTCGCTATTTCTGTCCAACAAATCTTTAATTTGTCTCTGTCTGTTTTCTTGACCTTTGGACTTCTTCCTCAATAATTCCTGTCCCAGAATAAGGATTAACTCTGTTCTTCACTTCATATATATTAGTCTAGCTCTATTTTCTGTCCCGTCAAGAATCTCTGCTCAACTTTGTATCAATATGTACCAATATAGCATTCTCAGCAAATAATAGTATGGCTTCAGGAAGGGTCACAGTACCACAGCTACAAGTCTCTTCCTTATTAACAACATGCTGCAGAACATGAATGATGTTGAAGACACTTATATCATCTTAATTGACCTAACCACAGCAAGTGACATGGTTTAACATCTTAACATATTTCTTGAATTGTCTGGCTGTGGTCTTTCTTTTACTTCCCTGGACTGGACATAAAATACCTACAGATAGACCATACTACATAAAGATATGCAACTGCTGCTCATATCCAGAATAAGTAGCCATCAGTGTCCCACAAGGTTAATTTCTGGTATTACTATTCACATTTTTATTATTATTGTTGTTATTATTATTATTATTTTATTTTTTTTGCAGCTTTACTTTTTGCTGTTGGGGTAGGTATACTTCACTGCAGCATGGTTTTCTAAGCCCCATCCCACCTCATTTAGCTACTTTACAATGAGTGCACCTGGTGTTTAAAACCTGCAGGACTGCAACCTCCTTTCTCTGGCAATGACTGAGTTTCCCATAGGAAGAAGGTGAACCTAGAAGTTGTCACTGATGCTGGTAGAGGCTTGTTATGGCCCTACCCCATCTCTTCACATGCTAGCATCACTGTTTGCAGGCTGGGTGAGCAAAGATGCATGGTTGATGAAACTGTACTAACCCCAGGCCCTAGGAGGCACACACCTCCCAGGCCAGCCTGTCACAGCAACCTGGTGACTACTCTGAACTCCAGTGTCTACCAGCGCTATGCTGAGTAGCCAGCTCCCATCAGCACATAACCTGTAACCCTTCTTCTGCAAAGGTGAGCAGGTAAAGCCTCATCATTCCTTCTCCCCAAACCAGCTACATCAGGCACCACGCCATTAATCAAAATTGGGTCTCCTGGGTTCCAGTCAGGACTTTATCTCTCTGTGCTAATGGAGCTGGTTGTTCATAATCTTTATTACTCTATTCATTATCTTTCAGCACAAGATAGCAGCCAGTTTTATGCTGACAATATGATTTGGTCATCTGGTGAAGTGATAGGTCTGCTGCAGGTATCAAAGACACATTATCTGACTACTATGCCACATTCCACTCTTTGTTCAATGCTCTTGGACCCTACATAAACTTAGAAAAATTAAACTCTGCCATTTAGCTGAGCCAAATGTCTCTACCATCTCTGGGACAAATGTTGTGCCAAAAATAATCAAGGGATAAAGGCCCAAAATCATGGACAAGTTTTAAATATTACTATAATCCACTTAACTTAATAGAGCACCAGGTTTCACATCAACATACATTTTCTGAACAATAAAAAGTATAAAACTCATTAATGTCTGTCTTTATTGACTGGCTGACTACAACCCTTGGTGATTTAACAGAAAATCGAACATTTTCCAAAAGACAGGGCAAAATCATGTGGCAAAATCAGGGGCATTATGCAAAATAAGGGGAAGTTGAGAGGACTGCAATCAAAATCAAATAACTGGAATTTTATTGATTTAAAATGTCCTTCAACTTTGCAAATCAGAAGCATCTCCTAAATTCCCTGTTTGAATTTAACTTTAGCCCAGATACTGTCCTCTGTTTTTGTAGCTACCTCACTGAGCAAATTTTTCAGGTCAGAACTTAAAATGCAATACTAGCACAAATGGCTTTCAACTCTGGAGTACCTATGGGCTAAGTCTTGGGTTCCTTGCTCTTTGTAATCTCCATTTAATCTATTTAATATTTATGCTGATGGTCTTGTCCTGTACAAATACTCTCAATGCCATCAAAGTGACCTTAACAAACTCTCTTTGTGGTTCCAACTATTGCCTTCTTTATACATCCTAGACCGAGTCATGATTCATCTGTTCACATCCATTCAGACATATTAAAAGCTGGGGCTGCTGATGTAAAAACAAGGGGAGTTGTTGGAAGCAACTGAGTGGTTGGGCTAACTGGAATGAGACAGGGATACATTATGGCATGACAAATTTTGAACATGATTACATTATTGAACATCCTAAATAGTCTTCCAGCAGTAGTTTTCCTCTTTGGAATATATCCCATTGAGAAAAGCAATTCATATGAGGTGGTTATGTGTCCGACAGTGAGCAAATAAAAAAGACAGACACAGTAATGTGTTTCATCTTGTTTCACTCAGACACACACCATCCCTGCCAAACAAGATCATTGACTGTTGATAACTTTGATCAAATGACAGCAGGAGCAGGGGTCAGTCATTTTCATCCACAAACTGCCTTAGTACACACTAATTATAGCCACTGTATTGACTATGTACACATCAGAAGTTTGATTGTCATCAAATAAAAAACAATATTGATTACAATAATGTATTTGGTTCAATACACACACATTAACCCTGCCAAGCCAAATAAGTCACTGTTCATATGTGATTGAACAAAAGTAAATATCACTCATGTTTATCTACAGATCACCTCAATACTCACCAATTATAGACATTTTATTGACCACACATCAGATGTCTGATTGTGATCAAAACATTAATAAATAAACATATAATGGACACAGTTATGCTATCAGAAACATGCAGTGCAATCCACTGTAACCCTGTCCATACCAATTACAGCTACTTTATATACCTCAGATGTCTGACTGTGATCAAGAGAAGGAATGAGTAAATGAATTGATAAATATTGACCAGAATAATGGAGTTCAGCTCTTTGCTTTGACAAGCATACATACATACAGTGCAGCTGATGGCAACTCTCCTGCTTGTGTACACTCACAGAAACAGACACACACACACACACACACACACACACACACACACACACACACACACACACACACACACACACACACTTGCATATAGTTTATGGTCTACATAACAACACACACACACACACACATTACATATACTCTTCTATCTTTTAGTCTCTTCTTCTTGACTGTTGTGTGATCACTGTGATGATGTGTGTGATGAAATGAAATGAAATGAATGAATAAATAAACAGAAAATACTAAATGTTCTGCAGTAGGTCTGCTGAGCAGAAGAGGCTGAACAGAACAAACACAAACAATCCTAAACAAAATCAATCAAAAGACAAAAAATTAATTAGTAATAATAATAATAGTAATAGTAATAATAATAACACACAGAAAGAACACACCCCAACCATCAACAATCAATCTCCATTTCAGTCTTTCTCAAAGCACTTCACATTCAGGTTACCTTAGCCAGCAGTAACCTGGTCTGTTTAGAAATTAGTCCATTTTTTTTTTTTCTTTAGTTTAAAAAATTGCTCTTGATTCTTGTGCAGTCATTGAGGAGTGAGCTGATTCATAGCAAAAGAACAACAAATCAAGCACAAGCAAAAAAAAAATTTAAAACCAAGCTTAAAAAATATCTTAAACAACTAATATATGGATTTTTTAAAAAAGACAATTTTTTTTAGGATAAATTTTTTAGTCTGCCTTTTTGGATAGTTGGGATTCATTTGATTGGGATTCATGATGAGCACTAACTATTTGCAGGAAATAATTATTGTAAATAATTTCTAACATAATACCTACTCACTACTACTACACTTCTCTAGCAGTTTCTCTAAAGCAGCTTCTTCTCTCTTTGTTAGTAAAATAGTTCCTCTTAGTAGTATGTATGTTATAGTGGTGTATTCTTGTATTCTTTCAATTATTATTAGAATTATTTACTTTATATTTTATTCCTTTATTATTATTACTTATTTTTTTTTGAAGTGTATGTTTTACTCAAAACAATCAATCAATTTTTTTTTTTTTTTTTTTTTTTCTTTTTTTCTTGTTTCTCTGTTTCAGATTGTCCAGTGCATTTTTTTTTTTTTCTTGTGTTTTTGTGTTTTTTGTGGGAGTTTGTGTTGAGCTGTAGTGAAACTGCAGAGATTTTGTAGTTAATATTATTAGTTACTACCCACAAAGTGTCATTCCACAGACATAGTATGACCTTATTATTATATAATGCAAAAAATCAAAATCTAAAATAAAAAAAAAAAAAAAAAATAAAAAAAAAAAAAAAAAAAAAAACAAAAAAAAAACAAAAACAAAACCTTCAGTTTTTAAAAAATTTTTTATGAAGAACAGGGATGACAAGAACAAATACAACTTATAAACATTATATAATAATTATTAAGTATTATTATTTTTGATCAGTAAATTTTTTTTAAGTATTATTATTTTTTGAAGTTGAAAATTGCTGAATGAGCAATGACAGCTGCCTTAAGCTGCCTGCATGTACTATACTGTGCTGTGTGGGTAGATACTGAAATGATGATTCAAACTTGGAAAGTGTGTGTGGTGTGTGGAAAAGGGAGGAGTAGTGAAAAAAATGTAAAAGGACCAAGAAGTGCTTTTACCAGAATAAAGTAAGTATGGAGAAGAATAATTCAGTTAAAAAAGAAACAGTGACTTTGGTTTCATAAATCATATAAAAAGACAGTGTGATCACTGCCGTTTTAATTAAATGGAGAAGAAAAACAAACTCATTTATGATGTGTTTACCATGTCATGTTATGCTATAGGGACTCAAATTCTATTCTGGGAGGAGGATAAAGAAACTGAAAAGCAAAAAACAAAAATCACTACAGTATGGCAGCTCCCATGTTGACCACAGTGGGTATAAGGCATTAATGTATAACAGAAAACATTTAAAATATGTTTGATGTATTAATAGCCCCTAGGATATCAATATATATATATATATATATATATATATATATATATATATATATATATATATATATATATATAAATTCTTTTCATGTTTATAGTGGTTTGTCTTTAATCTTTTCGTTAATGAAACCCACAATAGGGCAGCAATGTGGACTTGTTGACTTAAGTGTATTGAATATATGGGGATCAGTGGAGAAGGTGATCTCTTAGTTTATTTCTGTTCATTGGCTGGCATTTATTTCTCATTGACATTCCAAAGACTGCAGTTACAGTTCCTGGAATAGAAGAACTAAATGTGCAAATCCTGGGGGGAAAGTAGTAAGTCTGTGGTTGCGATACCTCAGAATAGTCCCCCCTTACTTTGAAGTACAGCAGTCTCAGAGTTAGTATATGTAAGTGGCAGGGTGTGGTGGACCTCCCTCCAAGAACACTTAAAATGTATAACATTGAGTTGCAAAATTCACTATTATTTTTGTTAGAAATGCACTTTAGTTTTCAGAGTGTTAAAACTACTAGTATATTATGGAAAAAATATTTGCTTATGTCTAAAATCATTGACACATATATGAATGATAAAGGTATGCTTTGTTCTATTACCCTAGAATATAATAAGAGAATATTAACCGTTATTAACTTATACTGGATTCCTGGAATAGGAATTAAAGCTGATGAACAACTTCTAGAACAAGTAATTCAAATTTCAAAAGGCAGCATCATGCTAGCAGGAGATTTTAATTGTATATTGTCACCAGAGAATACTAATAAAACAGGTAAATGGAAAATACAGGCATCAGCAAAGGCACTGTTAAAGTTAACTGAACTATTTCACCTTAGGGGCATAAATGATTTCTCAGATCCAGAATCACTTTTTTTACTCATTACTCACACAGACATAGAACCCAATCCAGAATTGATAGAATATGTCTCCAGTGAGTTGATAGATAAACTAAATAAAGTTAAAGTGGTATCTTGCCCACTTTCAAATCATAATGCAATTACTTTTTAGCTGTTTTTAAAATCTAACAATAACATTAAATCAGGAGGATACCAGCATATATAACTTGCTTAAAAGATTTTAAGGACTTTTTTTATTAAATAAATTCTTTCTTTTATAGAAATTAACAATGCATTTTAGAAATCTGTCTGTGGGATACACTAAAAGCATATCTTTTTGGTAGAGTCACCAATAGGCTAGCAATAATGAAAATGTAATGAGACAAATAACTGTACGAGATGTAAGAAAAACTTGACAAATTAAAATGGGAAAATCAGACAGGTAATAATAACATAGAAGAGAGTAATAATCTACATAATTATTTGGAAATTTTAAATCATAAAACTAGGATTAATCTAGAAAAGTTTAAGATAATTAATTTCTCTATTAACCCAAAATATATGCATAAGTTACTAATAGAGCAAAACTACTTAGTAAGTCTAACCATTTACATAAGAGAAAAGGAAAAGTGATGAAAATAGAAGATATTTTAAAAGAATTTATACATTATTACAATAAAATCAATCAATATATTGTAATAGACTCAGAAGGGTTAATCAAAACTTTTATAAAAATATATAAAAAATAAGTTATCTCAAGACCACATGAAATTAATTAATACACCTGTCTCAATGTCTGAAATTCAAACTCAAATTAACAAATTAAAACCTAACAAAGCACCAGGTAATGATGGAATTATATCAGAACTCTATAAGTTATTACCTAAAGAAGCCTTAAATATATTGTACAACGTTAAAGACTTACTGTAGAACCAAAAGACAAAAGCAAACCACAAAATGTGAAAAGTCTGACAGATCAGGTTCCAACAAGCACAAAATCCAAAGCACGATGATGTAAAGCAAAGGTTTTTAATGTAGAAAAAATATAAAAGATTTAAGCGCTTTTGTTTAAAACAGTGTAAACTTCTTCAGACAAAGCTTTAGGACAAGGCAAACATTTAAATAATACACAGATGCATCTAATTGGGCACAGGGAAACATCTAGCACAAACTTGACATAAAAATTAACCATTTACTCTCACAATTCATACTGTTGAATGTGTGTTATAACACCTTCACAAACATTAAGTTTTAAAGTGTAAACACTGGAATTTTATTGTGTCAAAACAACATTCTTATTTGACAAGGTTTTGGTTTAAATATGTTTTTACATATTATATTTTAACACACATGGTTTTATTTTAATTAGAAATACCTATGGCAATATCAAAAGCAAAGCATAATCACAGTAACTGACTATGTAAACAAAACAAAAGAGAATCTAACATTAATGAGTCTAGACACTAATAGTGCTTCTGTTTCTGTGAATTGAAAATATGTTTTGTTAGTCTTACAAGAATGTAATTTTTCAAGTAATTTTACACATCTTATAAATCTTCTTTATGACAACTGAATTGCATGCATTAAAATATATACTTTTACTTCTGATTCCATACACACTTTGAAGGGAACAAAACAAGGATGTCCTCCTTCACCCCTGCTTCACTCTAATTATGGAACCTTTTGCTAATTTTACTAGGTCAAATTTAAGTCATAAAAGGCATTAGCATGAATGAAAATTTGGTTTCTAAAATCTGAGTGACAGTGATAGTTCCCTTTCTGCTGTTTTTAAGCAATGTATGAGTTCCAAAAATATCTGGTCTCTCCTTTAATGATAACAAAACAAAAATACTACATGTAAATTCCAATATTGATAGAATAAATGATAGATTTACTAAATACATTGTCAAAGAGAGAAACATGAACTACTTAGAGGCAATTATAACAGATAACATCAATAATATAATAAATTACAATTATACTTGTTAGGTACAGCAGAGGCACACGCTTTAACTACAGTGTGCAGAGTACTGCCTGAGATGAAGCTTTTTGATTAAGCTCTGCTAATATTTGGTTGTATATGGATTTTGTAACGTCTCTTAAAAGTGTTGAATCACAAGCCATCACTAATGCAGCAGAAGCTAGAGGTTTATCTCTGCGGTTGTGAATAGGGCGCTTTTACACAGCGTCTGTTAGTGCCCATAAACCAACAGTGCGCCCCCATCCTACAATGTTCTACAAACAAAAAAAACAAACAAACAAACAAGCGAAATAAGAAAAAAAAAAATAAAGAAAAAGAGAAACAATTGACAAGGTCTTGAATTTAATTTACAGCAGCTCCATGATTAACTTTAAACCCCTAATCCTTAGAACCACTAGTACACTGGGTTCAGAATCGGCAGCATTCTGCGCTACAAAATCCCACAGCAACTCTCTAAGCTGAAAAATTTGTCCCTGTCAATTAAAAAGAAAAATTAAAATTGTAAGTCAATTTAAACAAAAAAACATTTGAAATTACCATCTTGTACGGGAGCCATATTTACTGCCAATAGGCTGCCAATGCCACACCACCATGCTCTCTCATACCCCAGCGCTCCCACTACTCCTAGCTCCCTCTACCCTTCCTCCCCCCATACCACACATTACCTACCTATAACACCACACAACCCTTACTAACCACACACCACTTCTCTCTTTTACCCACCTCCATCTAACCCCCAATCCATCTCCTAATTTAATCAATCATTTCAATTATCACAATCATTGCCCAACAAAAAAATCAAAATGAAAAAATGCTAAAACAAATATCACAACAACCATATTAAACCAATGCTAAAATTGTATCCTGTATCAAACTATATTATCAATAATCATATAAAGACTAGAACTATGGAGGTTTGAACTATTAGAGGCCCCCCCCCCAGCATCAAGCCACCATCATGTCATCCCATCCTAACTACAAACCAAACACCATCCATCTGTCCAGTAAAAAATATCATCATCCCCCCAAAACAGCCCCAAATAAAAGCAAAAAGCACCCAAGCCACTCAAATGAATGACTATCTACATGAAATATAAAGATAACTAAAGAAAGAAATCTAACCAAATATAACCATAGATGGAGATTCCCATCCCAATCACACTTATCAAACCAATTGCAAATGCCCCAATTTTACTCAACCAAACACTCTTCAAATATTATTATTAAACATAAGAAGTATAAATAATAAGATTCATAAATAACATGCCCTAATAGCTTTGAAACACAGATATAATGTGTGTGTCCTAACTGAAACCTGCCACAAAGGACCAAAGACAATGAGTTAATGCCACCAAGTTATAAAGGATATAGAGCTGACTGTCTGACAAAATATAAGTGCACAATTGAATATCACTATATAAGACTCTAAAGACTGTGACTTAATACATACACTAAATATATACCAGAATACTAAAATAAATATAAAGAAAATAAAAACAAAAAATAAATAAAAATTACATCAATAATTAATCTATCCCTTGATCACACTCCCAAAGCTGATCATTACTGAATCCATCCTCACTATCCCAATATACTCCTCAATAGTCATAGATCAGAGTTGATGTAGACACCAAACAACCCACATCACATCAACACAACCAAGACACAACAGAATCTATCTTCCCATATTAGTAGGTATAGTATCTTCCCCACCAGAATAGGTAATATTAATCAAAAAGAGTTCATCAAAAACTTAATCCAAACACAGTCATCATCAAATCTAGCCAATAATTCATCACCATCTCAATCAAAAAGACTATTATGAATCCACCCATAAGAAGGTAAAAGAAGGTAGAAAACCCAACATGCCTAGGTATCACTAAATCTCTGATGGAACTTAAATCCTTTAACTTGGCTGCCTTTACAACACCCCTTAACCAAGGTAAACTAGGAGGCATCTCATAATCCATTAATAGGAGTATCTTCTTAATACTCCCACTAGCTAGAATAAAGTCCCATGCCCCAATAAGATCAATTAAAATAAAAAAAACATAAAAAAATACTGGAAACAAAAAAAACCAACCAACTAAACAAAAGGAACACCAACACAAAATAAAAACCCGTAACAACCCCCAAACTAATAAAAACAACAAAAAAAAATGAGAAAAAAGCAACATTATCAAATAAGAACATTATCTGATAAGAAAACAAAAATAAATAAACACCAAAACAACTCCAAAAAATACCCCCAAAAAATTAATCTTCTCCAAAAAGGAAATCCTCTACCCTAACCCCCTCTACACCACCCCAAAGACACTAAGTGAAAAATTACCAAACCATCCACAACCCCTATAAAACTACCTGATATCCACCAATCCCATTAAAACTGAAACTTTAAGTCAACTCCATTAAAACTTAAAACTTAAAATCCTTACTTTACCTTTATTCCAACCTGTCCTCCCTAAACTATATATAACCAGCAAGAAAGAAACTAAAACTACTCTGCTCTCTGCAGACCTTCCTCAGCCAATACTTACAAATAGAACAGCAGATGTCATCATACTCCCCAATCTCAATACTAAAATATAGAACCATAGTATAACATTCCCATCCACAAAGGAGGACTATCTACCTGTCTATCTCCACAAAGGGAGGACTATCTACTGAGCTATCAAAATATAATCATATAGTAATTGTAAGCAACAAACTAAAATCATGGAGATGAGGCCCCACAAAACAACTCCTTCACTATCTTACCATGAACAAATTACTAATAGACACACAACATGGTTTCTTCTCCCATCATAGTACAATATTCATACAAAATTTCAATCGACAACAAAATCAAAATATCAAATGAATTGACAAAAATCTCCTTGATATATCACATCATACACAGTGGCTCGATATCCTAGTAGAACAAACTCTACTAGATACAAACACTCTAGCAATTTGGTCCCAATTACATCTCTTGTAATAAAAGGTCAATCACTGGTTTACCTACCCAATACTATTTTTTCTCAATACTAACACACTGGGGCCCCCATCAGTCTTCATCATTATAAATGATACTATTTTTACCATCCTGTGTAAACCCCCATAATGAATGCAGACCACCAAACAATATCTGCTTTGACACTACTCTGATGCATATGCTATCCAATTAGAACTATTATCCCAAATTAAAGACATGGCTAGGGGGACGACCGGCTGGCTACCCAGGCGTAAATTGATCCTGAACTTCCAAAAACAAAAAAAAAACACAACCACCCAAACCAAATCAACCAACTAAAAATGGGACACTCTAACCAGAAAAATGGGACTCATCTCTCTCCAATTCCCTATAAAAACTTATCTCTTTCCATAGATAACAGACTTAGATTTGATATCCATATTAATCAGACCATCAGACCGTATTAATAAAAATCTTGGTCTACTGCCCAATCATACAAACTAATTGCAAAACACACAATATAAAAAGTGACAATGGCTCTCCTAGTCTCTCTGCTAGATTCCAGCCTAAATAAACAAATCTACAAACTCCTGTAATGCCTCAAGAATACTAGACTTAAGGATCAGATAACTAAACACCTACACTTAACTAAAGAAACCAATTAAATGAGAACCAACAAAAACTCAAAGACCCAATAAAACACTTAACTGTGTTAACCTAGGAAACCTGGACAAACCCTCTAGCTAACAACCTAAGAAAACCATACAAACAACAGTAATCTGCTTAAACTTGAATCACTCTAATAATAACAGTAGTCAAATTTCTTATCTCAAGACTCCTAATTTAAGTAGTCTAATAAGTTCCAATATGGAGCTATCTCAGTCCCAACCTTTCCTGCAATATTGGCTGTCTTCTCCCTTCCTTAAGCCATCCTGAGTCTCATTGGCTAACTCCCTACCTCCCTTTCTGTCAAACTTCCTTCTCAAGTATTTCCTCTCTAACAACTGATCTGGTTAATTTCCTCTCTCTCACTAGTATAGATACTTCCTAGATGCATCCCCCACAAGTATACTTCTGTCTCTCATGCATCCCTACCCCTGATCTTTGGAGAGAATCAGCATGTGAAGTAGTACATCTATGTTGTACCATTTTTAGTAGTATAGGATCCTAATTTACTTTGTACTACGTCTAGTTTATTTTTTATTTTTTTTAGTATAGGAAACTAATTTTTGTTGTTTGTGAAAATGTCTATGTATTGTTTTTTGTTTATGGATTTATCGTTATAATAAATAAATTGTTTTGTCATTGAATACTAGCAACATAATCGGTGTAAAGTATCTAATAAATAAATGGAACAATTTTTTCATCACAATGGAAGACAGACCTTATCTATAATCAGAATAATTATTTTACCAAAAATGTTATATGTTATTCAGTCATTGTCTTTACCTCCATCTAAAACATGTATTAAAGAATTTAATAGAGTAATTTTTAAAATGTCTTTGGTTCCCCAACAAACCACAAATTGCTTTAAATCATCACATAAAGGACTGGACAGCAGGAGGGATTGGACTACCAGATCTAAAATTGTATTATTTGTCATCAATTATAAAAAAATATCTCTTTGGTTAAATAATATTTACACAGCCAGGTAGGAAGAGTTTCTAGGATGCCCTTTCATAAAATTTAAACATAACATAAACTCTAATCATAACCTTATACTATACAATAGTTTACATTGGTTGCTAAAAGATTACTTTTCAGAAAGGAGTCACCAGACAACTGACTTTTATTTTATTTCTACTATATTAAATACCTTTGGAAACTTAATTTATAGAACTCCAACTATATAAGGCATGGAGTTTTCTTTTTTTCCATATGGCATGCATTCAAAATAATAGTTAGACACAATAATTACATTCAAAGAAAAAAAAATCTGATATATCATAAGTAATATGACTTAAGCAAAGATATGTGGTTGGATGTATAATCTTGTAGACAATATGTAGAAGGTAAAATTAAGTTAACGCAGCCAAGGGTAAGAGATCTTATCCCAAAATTAATTGAATTTAAATAATATTAATATAACAAAATACAATGGAAGAAGGTCTCTTATCCAAATGATATAGAGTGGTGAGAAAAGAAACAAAAAGTTGCAATGACAATTATTAGAACTATTTTACTGACATTAATAACAGCCCTCCAGATGCAAAGGACAAAAAAAATCATTTTAATATATTTCATACAGGCAACTTCTCTTAGATAGAAACTTTTAACTTGGAAATTCTTGCATATATCTTTCTTCATGCCTCATAAAATTAAATTAATGTTTAAAAAGAAGCAAGTTTGCTGGAAATGTAAATAGGAGCTTAATGCAGATTGGCAACACATGTTCTTTATTGTGTTCTACTTGCACCTTACTGGAATAACATTAAACATTTTTGCAAGCTTTATTTGGGGACAATTTTGTTTTATCTAAGACATTAATTTATTTTAATACCCCTATTCTTGTTTGTGTTAAAACAATGAAACACCCTCTTTGTGGTCCATTTTATCAATTGCGAGGAATGTTGTAACTAGGAAATGGAAGAATGAAGCTACATCCTCTTTAAAAGAATTCACAAATATTGCAAGTAAAGTATGTCATCTGGAAATTATCACCATTAAATTAAGATCTACTAGAGTCACCTCCTACTATAACATGTGGACAGATTTCAAGGAACTACTTGATAAATAAAAATAGCTATATTCATATAAATTGTAATGTATAGGAATTTGTTAAAAATCTTCATTGTTAGTAGGCATGCTTGTAAATAGTTGTTCTTCTTTGTTCTTGTTCATATTTTTCTTTTTTATGCTTACAAATTTCTAAATACAGTTATTGTCACGATCAATTTGTTTAGTTAAAATCTAATGAAAACTTAAAAAAAAAGAATAGTAGTATCATGTTTCACATTTCTGATAGGGACCCTCCAAACCTCCTTGTCAAATCAGAACCTTGAGTGTAGGACAGATATACATGGTCCAGCATCCCTGACAGTAAAACTAGATATACACAGTACAGTAACTCTTGCTGTAGGCAATAACAAACAGCAGGTACTGTTCAATGTGTAACCTAAAAATAAACTAAAACAAAAAGTAATTACAGACCTATTCATTCTTCAAGTGCTAAAGCTTGTATGTCTTTTGTAGATTTTGTTGAGATTCCCTTACATTTAGATGAGTCCTGCTGTTTCTCAGACCCTCTATGTATGGTACAGCAACCCTGCCTGGACTGCATATGAATATACAGTAACCCAAACTGTAGGACTGATATGCATGGTACAACAGTACTGACGTTAGGACTCTTATGTATAATACAACAGCTTTGGTTATGTGGGACTGTTACACATGTTAAAATATTCTGAATGTGGGACTGCATATGAATGGTACAGCAAGACTGCCTCTGGGACTTTTATACTTGATCCAATAGCCCTGACTGTGGGACTGGGCATACATGTACAGCAGTCATGACTGTAGAACAGTAATACAACAATCAGATATGCACTCTACATGTTTGACTGTAGCTCTGGCTGTGCATGATGCAACAACCCTGACTGTGAGACTGCTATGTATCAACAGCTTTGTCTGTGGGACTGCATATTAATGATACAACAGTCATGACCGTGAGCCTGTTATGCATGGTACAACAGCTCTGACTGTCAGACTGGATATACATGTATAGCAGCTCTGACTGTGGAATAGTAATACAACAACCCTTACTGTGTGACCTGATATGAACACTACAACAGCTTTGACTGTAGCTCTGGCTTTGCATATTATAGCAGCTCTGAGTGTGGAATAGAATATGTATGATAAAGGAGCCCTTATTGTATGAATAGATATGCACAGTACAACAACCTATCAATCACCCTGACTCTTTCACCTTTCTTACCACTGTCTATTTTTCTTTCATCCCCACTACTGCTCCTCCAACTAATCTATATCCCTAAGCCCCTCTTACTAATATCCCCAACTTACCCACCTCATCATCTTACCTGTCTGCTGTTATCTCAACCTCTCCACTATCAGAACCTTTTCTACTTATGTTTTTCTTCACTATTTCTGCTTTTATCCTCTCCTTCTCTGTTTTCTATTCCTGTTGTAGTGACAGCTTACCTCATTAGTGTCTGCATACGTAACTGACCCTATGTACATTATCATTGCTGTTGTATCTGCAGCTATTGCACGTTAACATGACTTTGACTTATGCAAAATAATATAACTTCTAAAGTACAAGATGAATGTCTTTACTACTTCTCTCAATAATACCTGCAAGGTAATATTTAAAATGTTTAACTTTTGTTGTTGTTTGTTGTAAACATATATTTTATATGGAGCTTTTCTCCCTGGGCCTACTCTGAAAATGGGACGTTTGCCCAGTCAAACTTTCCCAGTAAACAAAAGATGATAAATAAATAAACACCAGCATACTGTTTAGTTTTTACCAATTTATTGTGTGCATGGTTCAGTTTAAAATGTTATTGATTTTAAACCATAAGTTCATTTGTTGTTCAATAAGGTGCGACAGGCAAGACTGTGGCTAGGAGCCATATGACAGCTGGTACACCAATCACAGCTACTTGTGTAGGATGTGGAACTGTAGAGACTGATTATGTTCTGAGTGACTAAAGTGTTGTAATCTGAACTGTAAGAATGAGGATATAGGACTAAAAATAATGTGTCTGGCTTGGGTGCAAGGCAAAATAAAGGGTAATTATAGCACTGGCTGATATGTGATGCAGGATTCACTGATGAACAGAATGGTGCATTTATATGTTTCTCTGACTGCATATGCATTATTTTTATTTATCCTAATGACATATCTCATATTACCATGACATACATTCATGTATTTGTCACTGGATGTACATATTTTAATTTATGTACATCCGATGTGCATCACCATAACATTTATCTATTTGATTTTTCTGTTTTTCAGTGTCATAACAGATGTCCTTCAAGAATGCAACTGTAGTCATAACATATGGGTTGTCCTGCCTCAGGCAGCCCTCGGTCGGCCGGATTCCAAAGTCTGGGTCCGGCGTCGGCTGGTGTCACCTCCTCTCTGACGTCAGAACGGCTGGAGTATAAAGGCATCGGCCGACGCCATCTTCTTCAGTCTTTCTTGCCGCGCGGTGCCCGAAGCAGAAGCAGTTCGCAAGTGCCGGTCGGTCAGCTCCTGTGTTTTCAGTACTGAAGTCATCTAAAAGCTAAGTACCCCATTGGGGAACATTTTTTCTTGCCTCAGCTGATGTCAGAACAAATTGAGAAAGTTAATAATTGTTTGTCTTGTGGTAAACAAATACCTCATAAGGACTTCCATTCTTACTGCCTTCCTTGTCTGGGCCCAGACTATGACGTCTCGGCCTGTGCTGCCTGGGCTTGCTTTAATAAGCGCACTCTCAGGCGCCGGGCAGAATTTGCCGAAGACTTTTTCGGTGAATCTTTCACGTATATCATGCCGTCGGATCAACCGACAACTCAATCTACCAAAAAACGAAAGGACCGTGACCGGCATCCTCGGCCCGCGTCCACCACCGATGCAACTCCTAAACCCTCCGCTAGTGCTTCGGTCCCTTCAGAAGTGGTAATTCAACTGGTCCAGGCTGACGACACAGCATTAACACGTCCTTCGGTCTTGGAGACCTCTCCGGTGCCGGTTGTTGATTTTCCTCCGGAAACCGAAGTTCTGGATCTACCCGACACCATTCCTGTAGACAAGGTTACTCCTGCACGTGGGGCTGCAAGGCCTCCTGTATCCATGTCCATCAAGGCCTTTGCACGTGCTAAGGCTGCCAGCCAGGCCAAGGCCCATCCTAAACCTGCTGCTCAGGCCCCTTCTTCTGATAAACAGATCATGTCTCTTGCTGCAGATCTTATTTCTCTTATCAGGGGGTCTCAGCCTCACCCAGACAGAGGTTCTCAGCCACCTGTAGAGAAAAGGCCCAGAACTGAGCAGGCTGACAACCTCTCTTCAGATGAAGCCTCTGGGGATTCTGAGCATTCAGATACCCAAGAAGAATCCTTCTAGGCCTATGAGGACTCTAATGCTGAGGAATCAATTCCCTCTGCCTCCCCTCCAGATGATTTCTCATTTGGTGAAGTCCTGCACTCTATGAGGGAACATTTTAAATGGCAGGGTCAGGAATTCTCTGATTCCAGGAAAAGGCTACGTACCTTCCTCAAGCTTCCCCAGCACAGACCATTAGCTATTCCTCCAGTTATGGATGTTTTGGATGATGTTTTCTCTGACTCCAGTGCTAACCCTGATTCTCTCACCCCCTGCTCCTGTCAAGCCAGACAGATATTATAGGGTCCCTGACACTCACAAACATCTCCTTAAGGCCCACTCTGTGGATCTAGAAACTATTTCACAGGGCCCCAAGGGAGTGGCTACTTCCACTGCCAAGAATCCACTGCCAGCAGATAGGGAAGCTAGGTCCCTGGGGAGATGGGGTAAAAAAGTTTATACCTCTACCACCCTAGCCATGAGGTCACTTAACTGCCTTTTTCATATGTTTCAGTACCAGGATTTTTTACTGGATGATTTACAGAAAAAGCTAGCCTCTCCTGAGTCTTTTGATAGAAAAGCATTGCAGGATCATATACATAACACTCAGCAGGTTAACAATCATTTTCTTCAGTGTGGTTATGATGCATTGGAGGCTTCATGTAGGGCAGCTATGACTGGGGCTGTGATACGTAGGCATGCTTGGTTAAAAGATCAGCCATTGCCAGACCATGTTAAAGTAAAGTTACTTGATGCACCTCTGGAAAAACAGAAGCTTTTTGGTGCTAATGCACAAGATGTGTTGAAATCCATTGAGGAAAAAGCTAAGTCAGTACAGACAGTCAAGGATTTCCTCCAGGTTCAGCCACCCAGATTCAGCAGAAACTGGCCTTCAAAGAATTGGTCCTTCCCAGACTCTGACAAGTTTCAAAGGGGAAAAAGCAGGCGTGCCCGAGGTAGAGGACAATACCGAGGATCCTACAGGGGCCGCCAATGGCAACCTCCAAATCAAAGAAGTGGTGCAGGCAGCCCAGCTGCTCCACAAGGACAATCACAATGACTTGACTTTCATACCGCCTACAAAGGCTCAAAGAGAAGCACCTTTGGGTGGAAAATTATCCTTATTCTCAAAAAACTGGCATATCTTAACCAAGGACAACTGGATTCTGGATTTAATAGACAAGGGTTACAGATTCCACTTCCATACTTTACCAATAAGACAAGGCATGCCAAATCTGCCACATCATCAAAGGGCAGAGACACTCACTCAAGTTTCAAAGCTGTTAAGTATAAAAGCAATAGAAAGGGTTCCTCCTCAGGAACAAGGCCAGGGATTTTATTCAAGACTGTTCCTTGTTCCAAGAAAAGAAAACAAATGGAGGCCTATACTGGACTTGTCTACTCTAAATACTTTTTTCATTGTGCCAAAGTTCAAAATGCTGACATTGCAGCAACTCCTTCCCATGCTGGGCAAGGGGTCTTGGCTGGTCACTCTGGACCTCAAGGAGGCATACCTGCATGTCCCAATCAGACAAAGCTGCAGAAGATACCTCAGATTTCTTGCAGGGACAGAGCATTATCAATTCTCAGCATTGCTGTTTGGCTTACCTACTGCGCCCAGAGTGTTCACGAAATGCCTGGCATCAGTAGTGGCACACTGCAGACTCCAGGGGATTCAAATATACCCCTACCTGGACGACTGCCTCATACAAGTAGACAACAAACAAACCTTAATAGCAAACTTGGACTATGTCATTCAACTACTGCAGGTCTTGGGATACACAGTCAACATACAGAAATCAAGACTACTGCCATCCCAACAGATTATTTTCCTAGGAGCTAAACTGGACACAGAAACTCAAATGGCCTACCTCACAGAGGAAAAACAACAGCAGTTACCAGAGTACTTCAAAGGCCTAGCAAAGGTCTCCCAGCTGACTGCAAGGAAAATCCTGCAGGCCCTGGGGTTCATGGCATCTTGTATTCTTCTGATACCTTTGGCAAGACTTCATATGAGAAAGCTGCAATGGTACTTAAAAAGCTTATGGTCCCAACACAGCCAAAGCCTAGAGGACGTAATCCCACTCATTCCATGTCTGCAAAAATAATTTTTGTGGTGGGCTCAAGCAAGTCAGTTAAACAAAGGCATGTCTTTCAACAGACCTCAAGCAGGTCAAATGATTACAACAGATGCCTCAGATCATGGATGGGGGGCGCACATGGAGGGCAGATGCATTCAAGGTCTATGGACACCAAGGGAAAGACATCTGCACATAAACCAAAAAGAGATGTTGGCAGTGATACATGCAATCGAGACTTTCGAAAAATCACTACAAGGACATTTGCTAATAAGGACAGACAACACCACTGTCATGTGGTATAGAAACAAGCAGGGAGGCACTCATTCTTATCCCCTCTGCAGACTAACAATGATTCTCTGGGAAAAATCCCTGAGTCTGGACATACATTTGCAATCCCAGTTTGTGCCAGGCAAGGACAATGTACTGGCGGACAAGCTGAGCAGAAATTTCTTGGATCCACATGAATGGATGCTGCATCCTCACATTTTCTCACAAATAACAAAGACATGGGGAAGACCGGACGTATATCTCTTTGCTTCTCACATGAATCATCACCTGGAAAAGTTCTGCACAAGGACCCACCATCCTCTAGCCTGGAAAACGGATGCTCTCTCCTTCAGCTGGAATTCCCTAAAAGTTTATGCATTCCCTCCTCTACCTCTGCTGACCAAGGTGATACTGAAGATCAAAGCAGAACAACCAACAGGCATTTTGAGAGCTCCAGACTGGCCAAGGCAACACTGGTACCCATTGCTGTTGAGCATAACTCGGACCAAACCGTGGCCTCTGCCCCTATGGCCCCTGCTTCTAACACAACACAATTACAGGACTGTCCATCAAAACCTGAAAACATTGCATCTGACAGCCGGGAGGTTACCATGACTCCTTCCGCTATCTCTCTTTCCAAAAAAGTTCAAGAGATCTTACTGGAAGCACGCAGACCTTCCACCAGAAAACCTATTCAGCCAAGTGGAAGAGATTCAGCATCTGGAATGCCAACAGGGGTCAGGATACAACATTACTGAGTATACCTCAGATATTGGAATACTTGGCAGAAATGTTTCATACTGGACTCTCATATTCTTCTATAAAGATTCACGCCTCAGCAATCTCAGCAAAATACAATTGTGATCCACCAGTGTTTTCACATCCTTTGCTAAGACGGTTCCTAAGGGGATAAAGAATATCAAACCTCCCAGAAAACAGCCAGTACCTGCATGGGACCTCAATTTCGTTTTGGAAAAATTAACTCTTCCTCCTTTTGAGCCAGCAGCAACTTCAGAAATGCAATTTCTATCATGGAAAACGTTTTTTCTATTGGCAGTCACATCTGCAAGAAGAGTCTCGGAGATACAGGCACTCATGGCAGTACCTCCCTTCCTCATTTTTCATCAGGACAGAGTTTCTCTAAGAACCAATCCTACATTCATGCCAAAAGTAATTTCCAGGGTGTCTCTAAATCAAGCTATTCACCTGCCTACTTTCTTCCCCAATCTGCAAAACAGGGGGGAAAAACTGCTGCATACTTTGGACATACACAGGCAACTACGCTACTACTTGGACAGAACTAAGGCCACCAGAAAGTCTGACCAACTGTTTGTAGCTTATGCTGCTGGAGTACAAGGAAAAGCAATCTCCAAACAAACAATTTCAAAATGGATTGGACACTGCATCAGATTCTGCTATTCTTTCCATGGAAAAGGTGTGCCAGCCAATATTAGGCCACATTCCACCAGAGCTATAGCCACATCCACAGCTTTCCTAAGAGGAGTGGCTACAAAGGACATTCTAGAGGCTGCTACATGGAGCTCCGTGCATACATTTACCAAGCACTACAACCTGCCCTTATACTCCAGGTCCTGAGCAGGCTTTGCTTCGACAGTCCTGCAGGGCATTTTAGCTACACCATCCCTCTTTTAGTTCCATCCACCCTCACCTTGGCTATGGTATTCAACCCATATGTTATGACTGCAGTTGCATTCTTGAAGGACATAGTACAGTTTTGTACCTACCATAAATGTAGATGTCCGATAGATATGCAACTGCAGTCGGATTTTCCCACCCTCCTACCCCTCTGCAACTTTCTTTATGGGTCCACTACCCCTATTCCTATTAGCTGGGGGTATCTCCTATGGTGTATCTGTTTATTACTGTTGTGCATGTCTGGAATTGTTTATCCATTCACTAAATTTAGCCTTCCTAGGAGGGCACCTGGCATCTGGGGCAAGAAACACTGAAGAAGATGGCGTCGGCCGATGCCTTTATACTCCAGCCGTTCTGACGTCGGAGAGGAGGCGACACTGGCCGACGCTGGACCCAAACTTTGGAATCCGGCCGACCGAGGGCTGCCTGAGGCAGGACAACCCATATGTTATGACTGCAGTTGCATATCTATTGGACATCTACATTTATGGTAGGTACAAAACTGTACTTTGTGGGGTACATGTCCACCAGTGTCGTAACTGGTTTTGCTGAGACTGTCAGGGACTGAACACAAAATAGTTCTGGTTCTGGGTTTGGATGTGATAGGCAACTGCAGTAGGTGGATGTGGAGGTGTGCGTGTGTGTGTGTGTGTGTGTGTGTGTGTGTGTGTGTGTATGTATGCAGATGTGGGCCCATTTTTTCAATGTGGAATTATTTGTACTTTACATCATGAGTTATGCCGTTGTAATCATACATTTATGGCTAAAGACCAATTTCACATGACTGCTGCTACTTCAGTTTTCATGACAGGATCATGCAGTAAGAGTTCAGTAGGTAGAGCCATATGGTGGTAATTCAGAACCTTTGATCCAAAATTATAGATAATTGCCATAATTGTTGGCCTGCATTTCATTTGTTAACCTCTCTTTGTTTCTTTCTGGGTCCATAGGATGTCCCAATGGTTCCCTCTTCCTATAGTGAAATAGCTCATTCATTCCTCTGTGGGGGCAAGACCCAGGTTTCACTGGTGTGGATGAGAGACCTCCATCCCATTTGTTCCCTGACTGGTGAGCCTTATCAGAGTGTCCACTCCGCAGACAGGTGAGAGATGGGTGCTAGAGAATAGGCCAGTCTGTAAATCCTGTCCTAACTCCACCACCAGCAGCTTGACTGCTACACATAGTGTTGCTTTCCAGGAGGTGCATGCATGCGATAACACATGCTTAACATCTTTCAACACATACACAATAGGCTCCTTGCTGTGGGTAGTACTTCTATAGTTCTGCAGGCAGAAAGTTGAACTTCCACCCTCCCCCAGTGATGGGCAAGCTGGTATTGGCTACTTATTCCCATTATCTCCCACCTGTGCCATGAGTTAAACACAAGTTGTCTAGAGTGTGGTCAGAATTTTATCCCTTTATGCCACAGGGATGGGCCATATACATTCATGGGTATTTACTAGGCTAAGAAGACCAGTGGGCCTTTTTAAGTCTAGCCATGCTTCAAAGGTGAGAATCAAACCCTGAAGTTTGTGTTTGTAAGGTAAAAACCTTATCCATTATCCCAATCCCCAACCCAAAGATTGCTTAGGTATAGATAAGTATTAGGTTAGCTTTCCTTGTAGGCCATTTTAAGATTAGTCAATTTCCCCTCAAAGGTGAGAATCAAACCTTGTGTTTTTGAGATCGACACCTCAAACATTATGCCAACCCCCAATAATCTTTTGACTGCAACATTTCCAATTTCAGTATTCTGAGCACATATTTTCAATGCATGATACACACATTGCCTTATGAACTACATTACTCTTTTTGTAAGATTCTGCCTCAAAAAGCAAATCATTGTAGATAAAGCAAAATTATCCTTGTATTGCAAATGGTAGTTTATTACATTTACTTCAAAATTGCCTTTAAAATGCCATAGTTCATGAGGCAAATCTTAGATTAGCATGCTAAAGATTTAGTCTCAAGTAACTGATGCACAAAACTGCCTATTTAATTCAGTGAACATTTGCTTGAAATGTGGGCAGTTACTCAGCCAAAAACACAAACTATAAGTTAACTAGTAGGCTGCATTTTAGGGATATTTAAAGAGAATAATGAGTTAGGGTTCATTTTAATTTATCAGAAGTATGCAAAGGAACCTGTATTAGGTTTTCTTCTAATACCACACCATTCAGGTGAACAGAACCATAGTTATTAACACGTGCAATGTTATATTTTCATGTAACAACTACCCAAGGACAAAATTCTTGTCCCTGACATTGTAGAGTACTGTTTTCTGGTTAACATATTAGAAAAATGTATATCTGGCACTTGTGTCACAGTTTGCAGAGAAAACATAAATACTTCTCAACTATTTTGCTAAAAACTTCTCAACAAAAACCAAATATTATGGGGTGGTGGTGGGGGCAAAGGACCAAAATCAGGGATAATTTTTACATATTACTCTAATTCACTTGAAACGTTTATAGAATGACAAAGTTTACATTGACAAACATTTTTTGAGTGAATTTTTTTGAGAAATAGGAAGTATGAAACTCTAATATCTGGTATTATTGACTGATTGTAACCCTCAGAAATTAAACAAAAATCAAACATTTTTCAGTTGACAGGCCAAAAATATGAGGCAAAATCAGGGCTGTTCTTCAAAAATAGGGACCATTAAAAGGTATGTAAATTAACCTATGTATGAAGGTGGTATTAAAGCTATGCCATTTTTTAAGACAGATGTATTATATAATATTTATTTAGTTTATAGCTCACTGTTACCATAATACAAATGTTGTGGGGGATTCATACACATGTACTGTTAGTACACGCACTGAGGTGATGTACAAAGCTGCATTACACTGAAGTAACACATACTGAGAAAAAGGAGCCTACTTGTTTGATCAATAGAGCTTACATTGTTGATAAAAGCAGCATGTTTGCCAGTGGCATGTTTGTTCAACATTGATCTAGGCGTGATATTCAGAGGAGTATGTCTTTTAAGAGCCCATAATAGCAAAATTATAAGCTTAATGGTCTGAACAAAAACAGCAGAGTGAGCTAACACAACAACCATAGCATAAGTAATTCTGTTCAAGTCTGCTCCACCTAATAAAAGGCACACATCTTTATTTCAGCAGGGACTTGACCTCAAGTGTATCATGCTAATGTCATCGCTATTTAAGGCTTTCATGGAAGATGACTATTTTCAGTGTGTGCAGATCAACAACGTATGATAAAAAATCTTATAGCTTGCAGTTTTCAGTTGGCATTGTTCATAAAACAGAATAACAATATATAAAATACTGCTATATAACAACATATAAAAATACTGGTATTGATGTTTAAGAGAGGGAACCAGTGTTACTCACATCCATTATATTATTTGTTAAAAAGTAGCTTGCAGTTCTTAAAAAGATGTGAAAAAATTGATGAATGAAACCCATGTTCCTTAATTTTATTAGTCTTCAAAATTATTCCAGGTTAAAATATATGGGGGAGGGGGGAAGTAAGATTTGGCTTTTTGTAGCATAATATAATTCTATGTTGCCTCATTTGGAAACTGGTTGCTGCAGCTTAGTTTTGAAAATGAATGCCAGCCTTTTCTTTATGGAGTATTCATAATGTCTCATTTGTCTTATAAATAATGGAGTTTGGCAGCTGCTGAACTCATGGCTATGCCATTTCAGGACACCACGTGACAGTGTTCCCTCATGCAGAAGCAGACAAGCTGGGTTAACTATTTTAGTGGATGTACGAATTGATTTTTTTTCCTAGTGCAGCACACAGGCATTGCTAGTTTAACAGCAGGTGACCCCAGACTCTCACATTGTATGTGATGCTGTTGCTCATTTTGACATGGTTTTCAGCAACCATTAACTGCACACTGTACAGTTTTGCTACTGTTCCATAAAGGTTCATTGACAAAATATAGACCCACTATTGGACACACAAGTATTAAAATATTTACTACCTTGGTATAAGACTTAATAAGGATGTACTATCACTTCTGTTGTTGGATATGCTATGTGATGCATATGTACAGTTCATGCAGACTTAATAAGGATGTACTATCACTTCTGTTGGATATGCTATGTGACGCATATGTACAGTTCATGCAGACTTAATAAGGATGAACTATCACTTCTGTTGGATATGCTGTGTGACGCATATGTACAGTTCATGCAGACTTAATAAGGATGAACTATCACTTCTGTTGGATATGCTGTGTGACGCATATGTACAGTTCATGAAGACTTAATAAGGATGTAATATCACTTATATTGGATATGCCATGTGATGCATATGTACAGTTCATGAAGACTTAATAAGAATGTAATATCACTTCTGTTGGATATGCTATGTGATGCATATGTACAGTTCATGCAGACTTAATAAGGATGTACTATCACTTCTGTTGGATATGCTATGTGATGCATATGTACAGTTCATGCACCCACCTTGGTGTATATGCATCATCTGACTATATCACTCTTGGAGCAGGGATCTATGTCTAAAGGCATACTGACTGGCATCAGCTCCAGCCTTCATGTATTTGTTATTATATTATTCTTAACAGAGATTTAGTAAGCATATATAACAAACACTTAATGTGTGCAAGGACCATCTCCATTCAAAAAGCAGCAGAAATTAGTGAAGGAGGTGTAAAAATACATTAAGAAATGGGCAAGAAAATACTTATGCTGTTCAAAGTGTCAGACTAATTATTTTATTTTATTTATTTACCTGATTTTATGTTCCTATCTTCAGTTTGACCATTAGGCCTCTCTCCACTTTGCCCAAATGGCCCAGTCATTCCTCTGGGGGGTGAGAGTCCTATAGTCCATTCATCCCTACTGTGGGTGATGTTTACGTGAGATGTGGTAGCAACATGCAATGCAGGGAGTGAGATTTTTACTTTAGTCCTAACATACCATGAATGTTTCACTTGGTAGAGTATTGGGGATACATGCAGTGGCATAGTATAGCATTCTCACTCAGTCATGCAAATTACATGAGCCTACAGGTGTCCCCCCTCCACACCCCTACCTGTGCAGGTGCCATACATCCATTTCATTGGTCCCCACAGAGGAAATTGTACACATTGCATGCCTTCAGGCATGGGCCCTCATTCTAGTACTGGAAGAGCTGAACAGGCACTTAATCTCCCCCCTCCATAGTTGGCTTCTATAATGGTGAGACTGGCAATCACATCCTGGTCATCTGGGTCACAGTCAGGGTGGGCTCTGTTGCTGTATGTCATGGACCAACTAATTTGGCAGGCGTCCTGGCTGAGTGAGTAAAATATCAAATGAAGGGAACAAGCTTCTGCTTAACAGAAAAGACATTCAAAAACACATTTCTTTTATTAAATTTCTTAAGCATCTAACAGCTTTAAAGCTGTTTAGCTTCTGCTGCTGTTCTTGTGTGGTGGTCATCACTGGCAACTATTATTCTCCAGAGAAAGACTAGAGCTTAACAGCATTTAGAGGTGCTTTTTTGCATATTAAAGGACTGCAAAGTTATAGTATTTAATTGACCTGTGGTTACTTAAAGCACAAAGGGGAAAGTATTTCAAAGTAAGTATAGACATCATAAGAGTATTGTGTTGGTACAACATGACACATATTTCAAAACTGCTGCAAAAAAAGAGCTTAAATATTGTTTTGTGTGTTGGATTTAACCCTGATCTATAAATTACTTAAATGGACACAGTTTTGAAATTGTTAAACTTGTGAGGCATAGTAATGTTTTAGTACTTCTAGAGTGAATTGGACAACTTATATGGAAACATTTGAACTGCGTTATTTATGAGAGGGTATTCCACAGGATAAGAAAGTAGTACTGATGCTAACTGGAATGGAGTATGGGACTTTTAGACCATTATGTAGCTTAGAAGGCCAAGTAAACCATACAAAATGCCATTAAAAGAAGTTATACAAATCCTGTAGGGTGTTTTAAAACCCAAACCACTTATAAATGCATTGTTTTAGTCTTCACAAGGTAAATCAAGTAAGGTTTGATGATATTTTAGAATGTATTGCAGAGCTGTGTACATTAGCAGAGAACCATGAGCGTAATAGACTAAGAAACATGTTTGTGTGTAGCATATGTTGTGACATCATACAAAATAGGATATCCTCTAAGGAAATGTTAATACATGACCATCGATATCAATGGAAATAGTAGTCAGAGACACTCTGGAAATACAGCCCAATCTGGCTGAATGTACTTCTAAAATATTGCCTATAAATTATTATAAAAAGAAGCAATGTTCACATGTGGCAGCCTGTCACAAAAAGCTGATGTATATTAGTTTAAACAAAAGATGGCACAATACCATAAAAAGGCCATGCAAAGAGAATATACAAGTGGAAAAGCAATAGGAAAGTGAATGATAGACATAGGGTGCAGAATGCCAAACATGAAACATAGCATGTTTATCACATGGTAGAACTACAACAAAATGTGGTTGAATATACTTCTAATAGACTGCATATAAATTATTATAAAAAGAAGCAATGCTTATATGTGGCAGACTCTCACAAAAGCTGATGTATGTTAGTTCAAACAAAATATGGTAAATTGCCATAAAAAAGGCTATGCAAGAGAATGTACAAGTTGAAAAGTAATAGGAAAGTGACAGACATAGGGTGCAGAGTGCCAAACATGAACCATAACATGTTTATCATGTGGCATACATGGGAAGTGATATCTTAAATGAAATGGAGGTTCAGGAAATGAAAAGGATGATGTGATGTGTCCAGAATTATGTAGTACAAATTAGTGGTCTATATTAATTCCACGAAAGACATATTCATCGAATATGTCTTCAGCGAACACTAGCCACTGAAATTCACTTCAGAGAACTGCTGAATTTTTCCCATGGTTCACAAACACTCACCCACCAGCCACCTGGAACAAACAATGGACTAAATCAAATCTGCCGAAGTGGGGGCCTTGCCCCCACACCCCCCAACATGGGGGTCTGCACCCTCCACACCCCCTAACTATATATACAAACTCCGAGATTGCACTACAGTGGGAAAAAGGGCAAAGTTGAGGTGATGGCCAAGTGTTTGCGAACCGTGGGAAATATCCCACGGTTCGCTGAAGTAAATATCTGTGGCTGGTGCTCACTTCGCTGAATGCGTATTCAATGAATATTTCTTTCGTGGAACTAATATAAACCCCAAATCGGACAGAAAAAGTTTCTAGACAACCACAAAGAGTAGGAGCAATCCTTAAGATGGATCTGGATATCACTTATCATGAGCATGTGATAAGCATAAACAGATTGTGTAAGTCTCATGATAGTCTGATAGCTCTTCTAGGAGTACTAAGAATATGTTGTAGCTTAGGTCATGTTTTGGATTGGCAAATCATTGCCACAAGTATTCAGCTAACCTTTCCACGTTATACAGCCACTGAATGCATTGTTACAGAATAGGTCTGAAATGGAAATAACACATAACTGTGAACATACTTACAATGAGATGAAGGCAATGCTCACAACAGATGAAGTACATGCCCATTTGGTCTGCCTTTGCCAATAACGTTATCATGAGATGCTTCACTGTGAGAAACTGGCACAGTTCTAGTACATAGGCTATAAGATGGTACAAGGAGAACCACTGTACTTGGTTCCAAATTACTCAACCATTGCTAATCACAGCTAAGTACAGACTGACTGAGGGAACACCCCAGTGTTGTCATGTGTCTGCATTAGATGTCAATGGGTTGAAAAGAAGTAATGAATGGCTATAGCCTGCTTTTGCTGTTAGAAAAGATACATTATCTTTCTGTCAAGGAATTTGTTATGTATCTCCAGAGTAGTTATTGCAGCACTGTTACATTCCAGAGTGCTGCATACAGTAAAGTGTTTTACACCTGAGAATGGTGAGAAAGAATCCCTTGTTCAAGAAATATCAGTGATAACCTCATACTGAAAAAGACTGGAGAACTAGTCTGAAGGTGCGCAGAATATCAAATGGCATAGTCTAAAAGTACTGATAGAAAATGCCATTTTTGTATCTTTGCGATGTAATACAGATGTTGTAAGGCCATTTGTAGACTGTTTCTAACTGCAATGGCTGTCCACTCAAAATGGTCTGAAGTAGTCAATAAATTCAGAAAAATTAGTATTACGGACAATGCAAACAATGGTTTCCCAGAACAAATTGTGAGTTATGTTGGCAAAGGTCATATCAGAGGAGTACAAGTATTCATTTGGTTGACTAATTTGCTTTTCATTGAACTGAATCCAGATCTTACAAACCTATTCAATAAAACAGGCCTGAAACTACTCTTATTACAGTCAGGGTCAGCCTTTGATCAACTGGTGCCCTAGGTAAAAGGGATCCACTGACCCCCAAACAACTCGTGGTCCCCATCCTAGTCTACCTACACCATCCAGATTCCTGAAAAAGTGCCCCTGTTAGAGCGGCACCCTAGGCAGCCGCCTAGTTGGCCTATGCTTAAGGCTGGCCATGATTATAGTTTATCCAGAGGTTGTGCATTCTCAGAGGGGATGAAGCTCACGGCTGGGGTAGAGGGGAGGTAGCAGTTTGTCCTTTTGTGAAATATTTTAGTAATTTTTGAGCTCATTCAATGGAATTGATTCAGAGTATTAAGGTTCAATGAAAAAGTGATGTGATTAAAAGTGCAATATACATCTGAAGCAAAATAGAATTAAATATTTCACATCTGCAGCCTACCACTGTGCTATAAGGTGGCTGGCTGAAAGATTTGTGCAAATGTTTAAAGATCTCAATGATAAGGCTCTGTAGGATAAGACAGACAATGTTATAATACTGAGAATGTAGCAACCAATGCCACTTTAGCAATGCTGTTTCTGAATATGAATATACATTCTAGACTGGATTTATTTTAAGTTCGGTATGCACAGATGAATAAATTACATGCAGTTTCAATGTATAAATGAGAGCATTGAGTAAATGAAAGAACATTGAGAAACCTTTATGCTAGGCAGTAGATATTGGTCAGAGTTTTATAGAATGGAAAACTGGCAACTAGGTCAAGTTGTTTCAGAGGATGAGTGCTTTATGTGTACTGCCAGTATAGGTAGGATACATAAAGAAGTTATATTGCTAGGTTAAGGTACGTTATCAAACTAAATAGTTTGGAACCATTACCCATGCAATAAAGTTTTCCCATTTGGGCACTATTGCCTGCTCTCCACTGCCAGGGAAATTGTATGAAAACCTAAGCTGTATTCCAACAAATATGTTATTCCAGACCTCTAGTAGAAGGATGGATGATAAAGAACAGTTTGCAATGCAGATAAATGAAGAGCTTTGCATACTAAGAACAATGACAGACTGGACCTGTGATCTGAGCAATACAGTTGATCAAAACCAAGTGGCATCAGTAATTGACAGCGACACTGCTACTACATTGTCTAGTGGAATCTTTGGTATATCAAGGCCATGGTGCTGGAGCTGTAGCCCTGGCTGCCAGCTGGCATGGGGAATGTGCATCAGCTAATTATTTTATATTAAATATGTTTTTTATATTTATAAGGGGGGCAGAATTGGTTTATCAGAGGTGGTGCCAGATTTCTTTGTTACAACTTGGATTGGAAGAAACTCCTGAAGGGCTTATTCAGATTATTTGTTGTAAACCCAGCAGTGCCACAAGTATGCTATTATAAAGGACTGGCAAGACTGCATATATAAAAACTTACTACTGCCAGCAAATATTGTACCATCCAAGGAGATGCATGGTGATCCACTTATCCATTCAGTTGCTAAGAACGTGTGACTAACCTGGAGAGATTAATTCGTCATAATATCTAGTTACTTGATGGGATCATGTAATTCTGAGCATTTTTCTATAAACAAAAACACACAACAGCCTGATAATGTTTTGTGCTCTCATTTGTGTGTACCTAATTGGATGTAATCAGGATTTTTTTTACTTATCTTTTTGTTCCTTTTTAGCTCCTTGCTGCTGACTATCACTTGACATCAGTTTCTCTCCTTGCCCATCAGGAATGCTGGATCTCCTTAGCCTTCCATAACTATACCAGATCTCATGTCAAGTGCTGATGAGTAGCTTGACGATCCGGGACAGTGCAACACTGCCGTCAGGGAGTGTCTTTATCCATCCCTGTGCACACCCAGTAATACCCTGAGAATGGAACATGCAATGAACATCAGTGTTGAACACTCTCTCACTTCTGTTAGAGGCTGATATTAACAGGATGCCCTGTTCACTCTCAGGTAGCATTTCATGGATGTTTCCTCTGTCTCCACCATGGAAGTTGTACCAGAATAATATGCTCTGAGTGAGCACACTTCCCACCCCCTCAAGATGGTCACGCCTATCTTCTCCTGCCAGTGTCTCAGAAGCCCAAGCCGCAAATCGAATGTGGGTCATCTGGGCTGTGGTCAGGGCTTTAGCCCTGCATTCTGCGACATTGGCTTTTTGCTTATTTTTGGTTCTTCATCACTACTGCTGACTTCACATTTCCCCAGTACCTGGTTCCAGTAGTCCACGCCTCTGCAGCTGCCACACTTTGTTGGCTCCTCAGTGTTAACTGCTCTGGAAGGGTCCCCCTGTTGGGAGAGCCCTTGTGCACAGAGTTCCCAACTCCATGCACCATCTCTAGGAAGATGCACCATCCAGACACTGCAAACCAGGACTGGACAGGTGAGGAGACATCACACTACAGCTTAGTGGTGAAGCTTTTTCTTTTAGGCCTAACCCCTCCCAGCATGCCGACACAAATGCATGCTGTAGATTTGGCAGGTAATTAAGACTGGCCTTGAAGCCATTCCCACTCCAGGCCTTTGGAGCACTCCTTCCATGTACCCAGCCTGGTAATCTCTCCTGAGCTCCAGCCCTCACCAGGGCTCATTGAGATTTCTGCCTAGAATGCCATTCTGTCTGCGCTGGAGCTGCTAATCGAAAACAGTTCACCTACGCCAGAGGCAGGACTAATCCGTCTTCTCCACCAGTCCAGGCTTAATCACAATTTTTGTCAGGACAGAAGAGTGCTTTTTATCATAGGTGTAAACAGGTTTAAAAGGAATCAGACTAAAACAACATAATTTTTAACTACAGTGCATTTCTGTTGTCTTTGTTATTATAGGTGCATTAGAGCAACTATTGTTTTAGTTGGTAATCCTTTAGTTGACATTACTGTAAGCATAAGTTATAAGATATTCTTTTCTCTGATTGTAGACAAAAACTTTCCTCCTTTGCACCTTGCCCCTAAGTGTCCCAATACTGAAATGTGTGCAGCTGTGTAATCTCAAAAAAAAAAAAAAAAAAAAAAAACTGTGGTATCCTTCATAGTCTCAGGAAAACCCCAGTATGCAACCTATACTCGGTCAAAAACAAACCAAGAAGAAATTTTGCAGTGTGAAGTTCACTCCTTGAATTGTTATGCATAATTGAACTAGGTGGATAACATAATTCAAATAGTGAACTTCACATCTTCCACACTTCAAAGTTTCTTCTTGCTTTGTCAGCTGTGTAATCTGAGTACTCAAATGTCCCTGAACTAATATCACGTGAAAACTGTAAAACTTAAGACATTTTGACATGGTATAATAACTTCAATACCTGCAGGTACAGTATGCAGGATTTATTCCCTTCTGGCCCACGTGTCTGATTTATTAGAAATTGATCTTGTCCAAGTAGAACCCCTACATAACATCCACATTGGCAGGTATTGCAATAACAATATAGCAACATGCATGATTGAATTCTGGAAAAGTTAAACATTATACATACAAAAAGTATAATAATTAACTGGAGTTCAGTGATGTTTGTTCAAAGACAGTAATGTCAGCCATAGCAAACTGACTCACACTTATGTAAGGTGGCATGAAATGTATTTTCTAGGAAAAAATGTCCTGGAGGATTGAGAGTTAGGGCAAGATTTACTCCCGACTATCCAGGTTGATTCCTGATAGAGAAGCCTGATGAGTGAAATGTTTATTCCAGGCACTAGTAAATTGTAGCCATAACTCACTTTTTCCACTACATTATTTTTATTATTCAACTAATTTATGGTTTTAGTTTATTTGTTTTTTATTAACCAGTCATTTGGTCTCTGGGCACATATGGTCGTTTGCTGTTTAGTTGTTGTATGACTGACTGTACTAGTTAACTTTTTAGTTACATTTCATTGAATCCTTCTATAGCATTTGCCTTAGAAAGCCCACAATTCTACAAAGGGTAAGGTTTTTGAAAGGTCATATGGTGTAACTGTTTTACAGAATTTCATTTATTCAGTAGTAGAGTGATAAAACAGCTCTGAGTGAATGGGCGTCTGTACAATGTTTTGAAGTTCCTTAGAAGTACTTTCCTTTATTTAGTGTATGTGTAAAATCTGATACAGTCTTGTAACTTCTGCATTAGAAATGAAAATAACTGCATTTTTCTTTCAGATTTTTCTAGGTTCTGTGGTGTGAGTCTCATACTTACAGGGGCACTCTCCTCACAGCATTATTTTAGGGGAATAACATTCCTGATAGAAACTATAATGCATGGTTCTAATTGGCTGAAGGCATTTCTCTAAACTCCCCTGTTGGTGCCTATGTTTCATTATGTTTTGCTTAGTTAACAATGTAAAAGTGGAGGAGTGCTGCAGACGTGCAGTTTCCATATGTTCAGTCAAGTGCATACATTCTATATTGATGTGCTATCCATATTTGTGGAGCAGAAGGCAATGTGTAATGATGTACCGAAGCACTGAAGAACTACTGCAGTCTCCATGTATTGTTTTTTTTTTTTAACCACGAGTGGACAGTTAAGTCAAATGCACAGCACCATTCTTCAAACTAAGCTTGTATAGTGGCCGGCTTTGAATATTCTATACATCTTGGAGACCAGTTATTCCCATTTTCAGTGGAACTTAACTGCACAGTTTTAAGCTGAGTTACCCTTTCTAAAGAAATGAAAGCTTGAATAAGACGTGAACAACGCACAGCTGGAATAACATCTTGAAAGTATATTGTATTCCAGAATAAGTTTTAGAATTCTGGAGGTTGCACATAACTGTGCCAAACCCTGAATGCCTATAGCTGCTATAGTAATTCTAGAATTATTTACCATGTAGGGGCTCTTCCATTATTGCTGACTTAAGGTTCTCATTTTTCCCACATGGGGTGCTTCTTAGATTGGCTGGATGTCTCTAAATTCTGCTCTACAACAGTACGGCATCACCTAAACCCTTTTAACTCCCTCAGTCTCATGTCACAGCTGCCAGACTCCCACTTTATCTGGTGGAAAGGAGGGCTTATTAAGCAAGAAATGGATGCAGTGAAGAGAGGGAGTTAGTTTGCTACTTCTGCTGCTGCTGCTTCATTAAAAGTGGTGCCCTGAAGTGACTTATTGGCTTTAACTGAATTATATTCTTACCCCCTAAAGAAGATGGGTGCATCTTCTGATGAGGGTGTACAGTGGAAGTTTCTTTGAGTGAGCATGCTTCACCTCCAGGGTGAGGTGCTACTCAAGTGTCCCTTTTTATGACGATACCAGCCCAGTCCACAATTCCTAGTCTCCCCACAGAATGAACAATATCAGCGTGCTCAGGTTACACCCACCGCCTTTCCGCCCCCATAAAAGTGCGACTCATCATTATTCTTTTATACCTGACTGGCTATGCCAGTGTGTGATCTGCTAATTGAACTTGGGTGAAGTTAAAACTGCAGTTAAAATTTATTAGAGTACTTATTTCCTGAGTCATTTTTTACAACTAGTCATCATCATCTTCTTTCGGCTGTTCCCGTTAGGGGTCGCCACATCAGATCAACTGTTTCCATTTCTTCCTGTCCTCTGCATCTTACTGTGTCACACCAACCACCTGCATGTCCTCTCTCACCACATCCATAAACCTTATTTTAGGCCTTCCTCATAGGTTCATAGGTTCATAGGCTGGTACTAGGCTATCAGCCCTAGGGCCTATACAAGCCTAGCCATAACAATTCCCTGGCTATTTCTTCCCACATTATTTACTTTCCTGGACCCCTGTCTAGCAGGGCGACTGACGTGATCCCTGGGGTGAATTTCCTTTCTCCCATCCAATCGTCAAGGTTCCTCTTGAAGAGGTCCAAAGAGGCACTCTGCTTGACATGTATGGGCAATCTATTCCAGAGTCTGGGGAGTCTCTGGGTCAGGAACCTATCCCTCCAGCATGTTTTGTTTATTGTGATGACAAGGTTTAGATCCCTGGAGCGTGTAGCTCTGAGGGATTGGGATTTATTTAAGTGTAGCATGTCCAACAGCTCTGTTTTCCTGTTACCTGGTAACTTCATCCTTTTAACTGCAAGTCAGCAGACACTTTTTGTAAGGTATGTAAATGGCAGTTACTAGCTGTTAAAGTTTCTAGCTAGTTTACCTGTCTAGAGACGTGTGTGATAAATAGGAAAGCATGATTTAATTCACACATTCACTTTTTAAATCATAAGTGTTTCACTTTTAGTTTTCTGAATGCTTTGCTTACAATGTAGGAGTTAGCTATGTTTGAGGTGGATGATCAGTTTTCTGCTTGTTATTCCATTTAATGTGGTTTGACAGGCACACTGATCTGTCTGTTTCAGATATAGTTCTGGATAATATTAGTTCTGCAACTTTTGTGTTATACTGCAATATTACAACTTAGGGTTAAAATATCCTAAGGGGCTCGAACATTCCTAAGTGGCACATTGTAATTAGTGCAGAAATACAAACAATATCCCATTGGTCTTGCTGCTGTTACAGAGGCAGTGTAATTGTTGCAGCACCAGTGACCCACTTTTAGAAAGAATGTTGGAGGCTGGCTTGGGAGGAAATAATTGTAATGATCTCTTAGCAGTTCTTTCCCTTGACAACTGTGAATAGAATGAGGGAAGGACTAGGATTTAATCTGCCCTGGAAGTACAGGGAATATCACCATTGACTTGGCGAGGAGGGGCATTTCTGGATGTCATGTGCCTGTGTACAAGTGCCTTTTCATCTCATGCATGCTTACATGCCACCAACACAGAGAACAGGAAAATTGTGGTCTGAATAGATATCATTGTACCTGACCCCACTACTACTACATGTCTTTATACCAGGTCTGGACTAAACAGTACACACTCTACTGTGGTGCAGGTTATATGGAAACACACTGTGGTTAGTTGGTTATGACTGGAAGAAATCATGAGGGCAGCAAGATAGGACAGCCACAGCAAAGGTGAATAAATCATATATAATCCTGCTTATTGAAGTGCAGCTACATAAAATGAATATGCAATGTTATGACTCACATGATGACCCTCACATGCACATTGTAGCTGAATATGTTTTTTTCTTTTAGTAAAATGTAATTTGAAGCAGCAACATTGGTTTCTTGTTTGTCTGTCCAGTACTAGTAATTTTAGGTTTTTAGCAATAACCCATGACATAGTGTGGGTATCATGAGATTAAACTATGCCAGCAGTGGGTTAATCGTGTGATGCCCTCACCCAGTCATGGGTTATTGCTATTATACACTGACATTACTTAAGAAATAAATTGCTTACCTTTCTTAAGTAATGTCTTTGTATAATGGCACTGTAGTGTTCTTCTGCGTTCTTCCTTGTCTGCTGATATACTGCACATGCGTATGGGAGTTGAAGAAGAAACCTGGACCAAGCCCAACATAATGGTGGGACAAAGGTTCAAAAATAGGGTGAGATTTTAAATATTTCTCTTATAAACTTAGAAAGTTCCTTGAATAAGTTTTGTGTTAGCATGCCTTTTTGAAAGGATATGAAGCATGAAGCTGAAATTTCTGTCTTTATTGAATTACTTCAATCCCAGCGGCTTGCCAGAAAAAAAATTATGAGAACAGACCAAAACTATGGGCATTCTGTGAAAATACAGACAACTGAGGGGTACAACAGTCTGCTGAGATATTAAAAAGGACAGTGCAGAAATACAAGGAAAATCAGGTACATTTCTGTTTCTTTAGTTTTGCAGAATGTACCTGATTCATCTTGTATTTTGCTCTTTCCTACAAGCATATCCCAATAGAAACGTCTGGTGGCTCAATGGTACTTCAGCATATGCTCAATTTAAAATGGGCACTCTGGCTGGGCTGTCCAATCAGCATACACATTTTTCAGTGGCAACGAGCCATTATTGCACAGTTAAGCATTTTAATCCTTTGTTGTACACAGAAAAGCTCAGCACCAGTTAGCAATTACATTGGGGATACTGATAGTCAGTATATGTTGTGTACATGGAAAATGTTGCTACTGTAGCAGAAATGACAAAAGTCTGCAACTAGTAATTGTATTACAACATAAAAAGGTGTGCTGTCTTTATAGTGTTTGGATATGAATATTTTTTTTCTGATTAATGAAGACTAAAGCAGACGTGATTCAGAGTAGACATATTAACATACTTAGTGCAGTATTTTCTTCGGCATCTTCTGCTTTACTTCACATCTTTAATATAGTATAAAAACAATAATTTGTCTAAAGGATAATAATCCAAACCAGAATCCTGTACAGGTGTCTAAATGTCTTTTAGACTAACTTGGAAGGTCTGCAGTTTAGTGATATTTGTAATGAGCAGTATTTTTCTCACTGTAACTAGTAACTGCATGTTTTAAAGTTGATTTAGACTTGCACATTCTGCATTTCAAGTTTTGGGTTTTCATCCTGTAAAGCCACAAAAAAGTATAATGTGATGATGTGATGGTGATTGACTTTATGCCTTCAGATTGTTGTCCTGTCATATCATTTACAGCTTACAGTAATGAGAAAATGCTATTCGCAAAATGTTCCTGTTTCAGCTACTTTCATACCTCCCACCTTTTAGAGCAAAAAATATGGACAAAGCCATAAATATTGAGGGGACAAAGGCCCAAACAGGGAATTTTTTAAAATATTGCTGCTATAAACTTAGAAAGTTGATAGAATGGGAGGTTTTCCATTAGCATGGATTTTCTGAATGGCATGAAGTTTGAAATTCAAATGCCTGTCATGATTTTCTGACTTCCACCCTCAGTGATTTGCCAATCATTTGCCAGAAAAACAAAAAATTATGAGGAGCAGACTGAAAATATAAGACAAAAATCTGGATGTTCTGAGAAAATCTGGACAGTTGAGAGGTATGGCTACTTTGCCCTCTGAACTAGCACATGCCTCATTCAGCATGCCATGCAATTATCACATGGCCTGAGTCTCAAGCAGTGCCATGGAAATAGCTGAAGTGAAATAAAATCAGATTCCCTAAATAAGTACTAATATATATATATATATATATATATAGTGACACAACATATATTTTCTGGAGGGAGCGAGGGTGTATATTTATATATGGGTATACTTTGTTTCATTGAATCTCATTTCACTGCATTTTATTTCACCCCAACCACTTCGCTGAAAACTCAAATTAATGAAAAATCATTTCACTGAATCTCATTTAATTGAACTGCAGTTAGTATACATGGCACTGTGTTAGAGTACTGTAAGGCAAGTAAAAGGTATATGCCCTTTCCCCCACTGTAGTGTGATCCTGGAGTTAGTATATATAGTTAGGGGGTGGGGGGCACAACCCCCCACATTGGGTGTGGGGGGGCATAGCCCCCCATCTTGTTTGTTTTATATTCTATTTTACCAAAAGCTTAAAAACAATAAATTTTAAACAATAGGCATGCATAGTTAACACCAATGACTAACTCTGTCCACAAGACAATATGTACTCAAACTAAATGGGAGGCTACACCCCCCCCCACACCACCCAATATTGGGTGGCTGTGCCCCCATACCCCTCTAACTACATATACTAACTACAGGATCACACTACAGTGGGGAAAAGGGCTATACCTTTTACTTGCCTTACAGTACTCTGCACAGTGCCATATATACTAAGTTCAGTTCAGTGAAATGAGATTCCGTGAAATGAGTTTTTACTCATTTGTGTTTTCAGCAAAGTGGTTGGGGTGAAATGAAGTAAGGCCAGGTGTTTAGGAAACGGGTTCAAATTGTTTTATCATGGTGTGGATGGCAGGAGAAATGGGGTAGGGGTTATACTAAAGGAAAATGCAAATTGATGGTGTAATGATGAATGCTGTTAGTGCATATGCTCCCCAAGTTGGGGTGCGATGAGAAGAGAAAGAGAAATTTTGGGAGTGAGTTGATGAAAGTTGTGGAGTAGGTACCAAGAGAGACTAGTGATTGGATTGGAGGATAATTTAATGGGAAGGGTGAAGAAAGGAGGGGAGGAGGAAGTGATGGGGTGGTGTTAAGGGGTAAGAGGAATGCAGAAGATGCTCACAAGTTGATTATATACTATGTAGGAGGGCTAGTCTTAAGGAGATTGAGAAGATTGGTGGTATGTAGAATGACGCTGGTGATCAGAAGAGAAGGGAGGGAATGAAAAAGCTGTGCCATTAGCTAGACAGAGGGACAGAGCTGGAAAGATGTGTAGCATGTAAAGGTGATAAAAGGATAGTGAGGAAAGGTACTACAAGAGGAGAGAGTGTGTTGAGTAGAGAAAGAGTATTTTGAGAGGCTGATGAATGAAGAGAATGAGAGAGAGAGGTTAGGTTGATGTGGGGGATAGTGAATCAGGAAGTGAACAGGATTAGCAAGGAGGGAAGTGGGGCAGCTATGAAAGAGGATGAAGAATGAAAGGCTTGTTGGCCAGATGACATACCAATGGAAGAATGGGAGGGCTTTAAGAGGAATTTCAGTACTGAATTTGGATTGAGAAAAAGTGTTTTGGTGCTATCTTTAAGATAAAGGGTGATGTGCAGAGCTGCAGTAACTGGTTTCATGCCAGGAAAGAGCACTACAGATGCAATGTTTGCTCTGAGAGTGTGATGGAGAAACAGAGAAGAAGGTCAGGAAGGAGTTTTGTTGTGTCTGGACTTGGAGAAAGCATATGACAGGGTGCCGGTACAGGATATGTAATGAGGGTAGTATGACAGTGGTGAGGACTGTGGGAGTGACAGATCCGTTTAAGGTGGAGAGGGGATTACATCATCAATCAGCTCTGGAGTCCTTCTTTTTTGCAGTGGTGATGGTATGATGTGGAATGAGGGTCAGCAGGGCTAAGACAGAATATAGGGTGTAAATGAGAGGGAGAGGGAGGGAAAAGGGTGGGATGCAGGACAGTTCAGAGTAATGGTGAATGTGGAAGAGAGGTGAAGAGAGAGTACAGGCAGCATTGACAAAAAGGCAGGAGTCAGAGCTGGATGGCAGGTTAAAGATGTTAAAGATTGCAATCGGTGTGACTACTAGGATGGATATAGGATTAGGGTATAGTATTTAGAGGGTCATGTCATGTTGTTGGGAGACAAAGCGATGGAGCTGCCAGGTAAGAGGAATAGAGGAAGGCCTAAGATAAGGTTTATGGACGTGGAGAGAGAGGACATGCAGCGGTTGGTGTGACAGAGCAAGATGCAGAGGATAGGAAGAAATGGAAAGAGATGATCCGCTGTGGCGACCCCTAGGAAAAAAAAAGAAGAGAATGATGGTTGGGGTGAAATGAAATTCAGTAAGATGAGATTCAAGGAAACAAAGTAGACCTATATACATATATATATATATATATATATATATATATATATATATATATATATATATATATATATATATATATACATACATACATATATATATATATGTATATATATATATATATATATATATATATATATATATATATATATATATATATATATATATATTTATAGACACACACACACACACACACACACACATATATATATATATATATATAAATATATAGACACACACACACACACACACACACACACACATACTCCAACACAAAGAACCAGCACACTGAATTCACTGAACGTTTAATAACATGAAAACTTTAAACGACAAAGAAGAAAGTGAAGAATACTATCCAAATTCAAAGCAGGATTTTTGTTGACTGGATTCTAGTCAACTCATGGACCGTTGGTAAAAATCAAGTGAATCTTGACTCATTAAACCTCAAAAATTGCCCTTAGTAGGGGTCCTGAAAGTGAAGCAAGTCCAGATCTCTTCACTCCTATGGTCACTGAATTATGGTATTGAGGTTCTCTGGATTGTGATCCACAGTCCATCAGTCGTTCATAATCAACTTGATGTAACAGACTGCTTCCATCTCTCTTGCTGTGTGTGTGTGTGTGTGTGTGTGTGTGTGTGTGTGTGTGTGTGTGTGTGTGTGTGTGTGTGTGTGTGTGTGTGTGTGTGTGTATGTATGTATGTATGCGGGTCTACTTCTATATCCTGAAAAGCCACAATACCAAAGATGGAAGATCAAAATGAGAAGGACGAAACTCAAAATCATGAATCACGTACGTAGTCACAGCGCACCAGCTAAAACCCACCTAGGTGTGTCTGTGCTCCCCCCCCCCAACTGTACATACCAATTCCAGGTTTGCACTACTGTGGAGAAAGGGCCTAATTCCCAATGTGGACAAGTGTTTACTTGCCCTGGGAATACATATGCGATTTGTGATTGTGAGTTTCAGTACATGGGAAGCCATTCTGGTTACAAACACACACACACACACACACACACACACACACACACACACACACACACTGGCCTATGCAGTTGTTCATAGGTAGGTACTAGGCTATCGGCCCTGGAGCCTATACAAGCCTAACTAAAAAGGTACCCTGGCTTTCGCCACCCAAGAAAATTATTTTCCTGTGCCCCTGTTGAGCAGAGCCACAGAGGTGATCCCCGGGGTGAATTTCCTATTTCCTATCCAATCATCAAGATTCTTCTTGAAGAGTGCTAATGAGGAGCTTTGTTTGATATAGATGGGTAGTTTGTTCAAAGTATGGGAAGTCTCTGGGACAGGAATGTGATCTAGGGCTCTTGTCATATCAATATATTGACTAAATTGAGAGTTGTAGAAATGAATAAAGTCAAAAATGGGGATTTCTTTAAACTGCATCCCTAGTCAATAATAGGGAATAATTTTTTTTCAAGTTTCACTGAAATTATAAGCTTGTGTAAAGCAAGAGCCATCTAATTTCATTCAGCCATGTCACCAGATGCACTTATTTTAAGATTGTATGAAAAAATATTAAAATATTTTTGAAGTGTAGACCTTTATATTGGAAAATCATTTCTAGTTCACTGTATGATTCATTAATAAAGCCGTAACTGATGGTTTCATTCTGAACTTCTTACAGAGGAAAGACTTTCAGGTTGGTAAACAATACGAATAAGAAGTTGGTTCAGAAAAGGCCATTTGTGGTACTGATAGACTTGCAATTACATGAATACTCATCATTTAGTGGCATGCCGCAAGGTTCAGTTTTGGACCTGTACTTGTTCTATGTATTCATGTCAAGTATGTCACTTAAGAACAAATGTTGTGTCAAAATTTGCTGAAGATATAAAAATAGCAAGCATAATAACATCAGCCAGTGGCCTGCTGGGGTTTCAGATGGACTGTATAAATGGGCTTCTAATGGTAAAACAATGTTTAACTTTAAGAAAGGTAGCATCCCACATATTGGTAAGGAAGATATAGATTACCTGTATGGAATAAACAATGAGATAGTTTCCCTATGTACTAACTTTTATGTTCTGGCAGTTTTAATAATGAATAAGATGAACTTTACTAGACATTATATGATGCAGATTAGTAAGTATTATAGAATAATGACAGCAATTCTAAGATGTAAATCTTTTAGAAATAGAACTACATTGGTTCCGTTGTATAAATGTACAATCGGGCAAAAAAGAATAGTGAGCCAGAACTATTTGAAATTGAGCAGGAAGGCACTGTAACAGGTTACCATTATTATTAAGGCAATCAGAAAACCTAACAGAATTTAAAAAGCAAATAGATAAATGCTTTAGGAAGATGGTCCTTTGAACTGTCTCTTCCTGGAGATTAGCTAGATATGACATCTTTTCATAGGTTCATAGGTTGATACTAGGCTATCTAGGGCATTTATAAGCCTAGCCAGAGTGTATTTGGCTTCCGCCACCCTTTTAGATTAGTTGACTCTGCCTCTGTATAGTAGGTCACAGGAGATAGCCTTTTTAAGGTTAGTTTACTGTGCCTCTGTCTAGTAGGGACACAGAAGAGATCCCAGGGGTAAACCTACGATCTCCCATCCAGTCATCAAGATTTCTCTTGAAGAGGGTCATTGAGGGGCTCTGCCTAACATGGATTGGGATTTTGTTCCAGAGTGAGGGGAGCCTCTGGGATATGAATCTGTCCCTCCGGCATGTCCTATTTATTTCTGTGCTGAGGTTTAAGTCCCTGGAGCGTGTAGCTCTAAGGGATTTGGATTTCCTGAGGTGGAGCATGTCCAGTAATTCTGGGTTGGACATGGCTTTATACGTCAGGCACAGATCGCCTCTGAGTAGGCGGTAACCAACTGAGTAGAGCTAGAGTTTCTTTAGCCTAACTGCGTAGGGCATCTGTTTGAGTCCCTTGATCCTCTTGGTGAGGTACTTTTGGGGTCTTTCCAGTTGCTGCAGGTGTCGGGTAAGGTACATCCCAAATGGGGCATTGTATTCAATTATGGGCCTGATGAGTGATGAGTAGAGGGGCACAATGACCTCTCTTGATCTAGATGTGAACCCTTTCAAGATAAGGTGGGCTATATAGAAGGTCTTTCTAACCACTTTGGCAACGTGATTGTCAAAGGAGAGATTGCTATCTACTTGGGTCCCCAAATCCCTAATTACTTCCGTACTTAATGGATTACCACCTATGTGGTAATTTGTGGGCACTTTGTTTTTCCCAAAGGGGATGACTATGCACTTTTTGGCATTTAGCTTTAGGCCATGGCTCTGGCACCAGTTATCCATCTCTGTGAGACCCTTTTGGAGGATGCTTGTGTCAGTCGGCGAGTCGATTATGGCACCCAGTTTGCAATCATCTGCGAACTTGGTCAGCCTTTTGGAGGATGCTTGTGTCAGTCGGCGAGTCGATTATGGCACCCAGTTTGCAATCATCTGCGAACTTGGTCAGCCATAGTCCTCCCGTGTTAGCCTGTACCTCAGAGAAATATGTACCGAACAAGAGAGGTCCCAGGACTGAGCCTTGTGGGACGCCAGTTGTAACTGGTTTAGAGTCTGACATGGCACCTGCAATTCTGACCATGTGGGTTCTATCCCTGAGCCAGTTTGCAACTCATCTTGTGACATAGGGGTTGAAATTTAAGCTGGTGAGCTTATTTATGATGCCCGAGTGGGGTATTGTGTTGAAGGCTTTTACGAGGTCCAGGTAGGCTGTGTGGACTACCTTCCCTTCATCTATGGCCTTGGTGACTGTTTCAAAGAAGTCGACCAGGTTCAAGAGGCAAGATCTGCTCTTAACAAAGCCGAATTGGGTAGGATCCAGTGTTTGGAGGTTCCCAATGTCTTTGTTTATGAGTTCCATGATGATACGCTCCATAGCTTTGCAGACCAGGCTAGTCAGGCTTATAGGGCGATAGTTTCCGGGGTCCGTTGTGGCACCACCTTTGTGAAGTGGGACCACTGTTGCTATATGCCATTCCTTGGGTACATATCCTGTAGTAAGGCTGAGATTGAACAGTGACTTTATGTGAGGGTTCAGTTCTTCCTGGAGCTCGTGTAAGACGCAGCCCGGGACACCGTCCGGTCCCATTGATGCTGTGTTTTTTGCTTTGGAGAGGGCAGCTCTCACCTGTGCATCTGTGATGTCAGGGAGGCTACACTCTGTTGGGATAAACATTTGCTCTTTTGGGAGTTTGCACTGAACCTGTCTGCCAGGATGTTGGCAATGTCTGTGGGTTCAGTGTATTTTTTGTCATTTTGCACTAACTCAGAGCATATCTGGGAGTTGCCACCCAGGTTCCTGACATAACTAAAGAAGGCCTTGTGATTATCTTTAGTGTCTTGTGCAATTTTTCTTTTGAAGCTGGCCTTAGATGATTTTATGAGGGATCGTATTTTCTTGCTAGTACTGATCAGAGATGCCTTCCCTTTTTGGGATTTTGCTCTATCATGTAGTAGCTTCCTCCTTCTGTTGTATAGCTTATTTATGGCTGGGGTCCACCAGACATGTCTCCTATCTTTGGAGGAGTGAGTCTTGGTTTTATTTGGGATAGCACGATCCAGGCATTCCTGTAGGTGTCCATACAATGCGTTTGTAAAGGATTCTGCAGTTTGGGCCATATTTTCCACTGGCCCAGGGGCTTTGAAGGATTCCACCTCGGTTTTGAGAAGTGTGAAGTTTGCTTTTGAGAAGTTCTTCACCGTGGTTTCCTTGGCTGGGCGTTGGGACGGGATATGGATGTCCAGTGAGATTAATTTATGGTCAGATCTTACCAATGAGGGGTATACCTCTGGTATGGAACATAGAGTCCCCATGTTGGTGATGATCAGGTCCAATATGTTTTCCCCTCTTGTGGGAGTGGTGACCAGTTCCATAGGATTTGAGTTTATAAATTCTAGGAACTGTTGGGCGAGGGTGTTGGGGCTTGAGTAGTGCTCCCAGTCTATGTTTGGGTAGTTGAAGTCATCCAATATAATGGTGTTTGGAGAGACCTTCATATTCTCCAGTGTTCTCAGGAAAGCCGAGTGGGGTTCCTGAGTTTGGGAGGGTGGTCTGTAGCAGGCTACAAACTGAAAGGCAGTTTCTCCCACTGTTAGTTGGACATGGATGGTCTCCGATGCTTCGTGCAGTGCCACTAACCTGGAGGTGTGGGTATCTTTGATAAATATAGATACTCCCCCTCCTTTTGTGGTTCGGTCTGAGTTTTGGGGCCGAAAAGCATGGTATGAGGTATAACCTGGTAGTGCTGGGGTACTCTTGGGAGCCTTGAACCAGGTTTCTGTTACTGCATAGATATCGATATTCTCCATACTGAGGAGAGCCTTGAGTGCGTGCATCTTGAGGTTTAAACTTCTGGCACTGAGCAGCATTATCCTTAGTTTCTTTTTCCTTGTGTTGTCTATGGAGGTGGGTTTGTCTTTTGAGCCTTGCCTAAAAAAGGCACTATGGGGGTGGCAAGAGCCTTAGCCATTATTCGAAAGCCCAGGGGTGACAGGTGCAAGCCGTCCCTAGCGAAGCAACGTGGCTTGTCGAGCATGTCATCCCAGGCTGACAGACACTGGATCCCCTTTGAATGACACCAATACTTTAGCCAATTGTTAAAATTGATCATTTTGTCTTTATACTGTGGCATCATTCTTGGTGACGGTAAGATGCTACTCAAGGTCAGGGTCATACCGGCCTGGGCTACATGATCAGAGAGCTCCTCTATGTCTCTCTTCATGTAGTCCAGGGAGGTACGTCTCAGGTCATTCACACCAGCATGGACAATGATGGAGTCATATTTGTACTTGCTGTGGAGTGACCTGAGTGCTTGTGTTATGTGGCAGATCCTGGCACCCGACAGGAAACTTACAGTGACCTTCTCCTTATTCAGCCTGGTGAGTGGGACGTCAGTGTGTCTGACAATAGAGTCACCTATTACAAGTGTATTAGGTGTGTTGTTTAGCCTTAAGTGCTGTGACTGTGTGGCACACTGACTTTGTGACCTATGTGATACGTGAGTATTGTTGTGGGGTAGCGGTTGCTTGGATGTCTGCTTTGGAGGTCTCTGCTGCTTGGGCAGATTTTTATTTAGAGCCTCCGAGTATGTTTTTGTGTGTTTATGTGTTTGGTTTGCTGTTGCGATAGGTCTATGTGAGACTGGATTTGTGGTGTGTGTGGTTACCTTCTCCTCCTGACTGACTGTGCCAGTACTGGGTTGAGAGAGCTCAGCCTCCAGTTTGGCTATATAGTTGCATCTCTCACATATATTCGAGCTTGTTGGGAGGAGGAGAGGGTGGTCTGTGTACATAAGGCAGTTGTAACATTGCCTCAAGATTCCCAGATTCACCAGCTGGACTGGAGAGTAAACCTGAAACTGACTTTTGGACATGCCAGAATAGTATAAGGAACTACTTTTTGACTGATCAAAAAGGACCAATAGGGAGCCAAGTACTTAAATGGAGTATAAGAGGGTGTAGTGCTTTAGTTTATTAGTGCTTACTTATAAGATTACTTATACGAGCAACTGCAGGGCTTTAGAATGAAAATAGAGTGCTTAATTTGAGATTTAGAACAGTTCTAAGGGAAAAAGTGAAGAGCAGACTTTGTGGAGCCGGGACTATGCGCAAAATCGTACAAAACTGCACAAATGCGGGTTTTAAAGCAGGGAAACTGAAAGAGATAGGAATTGACCCAAAACTGCCAATAAGCTACTAGTTTCAGGGCTGAGACCACTCCTCCAGGGACAGATAGGCTGCTCAAAGCTCCACACTCTCACTGGTGAATAGAGAAGCTTCCTCCTATCCAAGTAAGGATATGGGCAACACAGGAAACTATACCACAGTCCGGAATTCAGCAAAATCTGAAATCTAGACTAATCTAGTTCAGCAAAGGCAGGAAAAGAGAATTTTTTTTTTTTTTTTCAGGAAACAGCAGAAAAACACACAGAAAACACTGTAAATGCTATAAACAGGCTAGCGTACTTTAGTGTGTAGCCTACAACAGTTATACAATACAAAAATGACTTAAATTGATATAAAACAAGTGCAAAAACTGTAAAAAGCAGAAGGCAAATGCAATTTAAACTTTTTAAAGCACAGATCAGTTAGAAATTTGCTTTTAGGTGGGAAAAGGCAGTCGGAGCAAAAAAAACAGAGAAAAAAATACTTAAATCTGGAAAAGTCTCTCTTGGGTCTCTCTGTTGCCTGTATCACTCTGCAGGACACCACGAGGAGCTGTGCGGAGTTGTATACTGGTGCAAAACCACGCAAATGTGGGTTTCAAAGCAGGGAAACTGAAAGAGATAGAAATTGACACAAAACGGGCAATAAGCTACTAGTTTCAGGGCTGAGACCACTCCTCCAGGGACAGATAGGCTGCTCAAAGCTCCCCACTCTCACTGGTGAACAGAGAAGCTTCCTCCTATCCAAGTAAGGATATGGGCAACACAGGAAACTATACCACAGTCCAGAATTCAGCAAAACCTGAAATCTGGACTAATCTAGTTCAGTAAAGGTGGGAAAAGAGAATATTTTTTTGTTTTTTTCAGGAAACAGCAGAAAAACACACAGAAAACACTGTAAATGCTTTTAGCCATTTATGAACATTGAACATTGAATGTGTAGGGCAAGGACACTGAGGTGTTTGGGTTGGGGTGGCTGAAGTATGAAAAAAGGGGTGAAAGTGCTAGTTATATGCATTTTGGACGAAACGAAGAGAGAGGTTAACATTATATAAACTGTACTATTAGGGGAGAAGTTATGACACAATGGGGAAACTATTCATTTGCCCTCTTAAAAAGTGAGAGCTTTTCTACTCAGGTTAAAATATAACTTTACAAGTATTATTTTTTGAATCGGGGGAAAAAATCTTCATATATGCTAAAATTGCCATGTGGACTGTTGTATGTTAGAGTTCTATGGCTTCTCAGAGGAACAAATAGTAGACACAAAGGGTTATATTTCATTGTGTCTGTAAGTCCATCTTCAAACTTACATTTCTGTGATGTACACAGCTGTACTATATATTTCATTGTCAAGTTTCCTTTAATTTCTTTTTTATAAAAAAAAAGCTTTCCAGTCATTAGGAGTTTTGGAATCTAGTGTTTCTGTAAAGTCTGTGCAGTTTTGTTGAATGATTTTTCATTCTCTGGAATGTATTTTGCTAAAAAAATGTAGCTCATCTCTTTCAATGTAATTCATCATCCTTTATTTTATGCTTCTCTAGTAACACCAGAAGCAGCTATATGTTTTACATAGTCATTTAAAAGTTGCTTTGCAAGCTTTTGCATTTTATTCAGAGTTCTCTGCATTACTCAAACAAGTATACAAGCATTTTATACCCTTTTTGTGTCTAAACTTGCTTTAAAATGCTTCTTGCCATTTTGTTTGCTTAAGCAATCACCAGCCACTTAAATACTTTCACACAGCTTTGAATTATATCAATATATAAAACATGTATCTTGCTTGTATTTATTTTATATTTGTGAACTTTTACGGTGTCTTATCAAATAGCTTTAAAAAAACAGTAAAAAATATGGATAGAGTGAAACAACATTTTAAATTTATATTGAACTACACAGGAGAATTCTAATGATGTTTTAAGTATCTTTCATTCATTAGCAGCATTACTGATCAAATAGAGCAGACAGCCCATAGGACATAGAATATATTCGTGAGTGAACTAGTACTATAATAGGAAATGTGCGAGTGAGGGAAAAGTTAGGGAGGATGCGTGAGTAGTATCTGCACTGGGAGGAAACAATAAAGTACAGGAGGAGGCAAGTTCTGAAACTCCATAAATAGGAAATGTTATGGATCTGAGGTGGGATAGAATTCCATATTTCTGTGGTAAACATAAAAAAAGATGTTTTAGTAGCAAAAAGAACATGGGATTCTATTACAGTTTAAGGAGCCAGAGAGATTAGTTCTGAAATGGTAGGAGATGGAGTTATTAGTGGGTTTACAGGACAGGAAAGGGGACAGAAATATAAACTCAGAAGTTTTTTAAAAGATAACCAGTTCCAGTAGCAGAGAGGGATAAAGTCCTTACTATGACCCAGGACTGACCGATTACTGATCTGGATACTTGAGGGAGCAGGCAAGGAGGACAGATGTATCTATTGTGTATACCCCCTCAACCTCTTAGAACATGACATTTGGACAACGCCTAAAACAATGGGGGTCAAAGGCCCAAGAAGATTTTAAATGTTGCTCTTGCAAACTTTGATAACAGGATTCATATTGGCATACATTTTCTGGAGGATATGAAGTGTGAAACTCACATTTATGTCATTATTTAGTGACCTCAGTCCTCAGTGATTTACCAGAAAACCACAAATTTTATGAGGAATAGGCCCCGCCAAAAATATAAGGAAAAAACTGGACATTCAGAGGTATGCTATCATGTGTAGGAGTAAGGATTGTCCTGAGGTAAGCAGATCTCTTTTTCACACTGGTGTATGCCAGAGCTCAGTGAGTTAGCTGGGGTAGGCATGCATGTAAGGCTGCTCTATGGGCCTGAGACTGTCTTATCCTCAAGCCATACCATATTTCCTAGCCAGCCTATCAGTGTATAACATCATTGTATGGGGGTATGGTTTGGACACCAGTTACACATATACTGTTACCACCTCGGCTTCCTCTTTCTACCTCCTTTGTGGACAAACAAGGATTGCTGTAGTGGGGGAAGGGGTGCCAGTTTAATCTCTGCCTCTCTGTCTCCTTTTCTTTCCTATCAGGCAGCACCAGGAGAATAAGAGCCATTGGAGAAATCTGAGCAGCTGATGGTCAAGATGAAGGGTGGTGGGAAAAAAAGACATTTGTAAAAATAACTACTGAGTGAATTCCCAAACCTCTTGTATCAGAGGCACATGGGATATATGCAAATGATCCCTATGAATATCAGGTGTTTTAGCTAATTGGCAATTCTGAATGTCCATGACTTGTTTCATCATTTTACTGGACAATTTCAGGCCAATAAAGCTAAACCCCACTAGCTGTGGATATACATATTTTTGCCTTGTTATGACCTCATCAGCACAGCACAAGCAGAGTGTTTGCTAAGCATTAGAAACACAGGGCTGTTATACCCAACTGATGCCCATTATCATTAGGGGCACTGCAAAAATATCCCAAACAACAAACTAAAACAATAACTACGAAGGTCACTGAAAAACCAATCAGTAAAAACAAAATGAAAATTCCAGCAAAGCTAGAACTTCAAGAAAAAGAAAAATAATCTGGTTCCACACAGCAGTGAAAATCAATATGTCCTTTATTGTAGTAGGTAAGCGCTTTCTCGGAATAACATCCGCTTCATCAGACCAACAAAGATAGAATAGCAGTTACATTTTTAAACACTAAAACATCCAATCAAAAATCAGATAAAATGTGCATCATAGCTAAAAGCCATATGATAAAATACATCTGTATAATATATAGATCGTTAAAAAATTGAATAAAACAGACTAAATGAACAATATGTACTTAAAACTGCTAGCAAATACAATAGTAAAAAATAATAAAACATGGACTATTGAAACATATATGATAAAATATTAAAAGAGAGATCAATGCTTTAATGGCCATGCTTTAAGGAAGGGTTTCAGGGAAACTCTGTTGTTTAAACCAGGAGCTTTATCATCTTGAAAGCGCAAAATCCATTTCTGTTCACTAGATTCTGTTCTATTATTTATGTCACCTCCTCTCTTGGTGCTATGCAGACTCTCTAGTACCATAAAGCTAAATTTATGTTCTTTACCCTCTTTAGCTACATGTAGTGATAGTGCACTGGTTTCTTTAACATTCCTGATATCCCTAAGGTGTTCAAGTATTCTATCCTTAAACACCCTGTTCGTTTTCCCTATGTAAAATGAGAAGCAGGTAGTACAATAGCAAAAATAGACAACATTTTTTGTTCGACAATCTGCATAAAAAGCAATATCTATCTTAAAACCCAAAGTGGGATGTGTGAAATGATTACCAATATGTATATGTGTACAGGCCATACAATTTCTACACATATATGTACCAAGTCTATCAGATATTATAGTTGATTTAGTGTTAAAGGATCGATAACAGAGCTGACTCTTAAGTGATCTATTATTTCTAAAAGCAAAATCTGGCTGTGTGCTAATGACCCCATTCAACTCATGTACAGTAGACAGAATATTCCAGTTCTTTTTAATAATATCACATGCTACATGCACATTACTGGCAAAGGTCAATGGCATCCTTAGTTTATTACTAGAGGTATCAGTGGAAGCATCACTTGAGAACATATTGTCAATATTATCCCTGTTGCTAATTCTAGTGGGGAGGGGGGAAAGTATGTCTGGCACTTACCTGATCTATGCCGCCATCCTTCTGCTATTTGAGAATCAATAAGTTTACTACTATAGCCTCTTTCTAAAAATTCTTGTTTAAGTGTTTGTAATGCAACAATGAGACTATCATCATCGTTAAAAAGTCTCATAGTTCGAAATATCTGTCCTTTCAACACATTGAATTTTGTATGATTCGGATGCATACTGCCATAGTGTAGAACATTATTCTTTCTAACAGTTTTCTTATACAAAGTAGCAGACACAGTGGCTAAATTATTTTTAGTAACTTTAACATCCAAAAACTCTACTTCTTTATCAGAATATTCATAGGTAAAACTCAAAAAAGTATTCAACTGATTTAAGTATAAAAGAAACTCTTGTAGCCGCTGCTCTGAGCCATGCCACAACAAAAAAATATCATCCACAAAACGTTTATATCATTTGATGTTAACCTGCTATTCATTATTCAAAAATACATGTTTAGCTTCCCAATTAGCTAGGGATAGGTTGGCATAGCTATTAGCAAAAGCTGTGCCCATAGCTACGCCAACTTTTTGTGCATAATAAACATCATTAAAAATAAACACATTGTTTTCTAAGATGATTTCCAAAAGTGTGCAAATAAGTTTCACCTTAGTATCAGGGGTGTTTCTCTCACACAGTAATTCTCTGACATTTTCAATTCCCCATTCATTGGGTATAACAGTGAACAATGATTCAATATCCAGAGTTACAAATAAACATTGTCCTAAGATAATTTCATTTTGTTTCGATAGCTCATTTAAAAAACTCTTGGTATCCTTTAAAACAGTGTTACAATTAGCCAAGGCAGCATGCAAAGTCTTTTCTACAAAAATAGAAAGTGGCTCAGTTACCCAACCTCGGCCTGAAACTATAGGGCGCACAGGTGGAGTTAAGGGATTCTTATGTATTTTGGGTAGACCATATATCAAAGGGACTGCTGGATGTTCTACCTTGAAATACTCAAACAGTTGCTCAGATATCATGCCTGTTATTAATAAATCAAAGATCAAAAACTGTACTTTTTCTATGACACTACTGAGTATATGCATAGGTAAAATGGCATACGTATCAACGTCACTGAGATGACAACATAGATTCTATATATTTGTCCTTGTCGATAGCAACAATACCACCTCCTTTATTAACTGGACGTATTTCTATACTATTTAGTTCTTTCAATTCAACTAGAGCTTGTAACTCTGCAGCTGATAAATTACTAAAATTATTAGTTTGCTTATCTAGAGACTTCTAAGTTGTTTTTCACAAATGTCAATGAACAGATCTATAGTAGAATTACTAGGTGGTATGTAAGTGCTGGGCTTTCTAAATATGCAATCAGCATTATTAGAATTATCAAACATAGCTTTAAGTGTAAGAGTTCTGCCAAAAAGGTGTAGGTCTTTAATTACCTCTGTTATGTCCATTCTTTGAGCCGGAACAAAGGTTAAACCTCTGTTTAACACAGATAATTGTGAGTCAGTTAAAGTTAAAGTAGAGATATTGTGAACTAAGCTTGTTTGTATCTCTTTCCTGACCTTATTTCGTCCTCCTGGCTGTGTAGTCGTCATGTACATTGATTTTGCAGGCGATTCCTCGATCTGCCTCTTATAGGCAGAGGTTCTTTCAATAAAAAATGTCCACGCATGGAGCCTGATAGTACAGAGGCCTGCTCTGTGGAATTCAAACTCACACTGGAAGCCATGCTTGTTTTAGGTCTAACAGCTGCAGTGCTTGTGCTAGCATCAGAGTGAGTGCTTACAGCAGCTACAGAAGTATTTAGGTTGACTTCTGAAACAATTCCCTCACTTACAGGAACAATAGGAACATTGGGTAAAAGTTCTGTGGGTTCTGTAGAAGTGGTAGTTTTAACAGCATTTGCATATGCTGCTTGTTCATCTGAAACAGTTGAATGCAATGTAGTTCTGGGTCTTACAGAGCTCCGCCCATTTCCTGTTATATGCTGTATGTTGGAGTTAGTATTAACCCTTTCATTTACCCAAGAGAAGACATTTGTTTGTTTGTGTCTTTCGACTTTTCCCGGTTAGGGGTCGCCACAGCGGAGCTCCGGTCCGCTAATGATTGGCAGTTGATTTTTACATACTGGCTTGCCAGGCCTGATGCACAACCTTCAACGAAGGTGCACCCATTCACACATGTCTCCATGCAGAAGACGCTCTAGCTGAGAATCGAACCGGACAATGTCTTACTGTGAGGCGACAACGCTACTGCAGCACCACCGAAGAGAAGACATTACCTTCTTTAAAATCCTTCATATCCCTTTGTAATTGTTTGTTTTTGGTAGCAGAAAGTCTTTTGTCATATCCAGTAATATTTTCAAACAACACATCCATTTTATCACCAACAAGTTCATCTGAATAGGTATTGTTAATTATGTTTTGCAACTCAGTGATTTCATTAGATAGTTTTAGCTCCTCTGGTCTAAAAAATTCGATAAGGAGCTGCATATATTTAGCATTGCACTCAAGGTTAAGTAACTGCCAGCGCCTAAGTAGCTCAGGATAAGCTTGACCATAACTGGGCATGGTGAGAACCCTTTTAGCTGATTGGCAATTCTGAATGTCCATGACTTGTTTTGTCGGTTTACTGGACAATTTCAGACCAATAAAGCCAAACCCCACTAGCTGTGGATATGCATATTGCAGCGTTGTTATGACCTCATCAGCACAGCACAAGCAGAGTGTTTAACTAAGCATTAGAAACACAAGGCTGTTATACCCAACTGATGCCCATTATCATTAGGGTCACTGCAAAAATATCCCAAACAACAAACTAAAACAATAAGTAAGAAGGTCACTAAAAAAACAATCAGTAAAAACAAAATGAAAACTCCAGCAAAGCTAGAACTTCCACTGAGTGACCTCCCAAACCTCTTGTATCAGAGACACATGGGATATATGCAAAATCCACAGCTAGTGGGTTTGGCTTTATTGGCCTGAAATTGTCCAATAAAGCAACAAAACAAGTCATGGGCATTCAGAATTGCCAACACCTGATGTTCATAGGGATCATTTGCATATATCCCATGTGCCTCTGATGATGAGATTGCGGACATATGTGAAGAAGGTCTTATGATTATCTTTAGTAGATTTGGCTAGTTTGGACTCAAAGTTTGCTTTGGAGGATTTCACTAATACTCTTATTTGCTTGTTCAGGCTAAGGAGAGATTGCTTCCAATTAGACACCTGCTTCTTCTTGGTTCTGAATAGCAATTTTTTTCTTTTTATTATAGAGTTTATTTATTGCAGATGTCCACTAGATAGGTTTACTGTTCTTTGAGGAGGAAGATTTTGTCCTGTCAGGTATTCCTGATTCCATGCAGCTATATAAATGCTCGTGTAGTTTTTTGTTTGATCCTAGCTGGGAACGGGTCGGGGAGATGGTGACTTTGAAAGTGACCAGTTTGTGGTTGGATCTTATCAGGGAGGATGACACTGTAAGGATGCTGCAGTGGTTACTCATGTTGGTTAATACAACTCCAATATATTATCACCTCTTGTTGGGGTGTCAACCAGCTGGTCCAAGGCATTTGCAATGATGAAATCAAGGGATCTCTGGGAATTTGTGTTTTGGCATGAGTAGTTCTTCCAGTCTATGGTTTGGTAGTTAAAGTCACCCAGGATCAGGTTAAAGGGTTGAATCTTGATAGACTCGAAGAGATCCAGATAAGTGGAGTGGGCATCTTGAGTCAAAGTTGGGGGCCTGTAGCCAGCTATGATTTGAATAGGGGTCTTGTCAATGGTTAACTGCTCCTGGAGTGTCTCCTGTGCGACATAATGTTTGACCAGCCTAGAGGTGTGTATGCCTTTAATATATATATTGCAACTCCACCTCCTTTTGCTTTGCTATCCATAGTTTGGGGTCTGAATGTATGATAGGATGAGTAACCCGGTATGGCTGGGGTGCTCTCTGCAACTTTGAAACAGGTTTCTGTGACTGCACAAATGTCAGCATCTTCCAGTGTTAAGAATGCTTGCAATGAATGCAGTTTTATGTTTAAACTCCTAGCATTTAATAGCATGACCTTTAATTTGCATTTCAATGATATTTTCATGCTGGTAGTTTTGATCTCATGACATTGCCTAAAAAAGGCACTATGGGGGAGGTGAGAGCCTTTGCCAGGAGCCTGAATTCCAAGGGAGACAGATGCAGTCCATCTCTGGCAAAGCATTGTGGTCTGTTGATCATGTTTTCCCAGGCTGTCAGGTACTGGATCACCTTGGAATGACACCAGAAACTAAGACAGTTGTTATAGTCAATCATTTTCTGTTTGTATTGAGGCATCATTCTGGGTGATGGTAGAATGTTGCTTAAGTCTAGGAACATACCTGCCTGGGACACATATTCAATGAGCTTGATCATGTCTGTCTTCATATGTTGCAGGGAGGTATGTCTCAAGTCATTCACACCAATATGAACTATGGCAGATTCATAACAGTACCTGTTGAGAGACTTGAGTGCATGGGTGATATGGTGGATTCTGGCACCTGACAAGCAACTAACCGTGACTTTCTCCTTATCCAGCCTGGTGAGGGGCACATCGGCGTGTCTCACAATGGACTATCCTATGACTAATATGTTGGGTTTATGTTTAGGTCTTAGTGGCTGTGAGACACAGGTGTGTGGACTATGTGTGGTGTGTTGGGTAGGGGTGTTCGCATGTGTTTTTGCCTCGAAGGTCTCTCTGTTTGGGTATGTTTTGTTGAGGAACTCTGCATATGTGCGTGTGTGTTGTGTGGGTGGTGTTTGTGTTGATAACCTTCTCAGTGTCAGATATATACTGGCTTGTGAGGGGGAGAGCATAGACTCTAGGTTCTTAATGTAGTTGAATCTCTCAAATTGTGTTCCTAGGTGGTAGTAGTAGAAGGTTGTGTACATGAGGCAGAGTTGGTACACTGTCTCAGGCTGCCCATATCAACCAGACTGGCAGGAGAAACCATTGGGAATTGTCCATCCATACTTGTCAGAATCTGAGGGAGAGAGCTAAGGGGGTAAAGGGTGGAAGATCAAGAGGATTACTACTATGTAATCACATAAGTGCTACTAAGGGAAATTTGTAGCTGGAATACCTCTCAGTGGGTTAAAAACTATGCAGCTGTAGTGCGTGATGTACAAACAAGCCCAAACCTGTTCAAATGTGGGGTTTAAATACAAGAAAAAAATAGAAGATTATAGTAACACAGAAGTCTAGCCTCTTTGCCCAGAAATGTGCTAAAGATGAGGAACTACACTTTTGGGATGCAGCTGTAGCTAAGGGAAAAAATTGTTGAAATTATCTGTCCGGCTATGGCGCACAATTGCGTGGCAGTCCTTGATAGTGGGTGATGAGCAAACAAGCAGAAACCCACTCAGAAGTTGGGGATTACTTCTATACAAACTCATATTCAGTGATATTTGTGCATTTCTTTGCTTTACTTACAACATTTATTATATTAAAGAATCACTCTATTCACCCATTTCAGCTTTATTATATTAATTTGCCCATTTTAATGATATCCTTACTACAAATTACATTTAAGTTAAGAACATATAATATTAAAAATTGTTTAGTATTGCTTTTTCTTGTACTGGCTATTTCTTATAGGTTGAGTGCATGTTGACTGCCAATTACCTGTTAAACAAAAACTGTTTTTAGTATACATAATTTCACTGTTTATTGACTGCCACAACATTTTAACTTTAAGTATGCTGTAATTATTTTGCAGTAATGTCATAATTATTGACTTGTAAAAAATCATTTAAATTTTTGATAATTGTATTTTATACTCAATAAAGTCAGTTACTTCTGTCCTAGAATCAAATCTCATTTTACATCATAGGTAACCCGAAATTATTTTTTCTATGTACAGTCTCTATAAGACATTTGTTATCATTGCTTTACTGACACAGCTGCCTAGCCTGACATTCTTCTTATCTGATTTTGTAGTGTCCATTGCATCCCTTCTACTAATTTCTCTAGCATTTCATTTTTATGCAGATGTCTCTTGCTCACATCGCATTATCATTTGTTGTTTATTTGCTATAAGTGTGCATTCACAATAAAGCATTAATGGATATGTGTAGACTGGACCCATCCTTTAGTGAGTCTTATAATATAAGATAACACTTCTCCCGTAATACTGTTATAGTGTATGCATGATCACATACTGCACATGTGGTGTGTGTACTGGACATTTGTGATGCTCTGATGTAAAACATATGTGCTCTAAAATGTTATCTTCAGCATGATATAGTTTTATTTTTACTGATGAGCAGTCAGTTTACCTAGTTATTACTGTATGCACAGATAGTGATATTATCATTTTTGGTTCATGCTGTTTTGACTCACAAACCTGATTTTTGTTTAATTTACCTAATATTTTGTTACTGGGTGATATAACCTCTCTATCATATCCTGGGATTGTGCTTGAAACTTTCCCCAGGGGTCTGTACTATGCTACAACTACCTCAAGAGGTGCTGAAGGGGCATACAGACTTGGTGCTTAAACCATCTTTGATGACTCTTTTCAGCTTGGTGGAGCAGTAGTTGCACTCCAAGATCTTTCCAGAATGACAGACTTCTCATACTGTCATGTGCTGTGAACTCAGTAACCCTGCAAAGGAACCTAATTTTGGCTGCTTCCACCCATGAACTCATCTTTTTGGTTACTAGCCAAAGCATGTGACCATAGCTAATAATGCAGATATAGGCTGACTTATTAATGTCTCACTTCTTGTTTCACCACCGCAGACTAATGTAATACCCACAGCAGTGCCGCTGCTGCTCCCATCCAGTGGTTAGTCCACTGATCCCCTCTACCTTCACTCATGATCAAGACCCTGTGATACATAAACCTTATTGTGGCACAGAGGGTGCATGTGTCTGAGGTCCTTATAAGAGCAATATTTAAAACCTGTCCCTGAGTTTGGGCCTTTGTCTCATTATTTTTGGCATTGTCCAGAATTAGTGTGCTAAGAGGTAGAGAGGTATAATCTGGAGCCAGATCAGTGTGTGTGTGTGTGTGTGTGTGTGTGTGTGTGTGGGTGTGTGGGTGTGTTATTTGCCAGAGGGACCCTCTTAGCTGGTTCACCAGTGCACCAAGCCTTTAAAAGAAGTGTTGAACCACCATGGGGGTTTACCACCTGCAAAATGAGTGGAAGGGATTAGGTACAGTGTGCTACCAGTCAAGAGGCGGGGAGGTGAAATTAATTACTACAGACTAGACATGCTGTTTAGTTTGCTACTCTAGGTGTCACCTTTGGAAGTTAATAGCTCTTCCTGTAAGGCAATTTTAGCAGTGAATGAATAAGTTAGTCCAGCTCATCAATGGAGATTATCTTGCATTGCAGATACACTTACTGCTGTTGACCCATGACTGAGGAAGATATGACAGTTGGCTTATGCAATCTATGTCAATATTGGAGAAGAGCAAATCAAGTTGAGAAATAAATCATATTTGTTATAATGTATTAAATTTTTTTTTAACTGATATTCCATTATCCTGTTTAGGTATATTTATCCATTCACTGGATTCAGTTTGCAATGGCCCTTTTAAGGTAAGAGTTCTAACAGAAAAACAGCACTGAAGTCATACTTTGATTGGAAACCCATGCATTAGATATTACGTTAATCTCTGTTATGTTCCTCAGTATTATAGGTTCCAGTTCTATTATTGTCTATGCCATACTACAGAGTATTGTCCGGTCCCCTGAGGTAAGAAATGCCTTTCCTCTTTATATAGCATATGTTACTCATATATTTTTCTTTCCTATTTAAATTATTTAAAGACATATAAGTTGCAATGTTATATTTGAATATAATCTGTTAAAGGAAACTGAAAGTCTAAAAAAATATAAACATGCCAAGGACACACACATATATACACACACACACACACACACACACACACACACACACACACACACACACACACGCACACACACTCGACTTTTTTTTTGGTTACTGAAGTGTTACTCACAATGTTTCTCTGCAATTTTACAGCTAGAGGTAACTTGTCTACCTGAGGAAGTACTATGGAACTGATACATGAGTTAATGTACATAGCCGTGATGTGCATGTTCCAACATTTTCATACAACCTCATTCTGTACCCTTACATTTTGTTCAGAGAAAGATGTTCTCTTGGTGCATTCTACGAAATTGTGCCAAAACCAGAAGGCATGTATATAGGAACAAACATTGCCTTTACATACCACCTTGTTATAAAGAATACCGAACTATGAAAGGATTCTTATCAGTTTCATGAAAATAAATGTAGCAAACCCAGTTTCAGTTAGAAACTGGGTCAATGAAACTGCATTTTCTGAATTTGTTATCTTTTGCATACTGTGAAATCCCCCTTGCAGCAGTCCCTTTGCATGACTTTCAGTTAGACTAAAATTGCTGACTTACAGCCAGCTGCTGTGTCTGAAGTGATGGGGATATATCAAGATAAAAAGTACACTATTACAGAAAGCTATCTTGAGGTGATGACATTGGCTAAAAGAATGGATTCTTAAAACTAATTGGCGTTTCTCAGTCACATCTATACTTTAAATATTTAACCTTAAAAGGAGGAATAATAACAAAAAAATGCAGTGTCTGTCATAAAAAAGTGGGACATAGAGTGTTTTTGATAACAAATAAAGTGAAGCAGTTAATGACAGAAGAAAACCTAGACAAGAATGAATTCAGATCTCTTATGCCCTGGCCACCATTGACCCCATCTGTCTTCCCTTCATTGCCTGTATCATGCCAGGTCATGAATACAACACATTACAGGAGAAACATTCAATGAGGGTAAAAAAAAAAACCTTCATTACTGTACTCAGCACTTTTAAACCACAGTGTCTACCACATACTATATGACATCAAAATGTATGTACAAGACTTGGAAAATAACTGCAGCTTTACTCGGAAGCTTTGCTACACTTTGTAGTTTCACAGAAAGTATATGGCAACTTGATTATGGTGTTGTAGGTGTCATATGCTGTACCTCTGATCAGAATATGATATATATATATATATATATATATATATATATATATATATATATATATAGGTTTAGACGGGCACAAAAGTAAAGGCTGGTCCTAGTAGGGACAAATTATGGGAAGCCAGCCACATACTACCAGAGACACTGCACCCAGAAGGATAACAGACAGCATCTCCTGCTAGTATGATACCCAGCAAGCATAGTTTGGCAACATAGTAGTGTCATGGAAAAAAAAGGAACACACTTCCATTGCATGCTAGGAAAAATCCTGCTAGCAATGAAGTGTGCCGTGGACCTGGCAAACTGCTGTGATAATTGATCTTGTCTCATCTCTGCAGTGATGCCATCAAGTTCCAGCCGATAAGCATTTACCATAGCACCCTTGTATAAATTGCACGTATTACACATGATGATATACAACTCTGTTTCATTATAAATTGCACATATTAAACATGATGTACTAAGGGCAACAGTTATTACCATTTGTTTTATTTATTTTATTTGAATTTTGACTGGAGTAATGCACCAATCTCAAAAGAACATTTTCAGACTCATCTCAAGGTTACAAAACAAAAAACAATCAAAGCTTATAAGCATTATAGTATACATTGGTACTATATATACACTCAAAAAGAATAGGAAAGAAATTAATATTAAAAGAAAGAAAATGAAGCATATCCTTCAACAATAGCAGAACTTCAGAAATGCTGATCTTGTCTAATAACGAAGCAGACTTGTACATCATTGTGTTTAATACGTGCAATTTATAATGAAACAGACTTGTACATCATTGTGTTTAATACGTGCAATTTATAATGAAACAGACTTGTACATCATTGTGTTTAATACGTGCAATTTATAATGAAACAGACTTGTACATCATTGTGTTTAATACGTGCAATTTATAATGAAACAGACTTGTACATCATTGTGTTTAATACGTGCAATTTATAATGAAACAGACTTGTACATCATTGTGTTTAATACGTGCAATTTATAATGAAACCGACTTGTACATCATTGTGTTTAATACGTGCAATTTATAATGAAACAGACTTGTAAATCATTGTGTTTAATACGTGCAATTTATAATGAAACAGACTTGTACATCATTGTGTTTAATACGTGCAATTTATAATGAAACAGACTTGTACATCATTGTGTTTAATACGTGCAATTTATAATGAAACAGACTTGTACATCATTGTGTTTAATACGTGCAATTTATAATGAAACAGACTTGTACATCATTGTGTTTAATACGTGCAATTTATAATGAAACAGACTTGTACATCATTGTGTTTAATACGTGCAATTTATAATGAAACAGACTTGTACATCATTGTGTTTAATACGTGCAATTTATAATGAAACAGACTTGTACATCATTGTGTTTAATACGTGCAATTTATAATGAAACAGACTTGTACATCATTGTGTTTAGTACGTCAATTTATAATGAAACAGACTTGTACATCATTGTGTTTAATACGTGCAATTTATAATGAAACAGACTTGTACATCATTGTGTTTAATCGTGCACTTTATAATGAAACAGACTTGTACATCATTGTGTTTAATACGTGCAATTTATAATGAAACAGACTTGTACATCATTGTGTTTAATACGTGCAATTTATAATGAAACAGACTTGTACATCATTGTGTTTAATACGTGCAATTTATAATGAAACAGACTTGTACATCATTGTGTTTAATACGTGCAATTTATAATGAAACAGACTTGTACATCATTGTGTTTAATACGTGCAATTTATAATGAAACAGACTTGTACATCATTGTGTTTAATACGTGCAATTTATAATGAAACAGACTTGTACATCATTGTGTTTAATACGTGCAATTTATAATGAAACAGACTTGTACATCATTGTGTTTAATACGTGCAATTTATAATGAAACAGACTTGTACATCATTGTGTTTAATACGTGCAATTTATAATGAAACAGACTTGTACATCATTGTGTTTAATACGTGCAATTTATAATGAAACAGACTTGTACATCATTGTGTTTAATACGTGCAATTTATAATGAAACAGACTTGTACATCATTGTGTTTAATACGTGCAATTTATAATGAAACAGACTTGTACATCATTGTGTTTAATACGTGCAATTTATAATGAAACAGACTTGTACATCATTGTGTTTAATACGTGCAATTTATAATGAAACAGACTTGTACATCATTGTGTTTAATACGTGCAATTTATAATGAAACAGACTTGTACATCATTGTGTTTAATACGTGCAATTTATAATGAAACAGACTTGTACATCATTGTGTTTAATACGTGCAATTTATAATGAAACAGACTTGTACATCATTGTGTTTAATACGTGCAATTTATAATGAAACAGACTTGTACATCATTGTGTTTAATACGTGCAATTTATAATGAAACAGACTTGTACATCATTGTGTTTAATACGTGCAATTTATAATGAAACAGACTTGTACATCATTGTGTTTAATACGTGCAATTTATAATGAAACAGACTTGTACATCATTGTGTTTAATACGTGCAATTTATAATGAAACAGACTTGTACATCATTGTGTTTAATACGTGCAATTTATAATGAAACAGACTTGTACATCATTGTGTTTAATACGTGCAATTTATAATGAAACAGACTTGTACATCATTGTGTTTAATACGTGCAATTTATAATGAAACAGACTTGTACATCATTGTGTTTAATACGTGCAATTTATAATGAAACAGACTTGTACATCATTGTGTTTAATACGTGCAATTTATAATGAAACAGACTTGTACATCATTGTGTTTAATACGTGCAATTTATAATGAAACAGACTTGTACATCATTGTGTTTAATACGTGCAATTTATAATGAAACAGACTTGTACATCATTGTGTTTAATACGTGCAATTTATAATGAAACAGACTTGTACATCATTGTGTTTAATACGTGCAATTTATAATGAAACAGACTTGTACATCATTGTGTTTAATACGTGCAATTTATAATGAAACAGACTTGTACATCATTGTGTTTAATACGTGCAATTTATAATGAAACAGACTTGTACATCATTGTGTTTAATACGTGCAATTTATAATGAAACAGACTTGTACATCATTGTGTTTAATACGTGCAATTTATAATGAAACAGACTTGTACATCATTGTGTTTAATACGTGCAATTTATAATGAAACAGACTTGTACATCATTGTGTTTAATACGTGCAATTTATAATGAAACAGACTTGTACATCATTGTGTTTAATACGCAATTTATAATGAAACAGACTTGTACATCATTGTGTTTAATACGTGCAATTTATAATGAAACAGACTTGTACATCATTGTGTTTAATACGTGCAATTTATAATGAAACAGACTTGTGCATCACTGCGTTTAATACGTGCACTTTATAATGAAACAGACTTGTACATCACTGCGTTTAATACGTGCAATTTATAATGAAACAGACTTGTACATCATTGTGTTTAATACGTGCAATTTATAATGAAACAGACTTGTACATCATTGTGTTTAATACGTGCAATTTATAATGAAACAGACTTGTACATCATTGTGTTTAATACGTGCAATTTATAATGAAACAGACTTGTACATCATTGTGTTTAATACGTGCAATTTATAATGAAACAGACTTGTACATCATTGTGTTTAATACGTGCAATTTATAATGAAACAGACTTGTACATCATTGTGTTTAATACGTGCAATTTATAATGAAACAGACTTGTACATCATTGTGTTTAATACGTGCAATTTATAATGAAACAGACTTGTACATCATTGTGTTTAATACGTGCAATTTATAATGAAACAGACTTGTACATCATTGTGTTTAATACGTGCAATTTATAATGAAACAGACTTGTACATCATTGTGTTTAATACGTGCAATTTATAATGAAACAGACTTGTACATCATTGTGTTTAATACGTGCAATTTATAATGAAACAGACTTGTACATCATTGTGTTTAATACGTGCAATTTATAATGAAACAGACTTGTACATCATTGTGTTTAATACGTGCAATTTATAATGAAACAGACTTGTACATCATTGTGTTTAATACGTGCAATTTATAATGAAACAGACTTGTACATCATTGTGTTTAATACGTGCAATTTATAATGAAACAGACTTGTACATCATTGTGTTTAATACGTGCAATTTATAATGAAACAGACTTGTACATCATTGTGTTTAATACGTGCAATTTATAATGAAACAGACTTGTACATCATTGTGTTTAATACGTGCAATTTATAATGAAACAGACTTGTACATCATTGTGTTTAATACGTGCAATTTATAATGAAACAGACTTGTACATCATTGTGTTTAATACGTGCAATTTATAATGAAACAGACTTGTACATCATTGTGTTTAATACGTGCAATTTATAATGAAACAGACTTGTACATCATTGTGTTTAATACGTGCAATTTATAATGAAACAGACTTGTACATCATTGTGTTTAATACGTGCAATTTATAATGAAACAGACTTGTACATCATTGTGTTTAATACGTGCAATTTATAATGAAACAGACTTGTACATCATTGTGTTTAATACGTGCAATTTATAATGAAACAGACTTGTACATCATTGTGTTTAATACGTGCAATTTATAATGAAACAGACTTGTACATCATTGTGTTTAATATGTGCAATTTATAATGAAACAGACTTGTACATCATTGTGTTTAATACGTGCAATTTATAATGAAACAGACTTGTACATCATTGTGTTTAATACGTGCAATTTATAATGAAACAGACTTGTAAATCATTGTGTTTAATACGTGCAATTTATAATGAAACCGACTTGTACATCATTGTGTTTAATACGTGCAATTTATAATGAAACAGACTTGTACATCATTGTGTTTAATACGTGCAATTTATAATGAAACAGACTTGTACATCATTGTGTTTAATACCTGCAATTTATAATGAAACAGACTTGTACATCATTGTGTTTAATACGTGCAATTTATAATGAAACAGACTTGTACATCATTGTGTTTAGTACGTCAATTTATAATGAAACAGACTTGTACATCATTGTGTTTAATACGTGCAATTTATAATGAAACAGACTTGTACATCATTGTGTTTAATACGTGCAATTTATAATGAAACAGACTTGTACATCATTGTGTTTAATACGTGCAATTTATAATGAAACAGACTTGTACATCATTGTGTTTAATACGTGCAATTTATAATGAAACAGACTTGTACATCATTGTGTTTAAAACATGCAATTTATAATGAAACAGACTTGTACATCATTGTGTTTAATACGTGCAATTTATAATGAAACAGACTTGTACATCATTGTGTTTAATACGTGCAATTTATAATGAAACAGACTTGTACATCATTGTGTTTAATACGTGCAATTTATAATGAAACAGACTTGTACATCATTGTGTTTAATACGTGCAATTTATAATGAAACAGACTTGTACATCATTGTGTTTAATACGTGCAATTTATAATGAAACAGACTTGTACATCATTGTGTTTAATACGTGCAATTTATAATGAAACAGACTTGTACATCATTGTGTTTAATACGTGCAATTTATAATGAAACAGACTTGTACATCATTGTGTTTAATACGTGCAATTTATAATGAAACAGACTTGTACATCATTGTGTTTAATACGTGCAATTTATAATGAAACAGACTTGTACATCATTGTGTTTAATACGTGCAATTTATAATGAAACAGACTTGTACATCATTGTGTTTAATACGTGCAATTTATAATGAAACAGACTTGTACATCATTGTGTTTAATACGTGCAATTTATAATGAAACAGACTTGTACATCATTGTGTTTAATACGTGCAATTTATAATGAAACAGACTTGTACATCATTGTGTTTAATACGTGCAATTTATAATGAAACAGACTTGTACATCATTGTGTTTAATACGTGCAATTTATAATGAAACAGACTTGTACATCATTGTGTTTAATACGTGCAATTTATAATGAAACAGACTTGTACATCATTGTGTTTAATACGTGCAATTTATAATGAAACAGACTTGTACATCATTGTGTTTAATACGTGCAATTTATAATGAAACAGACTTGTACATCATTGTGTTTAATACGTGCAATTTATAATGAAACAGACTTGTACATCATTGTGTTTAATACGTGCAATTTATAATGTAACAGACTTGTACATCATTGTGTTTAATCGTGCAATTTATAATGAAACAGACTTGTACATCATTGTGTTTAATACGTGCAATTTATAATGAAACAGACTTGTACATCATTGTGTTTAATACGTGCAATTTATAATGAAACAGACTTGTACATCATTGTGTTTAATACGTGCAATTTATAATGAAACAGACTTGTACATCATTGTGTTTATCACGTGCAATTTATAATGAAACAGACTTGTACATCATTGTGTTTAATACGTGCAATTTATAATGAAACAGACTTGTACATCATTGTGTTTAATACGTGCAATTTATAATGAAACAGACTTGTACATCATTGTGTTTAATACGTGCAATTTATAATGAAACAGACTTGTACATCATTGTGTTTAATACGTGCAATTTATAATGAAACAGACTTGTACATCATTGTGTTTAATACGTGCAATTTATAATGAAACAGACTTGTACATCATTGTGTTTAATACGTGCAATTTATAATGAAACAGACTTGTACATCATTGTGTTTAATACGTGCAATTTATAATGAAACAGACTTGTACATCATTGTGTTTAATACGTGCAATTTATAATGAAACAGACTTGTACATCATTGTGTTTAATACGTGCAATTTATAATGAAACAGACTTGTACATCATTGTGTTTAATACGTGCAATTTATAATGAAACAGACTTGTACATCATTGTGTTTAATACGTGCAATTTATAATGAAACAGACTTGTACATCATTGTGTTTAATACGTGCAATTTATAATGAAACAGACTTGTACATCATTGTGTTTAATACGTGCAATTTATAATGAAACAGACTTGTACATCATTGTGTTTAATACCTGCAATTTATAATGAAACAGACTTGTACATCATTGTGTTTAATACGTGCAATTTATAATGAAACAGACTTGTACATCATTGTGTTTAATACGTGCAATTTATAATGAAACAGACTTGTACATCATTGTGTTTAATACGTGCAATTTATAATGAAACAGACTTGTACATCATTGTGTTTAATACGTGCAATTTATAATGAAACAGACTTGTACATCATTGTGTTTAATACGTGCAATTTATAATGAAACAGACTTGTACATCATTGTGTTTAATACGTGCAATTTATAATGAAACAGACTTGTACATCATTGTGTTTAATACGTGCAATTTATAATGAAACAGACTTGTACATCATTGTGTTTAATACGTGCAATTTATAATGAAACAGACTTGTACATCATTGTGTTTAATACGTGCAATTTATAATGAAACAGACTTGTACATCATTGTGTTTAATACGTGCAATTTATAATGAAACAGACTTGTACATCATTGTGTTTAATACGTGCAATTTATAATGAAACAGACTTGTACATCATTGTGTTTAATACGTGCAATTTATAATGAAACAGACTTGTACATCATTGTGTTTAATACGTGCAATTTATAATGAAACAGACTTGTACATCATTGTGTTTAATACGTGCAATTTATAATGAAACAGACTTGTACATCATTGTGTTTAATACGTGCAATTTATAATGAAACAGACTTGTACATCATTGTGTTTAATACGTGCAATTTATAATGAAACAGACTTGTACATCATTGTGTTTAATACGTGCAATTTATAATGAAACAGACTTGTACATCATTGTGTTTAATACGTGCAATTTATAATGAAACAGACTTGTACATCATTGTGTTTAATACGTGCAATTTATAATGAAACAGACTTGTACATCATTGTGTTTAATACGTGCAATTTATAATGAAACAGACTTGTACATCATTGTGTTTAATACGTGCAATTTATAATGAAACAGACTTGTACATCATTGTGTTTAATACGTGCAATTTATAATGAAACAGACTTGTACATCATTGTGTTTAATACGTGCAATTTATAATGAAACAGACTTGTACATCATTGTGTTTAATACGTGCAATTTATAATGAAACAGACTTGTACATCATTGTGTTTAATACGTGCAATTTATAATGAAACAGACTTGTACATCATTGTGTTTAATACGTGCAATTTATAATGAAACAGACTTGTACATCATTGTGTTTAATACGTGCAATTTATAATGAAACAGACTTGTACATCATTGTGTTTAATACGTGCAATTTATAATGAAACAGACTTGTACATCATTGTGTTTAATACGTGCAATTTATAATGAAACAGACTTGTACATCATTGTGTTTAATACGTGCAATTTATAATGAAACAGACTTGTACATCATTGTGTTTAATACGTGCAATTTATAATGAAACAGACTTGTACATCATTGTGTTTAATACGTGCAATTTATAATGAAACAGACTTGTACATCATTGTGTTTAATACGTGCAATTTATAATGAAACAGACTTGTACATCATTGTGTTTAATACGTGCAATTTATAATGAAACAGACTTGTACATCATTGTGTTTAATACGTGCAATTTATAATGAAACAGACTTGTACATCATTGTGTTTAATACGTGCAATTTATAATGAAACAGACTTGTACATCATTGTGTTTAATACGTGCAATTTATAATGAAACAGACTTGTACATCATTGTGTTTAATACGTGCAATTTATAATGAAACAGACTTGTACATCATTGTGTTTAATACGTGCAATTTATAATGAAACAGACTTGTACATCATTGTGTTTAATACGTGCAATTTATAATGAAACAGACTTGTACATCATTGTGTTTAATACGTGCAATTTATAATGAAACAGACTTGTACATCATTGTGTTTAATACGTGCAATTTATAATGAAACAGACTTGTACATCATTGTGTTTAATACGTGCAATTTATAATGAAACAGACTTGTACATCATTGTGTTTAATACGTGCAATTTATAATGAAACAGACTTGTACATCATTGTGTTTAATACGTGCAATTTATAATGAAACAGACTTGTACATCATTGTGTTTAATACGTGCAATTTATAATGAAACAGACTTGTACATCATTGTGTTTAATACGTGCAATTTATAATGAAACAGACTTGTACATCATTGTGTTTAATACGTGCAATTTATAATGAAACAGACTTGTACATCATTGTGTTTAATACGTGCAATTTATAATGAAACAGACTTGTACATCATTGTGTTTAATACGTGCAATTTATAATGAAACAGACTTGTACATCATTGTGTTTAATACGTGCAATTTATAATGAAACAGACTTGTACATCATTGTGTTTAATACGTGCAATTTATAATGAAACAGACTTGTACATCATTGTGTTTAATACGTGCAATTTATAATGAAACAGACTTGTACATCATTGTGTTTAATACGTGCAATTTATAATGAAACAGACTTGTACATCATTGTGTTTAATACGTGCAATTTATAATGAAACAGACTTGTACATCATTGTGTTTAATACGTGCAATTTATAATGAAACAGACTTGTACATCATTGTGTTTAATACGTGCAATTTATAATGAAACAGACTTGTACATCATTGTGTTTAATACGTGCAATTTATAATGAAACAGACTTGTACATCATTGTGTTTAATACGTGCAATTTATAATGAAACAGACTTGTACATCATTGTGTTTAATACGTGCAATTTATAATGAAACAGACTTGTACATCATTGTGTTTAATACGTGCAATTTATAATGAAACAGACTTGTACATCATTGTGTTTAATACGTGCAATTTATAATGAAACAGACTTGTACATCATTGTGTTTAATACGTGCAATTTATAATGAAACAGACTTGTACATCATTGTGTTTAATACGTGCAATTTATAATGAAACAGACTTGTACATCATTGTGTTTAATACGTGCAATTTATAATGAAACAGACTTGTACATCATTGTGATTAATACGTGCAATTTATAATGAAACAGACTTGCACATCACTGTGTTTAATACGTGCAATTTATAATGAAACAGACTTGTACATCATTGTGTTTAATACGTGCAATTTATAATGAAACAGACTTGTACATCATTGTGTTTAATATGTGCAATTTATAATGAAACAGACTTGTACATCATTGTGTTTAATACTTGCAATTTATAATGAAACAGACTTGTACATCATTGTGTTTAATACTTGCAATTTATAATGAAACAGACTTGTACATCATTGTGTTTAATACGTGCAATTTATAATGAAACAGACTTGTACATCATTGTGTTTAATACGTGCAATTTATAATGAAACAGACTTGTACATCATTGTGTTTAATACGTGCAATTTATAATGAAACAGACTTGTACATCATTGTGTTTAATACGTGCAATTTATAATGAAACAGACTTGTACATCATTGTGTTTAATACGTGCAATTTATAATGAAACAGACTTGTACATCATTGTGTTTAATACGTGCAATTTATAATGAAACAGACTTGTACATCATTGTGTTTAATACGTGCAATTTATAATGAAACAGACTTGTACATCATTGTGTTTAATACGTGCAATTTATAATGAAACAGACTTGTACATCATTGTGTTTAATACGTGCAATTTATAATGAAACAGACTTGTACATCATTGTTTAATACGTGCAATTTATAATGAAACAGACTTGTACATCATTGTGTTTAATACGTGCAATTTATAATGAAACAGACTTGTACATCATCATGTTTAATATGTGCAAAATAAAAGACCTCCTTGAATGCCCTTTAAGTGCAATTTTATACATTCCAGGAGAACGTAATTGGGAAAATGTGGAAGATGTAGTATCTGTAAATTTATCAGTGGTGGAACTTATGTCAGTATAGAAGGTTATGAAAGTGCAATTCTGTGTCCAAGTCATTTTGATTGCAGCAACACTAGTGTTATGTATTTAGCAACATGTGTCTCATGCCCAGCATTTTACATTGGGAAAACTATTAGGAATTTAAGGGGTAGAATTAGAGAACTTACCAATGACATCAAAAGACAAAAGAACACCAACCCTTTGAGAAGAAACTCTGAGGTTTGTCAAGCCTTCAAAACTTTATATTTTTTTGTTATAGACAGAGTACTTTATGGTGAGAGAGGCAGCGATATGGAGACAACTTTGGAGTATTAAGTATTAATATGGCAATTACGATTAAATGCAATGGTAACACCAGATATTAATGATCAAGCGTCTTTGAATAGTATGCTAAAATATAGGGCAGAGGTATATTAGTAGTTTTCAATTTTACAATTTTTAAACTATTGGTTTTATATCATAGTATTTTATGAGGAATTTTTTATGGTACCTTAGTGCTTTAAGGCTGAGTTACCAAGTAATCAGTTTAGGATTAACATAAATGTGAATGGCTGGTTCTTATTTTAAATGTAATATTCTGTAGGAAGTGTGTTTCTTTTTACTTTGATGAAGTCCCAGTTACTGGAGGGATGAAAACACTTAGTAGTATTATATAAAAATACTTTTTTTCCCAGTATTTTTATGGTTCTAACTTTTGCTTTTTTCTTGTTATTTGTCTCCATTTCACCATCTATCATCTTATGCAGCAAAAGAAGGCCATTGTTAAGGCCCATCTTGTACAGCTGGCTAGAATGGTTTCTGAGTTTGACATTTTTGTACTTGAACGGGATAAGTTACTTGAGATTTTCTAAATATATGTCATCCCTTTGGGTTTGTGAAATTCATTTAGATGAGGTGGTAGCTAAAAGGAGGTCTGGTGTTTACATTCCTTTGATCAATACAATTGAAAATGGGACCAATGCCTTGTTCTTTAATAAGGATGATTACACTGAAGCCATGGTAACTACATATAATGTAGACAGCCCTTCTACAAAATATATTATTGAGAAAACATGGAGTTTGTTTCTTAACAATAATGAACTTAAAGAAAACGTAGGGGTAAAGCCATGTGTAGTTATAAAGAGGGTAAGCGTTTTAAAGGCTATCTTGAGGGTCTGAGGGAACAGGTACTTATGAATTATACAAAGAAAATGGGTCTTTTCAAATGTGATAGATGTAACCAATGTGGGTGCATATTAACGGGGGATTGTGTGCATATTCAGTATTAATGTATAGAAGCAAGAAGGCATTTTAATTGTAATTCCATAAGGGTGTATATCTTGCTAAGTGTCAGCAATGCCTTGGGTTTTACATTGGTAAAACCATGAGAAAAGTTAGTGAATGTGTTTATGAACATTTACATGACATTGTGAAATGTAGGAATAATAATGCCCTCAAGTATATTTTGACATTCTGTATGCACAAGTTTTTTTTGTGTTGGAGAGGGTTGAAAAAACGTACAGGGGGGTCTCTGGGGGGATTTGTTAGAAAAAAGGGAATTATGGTGGCAGTTTTTTTAAAATGCGTGTTAATCCAGGGTTGAATGATATAGTCTGCATATCCTGTATATTGAAATTGCTTCCTTTTAAAGTTTAAAATTGTAGATTAAAGTTTTATGAAATCAGCTTGGGCTCAGTTGTTAATTTATTTTTTTGTGTAGTAAAGATTTTTATCTGGCTATGAAATATTAGTTTTATTCATTATAAGATTAATGTATTTTCTTCAGTCACTGGCCTTTGTTGATCAAGTGATTTAATTGAGTTTTTAAATTGTGAGTTTGAAATGTTTATACTATAAACTATAAATGTATATATTGGCACAGTGGTGCAGCGGTAGTGTTATTGCCTCACAGCAAGAGGTTTTCTGGTTTGATTCTCAGCTGGGGTGCCTTCTGTGTGGAGTCTGCATGTCCTTCCTGCGTTCATGTAGGTTTCCTCTGGGTGCTCTGGATTCCTTCCATGTTACAAAGATATTTGTCGGGAGAATTTCTCCACGGCCTCCGCTGAAAATTGGCTTTGCTTCAACTTGGACTTTCCCGATAAACAAATTTTAAATAAATACTTGTTCTAATGAAGTCTCTGGTTGTTTGGGACTAAAGCACTAAACTTGCGTCATCACAAAATGGTTATAGCAATGTCAAAGATGAAGAACTTTCTCAATTGCTGGTAGATGCAAAACAATATTTACCAGATAAATGGAAACTTGAGGGGGCTCAAACTTAATGTCAAGCCAACATTTTTAAAGCATGTAGTGCTATATGCACTGAAGCCTAAGGCAGTGCCAGAACTGTGAAGGGGTTGGAAGTGCAGCAATATTACATATAGAAGAATGTGGATTGATGTAGTTTCTTTTCTTTATCCATAGGAATGCTTGTGGTGTTATGTGTGTTATTAAAAAATTATGTCTAAGTTAAAGCACACTGTTATCTACTCTCCAACATAACAAACTGGATATTGTGCTAACAGTTAAGAAAATAAAGAAAACTGAACTGCATAAAGTAATTACATCAGGGAAAATGGAATCTAGAATATGAAATAGTCACGACAGACAGTTCTCTAAGCTAAGGACAGATTAGTACTTGCATGTATCTCAGAAGACACTGTAGTTACAGGAAATATTGCAAGTTTTAGAGTATGTGTATGTATTTATTACATTTTGCTGATGAGAGTAGTTCTTACTGGTCCTGTGACATTTTTTCCAGTGAGGCCCATGCTAGTATTTACATTGATTGGTAGAATTTTGGCTAGGATAGTGAGAAATTCACCTGCTTTGTAGATGAGGGCATTTCTCATCATTTTTGCAGCTGTGGCTGATGACAGAATTGGGAGTGATGCTGCAACTGCAGATTGGAAGAGGATACGTAGAAGCACTAACGCAGCATAGTGAAGCAGTACAGGTTAGAAGTGGAGGAATATGAAAGGTGAGTTCAATTTGCAAGAAGCAATG